>NW_026558318.1:636032-972178 GCF_026930045.1 Uloborus diversus | reverse complement strand
GAAAGCATCTGTGCACGTGGGAACCCCTTATGGGGCTAGGATTCAAATTTTATAATTCCGAAAAAACTAATTTTAGCCAACATTAACTACTCGACCTTAAATTATTCTTCACACTGGCAGATTTTCAAGCACAAAGAGGGGATAAATACAGTCGGGCCTCCATATATCGAAGTAGCAAATTGTCGGAAAAAATTCGATATATAGAAATTTCGATATATAGAAAATATCTTATTTTATCCTAAGAGTATCCTAAAACATTAAAATTAAAGCTAATTTTCGTGTATGAAACCCAATTTCTAATTGATACGAGCATCGGATTAAATACAAGTTATTAAAAAAATAGAAATTACATATTTTTTGCGCCTTTATACATCTTCATTCTTCTTCAATTCAACTAGATCCGCATCATTAGGGGATTTTCATTTTGACAATGAAATCTAAAAGTATAAATCTACTTGAAAGTTTTTTACTGCAGCTGAAAAGACTAGGAATGATAAAACAAAAGGGAGAACTTGAAACTGATTTGACAATGTTACTGGTTACAACTAAGATTTGAAATAAACTTGAGGGAATTCAAGAACTCCAGAACGAATCAACGACCTATCTACACAACCCCAGATTCCTTATTAGTTTCGTAGCAACCTTTAATAAACATAATTTTATCCCCTAACCTTCATTTTTCATGAAACAAACAGTCAAAAGTGGGAAAAAAAATCTACGAATGTCTCGTAAAATATCCGATAGAGATTTTTTCGATATATAGAAACGATTTTTCTTTGTAATGAACATAGAACTTTGCTGGGATTTCGATATATGTGGAACTTCGATATGTGGAACTTCGATATGTGGAAGTTCCACTGAAGTTTGCGACATACTAGAAATATCAGGACAGAAAAAGTCAAGTTTCAGGTATTCGAAGTTTAAGAATGAATCAAAAGTCCTTACGACGGATTCCGTGCCATCCAAGTAGTTGAGCCCCAGCTCCTTCGTAATTGTCATCAAAATCGTCGTCATCATCGAACTCTGGTAAGCATGCGACTCCCACAAAGTCTCCCAACTGGACGTTTCGGGCGAGCTTCAACAGCGCTATATCATCCTGCATTGTCCTTGCATTGTACTGAGCATGTCTCTTGATTTCCATAACGGGAACATCTTCGCCGGACGTCGAATTATGCTCCCCCAAGCGAACCAAGATCTGGTTGCGCGGAATTCTATAGGAAAGAGATGGCTGCTCAAGATTTTAGCAATAAAAGATCTTAGTAAAACAGGGGTCTAAGGACATTTAACCTTCAAAATTTGATTTTCTGGAAAAAATATATGTTATGCATATATTAATTCTGAACAATTTGATACCTTATTTATTACCATACGCCTAAAACTTTAAGTTCTTAAAAATGCGTCAACTTTTCCCATAGAGATTTATATTAACAGCAGCTGTTTAGGCCTCTTTTTCTCAGGTGCCGGTTTCTTCGGTTTTCTCGTTTTGCGCGCATGATATCTCAGAAAGTTTTATATATTTCCGTAAAACTTTTCATGCATGTTTGTCTTGTTGACTTTTATGATCTGAACCTAAATTTTAACTAAAAATTAAAGTTAATATTTAAAATATATATATATCTGCCCAAAATTTTCGATATTAATTTATAAAATTTCAAAAAAATAATTTAAGAAAACAACTATTTTTAAATATTAACTTTCATTTTTAGTTGAAATTTAGGTTCAGGTCATAAATATAAACCAGACAAACAAGTATGAAAAGTTTTACGGAAATATATAAGAAACTTTCTGAGATATCATGCGCGCAAAACGGGGAAAACCGAAGAAACCGGCACCTGAGAAAAAGGCGCTTAAAGAGCTGCTGTTAACATAAATCTCTACGGGGAGAGGTTACGCATTTTTACGATAACTTGAAAAGTTGTGTATAGTAATTAATAAGGTATCAAATTGTTCAGAATTAAAATATGCATAACATTTTTTCCAGAAAGTCGAAAATTTTGAAGGTTAAAGGTCCTTAGACCCCTTAACGTTCTATTGAAACTGTTTGAAGTAAAATGCAAATGAAATACAGAAGACATTTCTCTTAAACGGGGCAATCGGATAAGTGCATCTGCACTTGAAGTGTCAAAGATACTTACCATCCTTAACACTAATAACAAGCATACTAACAAGTGAAATGAATCAGTTTCAAAAGAATAAAAACCTCTAACTTTTCATGTATTCATTGCCTGAAGTAGACGTAAAGAAAAACATAAGTGCAGCATCTTTTATTGACAGCTAACACAAAATCTGATAACCATGCAAATGCATTTGACTGGAAAATGTGTTACAAGCGTGTGAATTGGTGTATCTTCATGATACATCAGGCATCATTCATGATACAATATCTTGACTAGTGATGTTCCGGATATCCGTATCCGCGGATATCCGAGGGAAAAGAAAGATCTGTATCCGTTACTCTTTTGACGGATCTTAAACGGATCTTTTCTAAAATTTTTTAAATATTTGAATAAAAGACTTAAATTCAGTTTAAATTAGGTTATATTCCCTATTTAAATTATAAGGTATTATTTCAGAAGCCAATAGCTCTGAGACATTTTTTTAATTTTTAGTTTAATGTTAGTATTTGTTTTTGATTCGAGGTTTCTGTTAATTCTTCATTTTGGTTTTTCTCCGCATTCTTTAAAAGAGGGAGACAAAATTCTCCATTTACTGTTTGTAAAGGTGTTCCCGGCTCTGTTATTCCGTCGGTTTGAGTAATCTGGGTGGAATGGATTAGCGCTGCATTTAAGCTGAAATAAAATGCGAAAAATTATTGGTAGCCAATCCAGTAGCAGCTTTACACTCTTGCCCTTGTATCCCACATCTACCGAGCAAGCTAGCCTAATAATTTTTCACATTCTATTTAAGCATTAATGCAGCGCTGACCCGTTCCTTCCAACTCTCCCTCAATTTTAACGCAGATTTCTTTAAAGAGTCAGTTTCATAGTCTTTATATTTTCGGCGTAGATGACATTTTTTGAAGAAACAGTGTTATGACGGGAATACCTTCCGTAATAAATATTTTAAACTTGGATAGTTGAATTGGGCAAAAAAAAAAATTTAAGATCCGTATCCGTGGATCTTGACACTAATGATCCGGATCCATTTCCGCGGATCTACTTTTTTAACGATCCGGCACATCACTAATCTTGACGATTTTCTTTTGGTTTACCACACACAGCTTTTCCAATGCCGCGGCCTTTCTTTTCTCAGCTGAACTGGCTAGCTACTAGCATAATCTAAAGGCAGCTAACACAAAAATACATTCTTTTGCCGAAGTCTGCGTTTCATTTCGCCTGTTAGTATTTATTCATGTTTGGAAAAGGCGAAGATTTAATTTACTCTTTAAAACAGTCATTCCGTATGACTGAACCATGCTGGTAAAACTGGCACCGTTTCAAGTTTTAGTAAACTGGACTTTTATAACAAAGACCCAGTGCTCTACATAAAATACACCGCCAGCTCAGTCAATTCCAGCCGAGGACTGCAGTTTCGTGCTGGAATTGACTGAGCTGGCGGTGTATTTCATGTATTTCTGCCTTAGCCTTGGTTATATGGCGGTAACTTACTGAATGTACCCAGTGCTCTAGTTTCCAAGAAAGGTTAGGAAATAATTTTTTTATTCAATATGCTGACAATAGTTTATACAGCCTATTGCAACATTCCGATTTTGAAGTTACTTTCAAAACAAAAATCAAACAATCAGTTGTTAAAAGTGCTCTTCTTACAGTGTAATCCGAGTAATATAAACTAGATGTGCTGTCCGGTCTACTACCAGAGTAATAGTGTCAAGTGACGTATGTTCAACAATTGGGCTTAAATTTAAAAAAAAAAATTGAATTTTGACATCTTTAATTCAAATTATGTTTTTCGCAATCACGAGTGTGTGTAGGTAGCCGTGTGTGTGTGGGGGGGGGGGGGGTATGTGTTTGTGTGAACGGGTTATGTGTATGTGTGTGTAGGCATGTGTGTTTGTGCTGGCATAAGTGTATGGGTAGTTGTGTGTATGTGTGTGTATGTTTTTGTGTGTGTATGTGTGGGTGTCTGTATGTATGCGTGTGTGTATGTATGTGCGTGTAGGACATGGATGCAACGTGGAGACTGCTTTCGCTAGAGGAGCAGCATCGTGAGGAGCACGTCGACGGTGATGGTGCGGAGGATGGCGGTGGGAAAAATCAAAGGAACGTCAAAAACAGTCAAGTGAGAACAATCGGCAATCGTGATTGCTCAAAAAATAAAATTTCCCGTCGTGGCAGAAAAGAGCAATTTTATGACTCAACATTTAAATTTAGACTATTTCAGAATTCTAGAAACTCGGTCATTGTTAATAAGCGTAAACATTCAGCTTTAGGATCTTGTCATAATCCTCTAAGGGTTTCCTCTTCCTATGGGGAGGGGGGAACCCCTTCATGAATCCAAAAGGACCTCTGTGCCGAATTTGGCACAGACCCGACAAAAACTGAATTTGTATTAGGAAAACCTGTGAGAGGTTTCGCGTGCCAAATTTAGAAAAACTCCGACGTAAACTGGATTTGCCATAAGGAACTAACAATACCTAAACATCCGGTTCTACAGATTTTAGAAATCTTGTAATGTGAAGAGGAATGTCAACATTTCCACATTTCATTTCGCTTTACTAAAGTGACCCTGTAGTTCAAATACTTGATCTTTTATCCGACTTGTGACGTGGCTCAAATTGACCCTGAATTGTGGGATATCGTAAGACCTGGCTAATATAATTATTTTGAAAAAGATTTGATAAATAGACCTTAGGTTTATTTCTTTTATACGAAATAAAACTTAAAATATGAATGGGGAATAGTTGTAAATTGAAATTTTGCGACTCCGTCATGCAACCTGAATGACTTATTTATAGTGCAGTAAAAATAGGGGTCGAACCCCAACATCCAAAAAAGTTAAAAACATGTAAATTTTCCATTACCCTCCCCATAAGAACAAGTCCCCCCTTCCCATTGCGAGTCGGATTTTGAAATAGAAGGAATCTAAAAATTGCTGCTGTGTATTTTTCTAGGAATTTTAAGAGTGCATTTCAAGTTCAAATATTATTTCATTTAAAATTTAAAAATAAATAAATTTAGCATGTTCATCCCGAAGTGGGATGGCTCAACTCCCAATGCTACAGAGCCCCACTTCCCTTAAAACGAAACAGATCTAAAAACACCCACCTTACATTTCAACGTTAAAGCATATATTTTGGTATGTCTATCCTCTAAGAACGATTTTTGAATTATTGAGCAATCACGATTGCTTATTGTTCTCACTTGACTGTTTTGATGTCCTTTGATTTTATTTTCTCACCGCCACCATCCGCACCATACCGTCGATCGGCTCCTCACGATGCTGCTCCTAGAGCGAAAGCCGTCTCCACGTTGCATCCATGTCCTACACACACGCGCATACATACACAACTACACACACACACAAACACATACACAAAACTACCCATACATTCATGCCTGCACACAGACTCAAACACACATGTCTACACACAAACACATACCCATACATATATACACCATACATATAATAATGAAGTTTTTATGCTTTAAGGGAGTCCGGGACACAAAAATCGTCAAATTTTGAAATTTTTTTTTATAATTTGAAAAATTGCTCCGTTTCTTTCTGCTTAAGACGTTTGAATCTTGTTTCTACCTTAAATAGAACGAAAGATAGTTATTTTTGTTGCATGCATCTAACGAATGTGTACATAACTTTGAAACTAAACGCGTTTTTCTCCATGATGCCATTTTTCCCGATTTCTTGCATTCAAACTCTTGTAAGTCAGGAACCGATAAAGATAAAGTAATGAAATTTGGAGCATATCCTTTTCAAGCAGTTTACTTTAATTTTTATTCGACGAATTTGAAAAAAAACGTTTACTGCAAAAATTATGATTTTTTAAAAAACAGTATCTTTGAATTTTTCTTTCAAATATTTTTTATTGAATCAATATTTTTAAAATCGCCGAATAAAAATTAAAGCTTAGATATTTGTGCATACTTTTTTGAAAAAAATTGAAAATTGACCAACAATATTTTGAGTTATAGCAATTTAAAGCAACCCCATTTTTAAAAAAAAACTAATTAAATTTAAATAAAAAAATATATTTTTTTTTCATATTTATGTTATGATTTTTTGCTTATTAAATAAATGATGAATCAGTGCAAAAAATTTCAAAACTCTAAAGTACATAAAAAATTTTTCAAAATGTGTCCCAGACCCCCTTAATAGAGTAAATCTTATATTTTAATGCCCCAAAGTTAAAATTATTAAAATTGGGGAAAAAGGTATTTACATAAAATATGAAATTTTTATAATATTAAATGGATTTTTGCCACTACCAAAATTTATAAGCATAAAAATACCTTTTCTTGAAAAATAAAGCAACATCAAAAGCACAAATGTGCAGGAACACTGCAGGCACGTATTTTGGCATTACAAGGAATACTTTCTTCAAAGCACAAAATTTGAGCTTATAGATTTGAAGACATCCGACAAAAGTCGGATTTTTTTTACATTCATTATCTCACATTTTATGCACTGAAAAAGATGTTCCTTGTAACAAGTGTCTGCAGTTCTGCGCATTTGTGCTTTTAATGTTGTTTCATTTGCTTTTAGAAATTATTTACGTTTGGCAGACTAGACGTATAGATTGATATAATTTGCTTTGCTTCCAAGTTGATTAATCCTAACTTTAATGTATTTGAGTATTTTTAATTTAAAAAATAATTTGTTTGTAAAATTGACACACAAACAAAATCTTTTAAATAATGCGTAATTAAATTTCAGCTGGAATTTTGTTTTAAAAACTTATTCGGACTTTGAGGTCTACTACTATTCCAATGAGTATTCCAATTTCCAAAATTCGTCACTTGCGTGTTGATGGTTCTTCTTGGATCATAACACTTGCTTCTTCACATAATTGGAACTCGGTCGAGTAGTGAAAGGCCAAGTACTCGGCCAAAGTGCTACTCGGTACGTCTCGACTGACAATCAATTGGTTCGATTTTATTTTTATGAAGGTCTACTACAGTGCGGCGCAAAAAGGTTAAGCACAACCGACGTCTTTTGATAAAAAGATAAGTACACAACGAATAGCTTTGAAATTTTTACTGTGTTTAATCAGCTTATGAATTCATGTTTCTAATTTGGAAACAATTCATAGAAATTAAAATAAGATCAGAAAATGAAAATTTTACTATCACAAAAGTTTCGGCACAAGCTAAATATTTCTATTTAAGCATAAAATTCTTTTAGTAGTCTATGGTGTTACCATTGCATCTGATAAGCTGTAATACGCGATTTTCCATTTATAGGAGATGATGGAAGGTTTTGGGAGTGAAGGTTTCCTCGATTGCTGATTTGAGCTTTTGTACAAAGCAATGCTACTTCCTATTCTGGTATACTTCATGTGAGAGAATTTCTCCGATGAATTCTATGCAGAGTTGGACAAATTTTAATTGCATTGGCAATTAAAGATTAACAATTAATTGGTAAACGTAACCACAACAACTAACAATTGATCAATTGGTAAACGTAACCACAACAACTAACAATTGATCAATTGTAATTTTCTACAGTTAACAATTAACTGTTAGTTGTAGTTTACAAAAATTAATTGTTACTTGTATAGTTTACTACAATTAACAATTGTCGATTGTTCTGAATTTTAATTAAAACTCAAAAAAATTACTGGTTTTGTACAATATATTCTATTCTATATTAACTACCAGTTTGTTTGGCACCCCCCCCCCCCGCTTGGCTTCCTTAAAAGTTTTCCCATCTCCAGTCACTTTTCTGTGCCGGGCTGATGCGTGCTAATAAGCACGAAACTGCAGTCCTCGGCTGGAAATGACTGAGCTGGCGGTGTATTTTATGAATCAGTAACTTTATTACGAGCAATAAATTATTTAATGCAGCATATGACTTTTCTCAAAAATCTTACGGCTCCAGCAAAATATCCTCGACAAAGGTATATTTCAATTAAAAATTTAAAAAATTTCCTTACTAGTAAAAGTCCGATGAACATCTGAGGGAAATTACAGAAATGCATCGCAATTATACGATTTAAAAAAATAAACAGAGCGGTCTCTGAGATCTTACGTCCACTGTTATGTCCTTTCTGATTTCCCCTGTTACAGGTTAAACTATAAAACAATGATCTGCACAATTTTAAAACACTTAATTAAAACACAAACATACGTGTGGAAAAAACTTGCCAAGACGAGAATAGTTCACGCGGCGATCGAGCAATCAACACTGAACGAAAATACGAATAATACTTTGAACTCTGTACGCTGCGCTGTACCTATTGATTCTTTATTAGTTTTAATTGCTTCATAAAACAATTAAAAAATTAATTGCAATTATTTTAATTGTGAAAAGCGAATAACTTACATTAATCTAATTAAATTAATTGCAAAGTACAATAATTAATTTAATTGCAATTAATTTAATTGCAATTACTTTTTTAATCAATTAACAAGGCAATTGAAAAAATAATTGATTAATGCCCAACACTGGTTCTATTTTATTGGGATCTGAGCCGAGTGCTGGCCAGTTCATTACACCATATTTTGAGACGCATATGGCATTCTTTTGTTCTATGGGAAGTATGTATTTGACTTTGCCTTGCTTGAAAATCCAATTAGGACCACCTAGGACTTTTCCAAATGGTAATAATTGCTCGCTTAGAGTATTTTGATACATTTCTGATTTTTGTCTGCCCTTTGGAAAGCTAAGAAAAGTTTGTCCGTTGAAGCAAAAAGCGCCCTATAACATGAGCTAAGACCCCTATAACTAGAGAGCTCACGCATCCGCCATTTTGGATCAAAGTGACCGTCTGTTCTTGAGAAATTGCGATAGGGTGAATTATTAAAAGACGCAAGAAAGAATGTTAAGATCGTAAAAATAAGTGAATGTGACGCAGTGTACTCTGCTAATAGTTCACGGAAAGGATTTTGTTTCTTTAAATTTCAAAATTAATAGATAAAAAAATCAATTTTATTGACGATTTGCTGGAAATCCGAAGCTAAAACTCAGCAGTTCGAAAGCAGTAAATATTGTTGCGTAAATTCTCGGTATTATTTTTATTGCTATGGAGTAATTTAGTTTGAAGAAATATGCTGTTTTTAATACAACTGTTAAATTTTTAAATCAGTTGATAAATTTAATTGCTAAGATCCAAAAATGTAATGCTGCCAAAAATAGGACTAATTCACTTTATTGGAAACTCAAGTATATAGTGTTAGCACATAATAAATAGTTACACTAATACTACTAAGAGCATTAATAGTGTATAGTAATACTAGTTTCATAATTAGTAAGTTAATTATGCAAATAACCGAATAATAATATATGTAATATTTTACCAATTGAAATGTTTTCGATTTCTTAGCGTTTTGTTGGTTTGTTTATTTGTGCAAAAAATGATATTAATTGTTCTAATGTCAATTTGGGACAAAAACGAATGCATTACGCTAAAATAAAATGAAGCTGAAAGGAAGCGAAAACACATCTAGGGTGGTAATATTTCTCAGACTTTTGATCCAAAATGGCGGACAGTTGGGCCTGGTATTTGTAGGGGCATGAGCAAGCCACCACCTTGTTGGTTACTGAATATGCATTTCGGATATTTCCTCAAGTCACGCCAATAGTATGAGAACCCATCTAGACCGTCTGAACTATTTTTTTCCATCTGAGAATGTAACACTAACCCATTCGTCACTAATTCATGTGGCGTTTTGCAAACTGCAGTCTTGCATTGTTTGTATCATTTCAAAAAAGGTTACTAACCAGTCTTTTGATAAAGATTGATTCGGTTATTCGTCTGCGTATGGTGTCACGTGAAACTTTTGATCTAAGTCGAGTGATGAACTTTCTCACTTAGACTGATTCCAGGCTTAGAAGGCTAAAAATGTACAGTCTTGAGCAAAGAAGAGACCGAGGGGACACGATTCAGTTTAAATTCATTAAAATAAAAGACGTTACGGGGCTGAAGTTCAGCACTGAAAACAGGACAAGGGGTCATTGTTTTAAGCTATTTAAATCTCAGGCTAACATGGATGGTAGGAAAAATTACTTTAGCAGGGTAGTGGAACCTCGGAACAGCTGACCAGAAGAGGTGGTCATGAGCAAGGGAGTAGATAGTTTTAAGAGGGCCATTGATCTTCACTGGAGATTGTAAATTGACTAGGACCACTCTAGCTGGGCCCAGAGCCTGTTGCTAGTCGTCACTTTTGTATTCAGTTGAATAGCTTCCGTTTTATTCAAAAACTTGAATTATGTTTAAACTTTTGCGCCGAACTGTAATAAAGAAAAAAACTGTCATTGGCAACTAGCCGACTTATTTATCTAACTTTCACTTTCTATAATAGCTACCTCCAACGACTCGCTAGTTTGCTTGTTTATATAACTTTAACTACTAATTGCAACTGGTAGCAAAGGTTTTGTTAACTAATACTTTGGAAGTAGAAAGTTTTTGAATCGGAACGGAAGTAATCACTTTCAAATAGATTTTTTACTTCGATTTCAGTTAGAAATTTTTTAAAGAAATGTATTCCTGGGGCAAGTCGAAGATAGTAGTTTGGGTGGAAACTTCCGAGAGGCGCCAAATTCAAATAAGTTTTGGCGCGAAAGCACTTATCCAAAAGATCCAATAATATAAATGTTTTCTTTAATATCAAGATTATTCCATGAACTTGGTTCTCATTAAAATGTATGAAATAAAATCATTACAGTGGACACGACATTTTGAACACACATGGGACTGAACAGGAGTGTTCAGATCATGGAGGTTTCATTATAGGGAGACTGAATAATACAGTATACTCCCGATTATCCGTATGCGGATTATCCGGTTTGCGGATTATCCGTGCATCATTTCGGAATCACACTTTTCCATCGATAACATCATTGAGGAAGTTAAAGAAATCGAAGGTTTCGAATCAGTTGACGCTGAAAATGTCGAAGAGTGGTTTAAATGCGACGAATGTGAATCAGGATTTCAATGTCTAACTGACGAAAATATCATTGAACTTGTTACTGAATCAAACGCAAGTGATGATACCGAAAATAAAGACGAAGAACATGAAGAAATTACAATTTCACATTCTACTGCTCTACAATCTGTAGAACATTTATTGGATTACATGAGTGAAAGAAGTTACGATTACGGAGAAATAATTGCAGTAAGAAATTCGTACGGACATACGCAACAATTTAAACAAAGAAAACAAAAATGTATCGCCGATTTTTTTTTTAAGCAATACATTTGGAAGAAAAGTTCCTGGTTTGTGCGAGTATATATAGTTTTTTCTAATTTCCCCTTAAATAGTTACCCTGCATATTCCTTACAGATTTTTCGGATTATCCGTGTTTTTCGATTATCCGTGCTACGCCGCCCGGTGATTAGCACGGATAATCGGGAGTATACTGTACTTGCATCTTAGGGTGGGTCGAAAAACACTTTTCTAATCCAATTCTAATAGCGCGGATAACTTGCGCATTGGCATTCTAATAACGGGAAAAATTAAATTATTTTTGAAATCGCGCAAGAGCCCTCAAGTTGAAAAAGAACAGGAAAAAATACACAATTTAAAGACGTACCTTTTCTCAAAAAATAATTTACTTTATTTCTTATAGTATAAAAAACCACTTCGCAGTTACCGAAATGAATAGAAAAATCGTGGGGCACATTGTGTCATTTAAATTCGAGAAGAAACTTAAAATACCATTTTTAAGATAAGTTACATAATTTCAAAAATTATTAATCTGACATAAAGGATTAAGAGCCAGCTTTTACAAGAACCGGGCAGAAATAGGGTGTTCGGATGTACACCGTTTTTGATTTTGCTCAAGTTTTTATGGTGGATTCTTTAAGATTTTAGAAGACACTTATTTTTTCTTTTCCTCCCAAAACATTTTTGGGGACCTGTAAAAATTCGTAAAGTGGAGTCCGACGTAGAGGTTTTTCCAAATCAGAGTTTAAAATTCGATTACTTCTGTGTATTGAGCATCCTCCAAAAAATTGTGTAGGCAATTATATTTACCACATGAATTGATATATATCGTAAATTTTGTGATTGACTTGCAATGGACCCTGGCAGGGATGGCCAAATTGGGTCGAAGAAAATGAAAATGTGTCATGTTTGAGACTTGGTTCCATGCTCTCAGGCTCCACCATGGGTTTCGTACGTAATTCGTGTAATCTATATATAAAAATGAATGTTTGTATGTCATCCATGAACTCAAAAACACGGCAGATTTGACTGAAACTTTCACCATTTGTTATTTTTGGTACTGGGAATGTTGATAGATCAGTTCGAAAAAAATCCGATCGATAGTTCCTTTTTTATTCCAATTTAAGTCACAATCCATTGGATAAATACGAATAAAATTATCGGCTGCAGAAATTAATTGGCGTGAAAGATCTCATTGATAAGAAGTTAGCATTTTTCTTGAGTTTGAACAAATATTCTTTATTTTTTATGGCTTTTCATGCAACGGGGGGATTTAAAACTTTCTATTTGATATTTTTAGCGATTGATTGATCTTGCAAACTGTGTGAGTACAAAATTTGAATATAGCCAAGGCTTCACTTGATACCTGGACCGATTATAATGAAAATTACTATATATACGTATTTTTCCACGGAGAAGGTGCATAATATGCTCATTGAAGCCACTCGCTACCAGGTGGCACTGCAGAGTAGCAACTTCTGCCCCGTTCAACCGATTGACATGAAAACCAGTATAATGATGGATTTTTTTGTTGGCGTAGCAACGCGCGTCGGGTACAGCTAGTATATATATAAATTATTCAATACCCTCATTAGTTGCTTGGCTCACCCTCTGCGCTGCCAAAAATTGTCTGTTTTTCTATCGAAAAATGCTTAAAAGTGCAATTTTCACGGTCCTTGATCTCAGTGCGCTGAGGGTCAGTGAACTGGATACCTGCATTTCAAACTAGAATATGTATATGAAATACACTTCCAGCTCAGTCAATTCCAGCCGGGGACTGCAGTTTCGTGCTTATTAGCACTCAACCAGGCATAGGAGTGACTGAGCTTGAGATAGAAAACCTTTTATGGAAGCCAAGAGTGCCAAACAAACTGGTAGCTAATACCGAATTAGCACTGACCAGACGAGTGACCGAAACAATGGTTCGGTTCAACTCGAATTTTGAAGGCAAAGGCAAGTATATTCAGTAAATACTCACTCTGTCACTCCTATGCCGGGCTGATGAGTGCTAATAAGCACGAAACTGCAGTCCTCGGCTGGAATTGACTGAGCTGGCGGTGTATCTGCCTTAGCCTTGGCTATAGGGCGGTAACTTACTGAATAGAGTTTATATTTTCACAAACAAGTGACATAACTATGGGCAAGTTCTCTTCAAGAACACAATACGTATTTCAAAACAATAAAATAAACTATATTCGGTTCAGTTCAATCAACATATCCGGGTTTAAAATTTCCCCCAGAGACTTCCAGATGCTATTTAAAAACTAGCATGATCAAAAACTTACCTTAAGAGTTTTAGACTTGCAAGTAGACGGATTATGCTTACTCGCATACTTTATAACCGGAAGCAAAGTAGAAAAAAGTTTGTTACTGCGGTAAAAAACTTAAGTTATTAGTAATACTCTTTTGAAGGTGTTTTAGGCATACTTTAAATATTTTAATTAATATAGCTTTTTCCGTTTGATCATTACTTATTTTCTACCATTTTATGTTACACATTAGTGCAGAGAAAATTTGTCACTATCAACTACCATGATAGCAAACAAATACTAAGTCATATTTATTACTTACAACAAAAGCAATACTGTGACATTATAAAACAAGGGTATAGTTGCCTAACTGACTAGTAGGATTATTAAAAAATCCCAGACGAAGCATTGTAGCTCGAGTACAACTGGATGCGTTGTTACCTTTTACTTAATTTCCTCATCTTGGAATGCATTTTATGAGCCTGCAGAACTATTGCTCATAGTTGTCACTTGTTTGTGAAACGACACATACTAATTTGAAATGCAATTATCCAGTTCTTCACTGACCCTCAATGCACCGATATAACGCTTATGAAAACTGCGCTTTTCAGCATTTTTCGATGCAAAATCCGCTATTTCTTGGCAGCGCAGAGGGTGAGCCATGCAAATAATGAGGGCGTGTAATACAGTAGGCGACGCTTAATGTGATCACGGCTAATGTTATCATTCGCTTAATGTTATCAGAATCACGAAGTCCCGGAACACTTGTATGTTAACACATGTTAAAAAAGTCTGATATTGTATTCAGCGGCTTCGTTCATTGTTATCACTTTTTCATAAACTTTCCATTTTTCCCCGTTTTTGTTCCTCAATTAACAAAAATACACATGCAAACCCTCTGACGAGACTCACTTTCTGTGTAGCATTTTGTGTGTCTCAATAGTAGTTTAAATTTTTTCTAGGAATGAAGCTACAGAAAGTTCGCCCCCAGTGACCACAGACTCCCCTAAGAAAACTTTCTTTTGCATCTAAAAAAATTCAGTCGCTGGACATATTGCAGGCATCGATGAAGGAGCTCCATTGTTGCCATTACTTTGTAAGCTGTTAAAGAATTGTGTCGAGATTGAAACCAAAGTGAATTAAAATTTAAACAAGCAAAACCATGCTGGAAAAGATAGAAAAGCTGAACGTGCTTTGAAACTGGTTTACGAATGTCAGGGAAAACGGTCCTATTTTACTTCACCTATTACTATGCGATTAAAAATTGCATAATTTAACTTTAACTTTTTATAATTCAGATATTTCCATTCTGTTAATTTACTAATTTATAATTTAAAACTGCTTTCAGTCGAGTCATTGTGATTTTAATTTGAGGTTGCCAAAATATATGCACCTTAATTGGAAAAAATTCATTATTTCGTGTCTCCTGGATTCTTTTCGGTTATTGTTATCAGTCGGTTATAGTTATCAAATTTTATTTGTCCCAAAGTGATCACATTAAGCGGCGCCTACTGTATATATTGGTTATTCAATAAATTAAGTAAAAAGACCATGGTGGACTCTCAGTGCATGGAACCAGGAGGCCTCAAACATGTTACATTTTTACTTTCTTCGACTCAGTTTAGCCACTCCTGCCAGGGTCCACTGAAGGTCAGCCATAAAACTTACGATATATTTCATTTGAGGCACTAAATATCATGCTGTATCAAAGATTACTTTTGCTGATACTCAATGCGCAGAGATAAACGAATATTAAACGAGCTGATGTGTGCATCACATGACTTCCTTTTACTCCAATTTAATGTCATTTCCCCCATTACTGGCAATTTTAATGTGGTTCAATTTTTTACTCTCCAAATATCCCGAAAAATGGCCATATTGAAACCAAAAAAAAATCGCCAAATTTGTCGCCAAGTTGGCGACAAAACTTGGCGATACATCACCAATCTTTTGGTCGCCAAGTGTCCGACAAATTATAACACCACTTAATTTTACATCGAAATTAATGATTTCCCCCCAAAAAGGGGCAAGAGAATCCTTTAGGAACATCCGAATGCAACCAAAAGGGAAGGTGCACAACTAGGTCCCACTAGGAGTCTACGTACCAAATTTCAACTTTCTAGGGCATGCCGTTTTTGAGTTATACGAGATACATACACACATACGTACATACAGACGTCACGAGAAAATTCGATGTAATTACCTCGGATGTTGTCAAAATGGATATTTCGGGTGTCTGTTGGTTCCTAGGCATATATCCACGTGTGATCGGGTTGAAAAGAAAATCAACATTCATTCGGGGGTGAGTAAAATGGAAATGAAGGCCGATTTGAGTGAAAAATTTTTCGCGAATACAATACTTTCTTTTTTGTAAAAGGAAGTAAAAATGTCGATTTGAGAAAAACCCTAAATCGGGACCAACTTACAGAATTTTTGTTGGTCACCAAAAATTTCTTTGGAAGGAAAGAAAAAACATTTCTTCTAAAATCATTCGAAGAATTCATTGTAAAATTTTTAGCGAAACCAAAAATGGCATATATCTAACCTGCATGACTTCTAAAAACTGGCTCTTAAAAAGATACTATTCAACATCCATTTTAATGTTTTGCATACATTTCGCTTGTGCTAAAATTACTCTGGACTCGCCTCGTACAGGCCCGTTATTTCAAACTTTTTCTAGGGGGGGGGGGTCAAAGGGTGCAAATTCAATGGAAGTATCAACAGAAAACTGCAAAAATCACGCCCACGGGTCATTCATGCGAAATCATACAGGCCATGTTGTTCACCATTTTGATTTTAAAAATAAATTCTGATTCTTAATTAACCATTATATTGGGAGTCCGAAACGATGGTTTAAAAGTTTTTAAACCTTCAGAATTTTTTGGAAACCACTTGTCAATAGTTGCGGAGTCTACTTTTCATGAAAATAGAGTACTTTACAAAAACTCCTAGAACTTTTCCATTTCTGAATGCATCCAAATAGTTTAAACACTATTAGATTGAGCAGAAAATAACCTACATTTCTATGGTAGTTATTTTTCTTATAATTATTAACAAATTTGTTTAACATTGGCTTAAAAATAAGATTTTCCGTGTGAGATGTTACATTTTTAGCATAAAAATACTAGTAGAAGGAAGTACAGTCGTCCCTCACTACATGGCAGTTTTTTTCTGGGATTTATTTTTTCAAATATAGTATTTAACCTTTTTATCCTCTCGTGTAAACTTTTTACTTCAAAAGAGTAAAAAGTACAGTAGGCGCCGCTTAATGTGATCACTTTGTGACAGATATTTGATTACAATAACCGACTGATAACAATAACCGAAAAGAATCCAAGAGACAAAATAACTATTTTTTTCCAATTAAGATGCATTTATTTTTGCAACCTCAAATTAGAATCACAATGACTCATCTGAACGCAGTTTTAAATTATAAATTAATAGAATGGAAATATCTGAATTATAAAAAGTTTAAGCTAAATTATGCAATTTTTAATCACACAGTAATAGGTGAAGTAAAATATGACCGTTTTCCTTAAAGTACGTAAACTAGTTTCAAAGCACATTCAGTTTTTCTATCTTTTTCAGCATGGTTTTGCTTGTTCAAATTTTAACTTAACTTCGCTTTGTTTTCAATCTCGACACAATTCTTTAATAGTTTACGAAGTAATGGCAACAATGGAGGTCCTACATCAATGAATGCAACATGTCCAGCGAATGACTTTTTTTACATGCAAAAGAAAGTTGCTTAGGGGGAGTGTGGTCACTGGGGGCGAACTTTCTGTACCTTCATTCCTTGAAAAATTTTGAACTGCTATTGAAAACCACAAAATGCTACACAGAAAGTTAGTCGCGTCCGGGTTTGCCTATGTATTTCTGTTAATAAAAAAAATGGGGAAAAAATTGAAAGTTTATGAAAAAGAAATAACAATAAACGAAGACTGATTACAATATCCGACTTTAACATGTGTTAACATACAAGTGTTTCGGGACTTCGTGATTCTGATAACATTAAGCGAATGATAACATTAACCGTGATCACATTAAGCGGCGCCTACTGTATGTCTTTTAAGTAAGGTGAGCTCTTTTGAAAGGCTGTAGTTATACTAGTTGAGGGAGTAGAGGTATAAAATCTCCGAAGAAAGAGAAGGGGATCGCTATCGCATTTTAAGCACCAACTAAAAAGTATAATTCACTGTATTATTACGAGGGATATGTAGATGGTGTTCAACAATGTACTTGCTTTTTAAGTTGTATACGTAATCCCTTTAATGAGGATGAATATTAAGGAAAAACGGGGCCACATATACGTTCACTACCTGGCAATTAATTCATCAAACAAGTTTAACTATTTTCATAGATTAGTAGTAGTGTGTACGAACTACAAGTGGGTGTGTAGTTTATTTCCCAATAACTAACAACGTGATATCTTTTTAGTTTAGTGCATTATTTTGTGCAATATATTGAATACTACAAATCTAATGGTGGCTAAGAGTGCTGTTACATCTATGGTGCTGTGCTCACTTATGACTATTTAAATAGGTTAAGAAAGTTCTGTGCTCTAATACGGAAAATATTCGGTTTATAAATACTGAATCCTACTACGCGGAAATTCATTTATCGCGGTAAAGTCTGGAACGAATTAACCGCGATAAACGAGGGTTGACTAACTCACTCATTATACTTTTTCCCTTTAAGATCTTATCCCATCTTATAGAACTATTCTCAGATGCAGTATGAAACGTCTGAAGAAAATCCATTTTATTATGTAGTTAGTCAAAATTAGCAACTTTGAGAAAAGCTAAATTTAAATTCAATACCCAAAAAAGGGACTGGACTAAAATCTGAAAATTTAAACGGTACAACTTAATAGTAAATGAGGCAAAAATTTTATAAGTTCTTTCAATAGTTTTAAAAGTATGGATTCTCGAAGTTGGCGTGAAAATTATTTTTAAGGCAAGAAATCAGAATGCATAATGTATTCTATTATATCAGATGCTGTCTTGTGGAATAAACCATCTTTTTTACACATAATGTATGATATTTAAATTCACTCATTTACAACAAATTTTTACTCCGAGTTAATATCAATAAAATTTGCATTTAAATTTTATGGCCTTATTTTGGTCATTTTTCCAACAAACTAATTTCCACATAATTATACGAAACATAAGAGAGTTCGGCTTTACCACACTGTCATCGATACTGTCCGAGTTTATTGTGAAAATTTACCCCCCCCCCCCTCCACTTTAAACTTTCACTTTAAAATGTATTTTAATCAGGGGTGATTGTGAGTTCATCAAAAAATACCTGAAAGTTTCAAAGCGAGAACGGGGGGGGGGGGGGTAATCTTTGGCCCCTATTACTTAAGTGCACCTTTGCCATAGTTTTAAATAGTTCCGAGTCAAAATATTGCGTGCACATTTGATTCAATTTTTAATGGATTACAAAGTTGTTTTTCAGCTGGTGTTATACAAATTATCTTGACATTTGTCCATCTTAAGGCTCTTGCAGGTATATTTGATGAGTATTAAATAATTTAAAATAAATTGCGGAGGTAGGGAGATAAAAGCATGACGAAAAAAAGAACACAATTCCGGTATTTTCAGACATGAAAGTACCGGAAATACGTCCGAAAATACCGGAAATCCAGTAAAATACCAGACCACAATCACCCCTGTTAAATTTTAAGTCTTTCGGCACGAATTCAAGAGATCGACAATGTGCCCCCAAATTCTCTATACATTTCAGTAGCTACAAAGTATATTTTTATGCTATTATAAATGAAGTGAATTAATTCATGAAAAAATTTAAGTCTTTAATAAATGCGGATTTTGTTTATTTTTTCTCAACTTGAGGGCTCTTGTGCGATTTCAAAAATTTATGTAATTTTTTTTAATTATTTTTCCGTTATTAGGATGCCATTGCATAATATTTAGTGAAACTGTTAGGGTATTGAATGCTTAGGACAGGGCTGTCCAACTGCAAAGAGCCCACAGGCCAGAATTCCGGTCACTGATCACCTGGAGGGCCGCAGTTTGAAAATGTTGAACAATCCCTTATACAACAACAATTAATAGTTGAATTATTGATTACAAAACAATTTGCTTAAATTTTAATGTCAAAACTGATGCCAATCCGCCTTCTTACAAGGGTAGGAAATTCAACATCAATGTTTGTAGTAGCCAGCAGAAGATCTATCAATGAATTGTCGGAGAAAGAGCTCCTGTGACAATTTGATAAAGCTCATCGCCGAAAAAACACTTTCGCATAAATATGCTCCCAAACTATAAAATGTTGGAAAAAGAAATATGCTGAATAGGAAGTTGGCGGGCAGCACAATATGTGTTGGCGGGCCACATGCAGCCCGCCAGTTGGAGATCCCTGGTTTAGGACAAGCCATTGACACGTTCGCTACGTACATAGTTGACTCACTACGAAACCTTCACATGTATTGTCCCTGGTGAGTAATAAAAGGCAGACTATCGGGGACAGATAAGCTAACTACTATGAAACCTGCATATGTATTGTCCCTGGTGAGTAATAAAAGGCAGACTATCGTGGACAGATAAGCTAACGACTATGAAACCTGCATATGTATTGTCCCTGGTGAGTAATAAAAGGCAGACTATCGGGGACAGATAAGCTAACTACTATGAAACCTGCATATGTATTGTCCCTGGTGAGTAATAAAAGGCAGACTATCGTGGACAGATAAGTGAACGACTCTATGAAACCTGCATATGTATTGTCCCTGGTGAGTAATAAAAGGCAGACTATCGTGGACAGATAAGCTAACGACTATGAAACCTGCATATGTATTGTCCCTGGTGAGTAATAAAAGGCAGACAATCGTGGACAGATAAGCGAACTGAAATCACTGTAGATATATAGACGCTAACAGTCACTCGGCGATTTGAGAGAATTGCTCCATCACCTCGGGTTAAATGTTAAAGTTAGATTGAGAATTAATTTTATTTGAGACTGAGCAAATTATTCAACCTTGAAATAGCTTGTTAATACTAACCCGAAAGTTATTTTAAATTGGAGCATCAGCCTTTAGACCTCTTCTTCATTTACCATTCAGTAAACAGAAAACATTTCAAAATGCGTCATTTTGTAACCGATTTTAAGTCTACAGTTTCTGAAATCGGAATTGCTAATTACCGATTTGTTAATTTGAAGTATCTAGACAGAGACAAGTTGGAAAAATTTTGTTAAGAATATCGACCAGCCATAAGCTAAAATATTATTTTCGTTTGATGGACTAAGTGGTAAATAAATTCCATCTAATGAACACTAAAGGTCCTATGAAGCCTTAAAATTTTATTTGGAGAGTAAACTAGTTTTAAACTGCGATATTGAGCTCCCCAGAAGAATTACTCTTGGGTTCAAACATTTGTGTTTACATAATAAACGTCACACACGGTAGTTGCCATTTGTCTTCATTTAATCATAACAATCATTGGGAATTTTCCTCCTTGAATATGTTAAACCTTGATAAGTGTTAGGGAAACTAAGGAGGTTTGACCCACACCAAGGGCGCCCATATATGGGGGCAAGGGGGGGCTCAAGCCCCCTTTGAAATGAGAACTTTTTTGCTTTTAGTGCTTTTTTCATTGCAAAAATGCATAAAAAAAATTCTTTTCCACCCATTAATTAATAAGTTATTAAAAATATAAAATTTTAATGTCTCTAACCTGTACTGAAATCGGTTTCCATAGGGAAAATATTCTGCTAAACCATGGGGAAAATTTGAACCCCCCCCCCCCCCCCCTTAAAATTGTGTATGGGCGCCCTTGGCCTACACAGACTTTACCAATGAGGATTTTTTTCCATGAAAAGGATATTTAAGGAAAATTAGTCATTGGTTGACCAGTCGCAACAGTATTTTGCAGGGACAAACCATTTCAGAATTGTCAGTGGTTTAAGAAATTCAGTGCGAAATGATAATGCACCTTAAAAATAAAGTTTAGATTTTGGAATTTAGATTTTTGAGGGAAATAAATTTTAAAAGTATGCGTGCTTTAGTCACGTTTCTAGCTATCTACTTAAATAGAATAGTTTTATGTAACTTTAAGTTGCTAAAAATTTCAAGTAAACAAAAGAATGCTAACTAGGGAGCTTTTACCCAAGCTAAGTACACTGTTAAAAATTTTCCGGAAAATTTACGGTAATTGTTACTGGCATCCATGTTGCCAGTAACTATTACCGTAAAAATCAAATGTTACTGTAAAATTTTACAGTTTCCTCGGTAGGCCACAGCATCCAATTGGTGCCGGGATCGCTTATTTTTCCGGTACAAATTACCGTAAAAATCAGCGATGCGTTAAGTCCGCCATTTTACAGTAACAATTACTAGAAAATCTTCCTGAATTTTTAACAGTGTAGGGAGACTTAACCCAAAGACCAATTTGATGTTCGTTTAATTTTATGTGTTTTCAATGAAATTTTATTTTTCAATAGATAAAATATTGACATTTAGGCCTGATGGATTTGATTTTATTCATGCGATGGCTAATATTGTGAATACGAAGGCCTGGTTGTTTTTTTTAAAAAGAATATATAATACTTTGGTCTTCAAATTTGTTTTTATTTGACAAAAACTAAAATACTGATCTTTGGGTCAAATGCATTTACTTAGTAAATTAACTGAAATAATGCTTAGGTCTGAACTGATAAAGTTTTGAATTCGACTTCTGCTCTCCTGCTGATATGGAATAAGGATTAATAAAACTATATTTAACACTTCACCTAAAGAGAACTTTTTGTATATTCGCTTCAAGTATCACTTATTTACGCAAAAAACACCATCAAACCTGCGTTTTCATTATCTATTATTCTTACATTCATGAGGGGATCATGTTTCCCTAAGTGTTGGGTCAAGTCTCCGTAGCTCTAGGGACATGACTTATTTGCAGACTTGATGAATATAATTTTTTGTACCATTTCTACTTGGAATTATGCTATAATTAAGCCTTAATAATATGCAAAATGGTTAATGATTTACGTATCTTTTATTTCGTTTTACCTACTCGGTAAAAAAATGGGAAATGAAAAACCAAAAACTGGGTCAAGTCCCCAAGTTTCCCCCTACCAGAAAAATTGTAGTTCTGTCTCATCATATGCGATACAGAACTTTACCTCACAAGTAATGTATTAAAGACAATTTATGCATTATTGCTTGCTTTCTAACTTTTAGAAAACAAGTTACGACGGAAGTATGAGTTTAGGATTTCTTTTAAGCATTCAAATGTGGAAAAATAGGGTCGAATATACCCAAGTGCGCTTTTTGTAGAATATTGGAAACTTTTACCCAACTTTATTGGAATGTTTAAGCTTATTGGCAGGTACTGACGTTTTTTCTTATGATTTCTTCAATGAAAATAATTTCAATAGATTATTTGCATTTACTTAAACCACGCCGAATGTTTACATTCTACGAACTTTTTTATACTTCTAGAAATTAGTTTTAACGTATCGGCAAGGAAAGGAACGCAACTAGTATAAGTTGTAAAAAACCAGTCGAAAACTATTCTTAAAAAGGGGTTCCACAACTAAGAGCTGCGGAACAACTTATTAGCTATTGCTTCAAAATCTAAATTTTTTGCTCTTGCCACAAAATTCTCAAAGTAAGCTTACCTTACTTGTGAGTGGTGGCGTAAAAACGATATTGACACTTCATTTAAATTTCATAATTTAGAAATATTTTCCAACTTTAAGTACACTTACCAATTCAGACAAAAACAAAGTTTTTTTCACGATTGTAATATTTAAGGCTAAAAAATCACTTGATTGCGTTTAAAACCTTGATTCTCTCCGATGCCGAAACTTTTGAATTTTGTCACTTTCCTTGCAATAGGCTTTCTGCGACAATTCATGCTTGGTTTACTTTTAATAAAATATGTTAAGGGGACGGTGGATCTCGAAAGCTTTTTCTTTTATTCATTAATTTTGAAGTATGAAACTATGCATAAAAGTTAGTCAGTTTATGAGCATGCAAAATATCAAGCAAAAAATATTCAATAAAATTTTAATTAAAATTAAAAATTTTGAAATTTACAATGCTCTATGCGACTCAATTTTTGCTTTTTTCTCAAACAATTTGCATTTTATAAGAGAAATGAACATTGCCATGAATTTTGGGTATCCATTTAAGGATTGGTCCATTATTAACTGCTCAGTACTTTTTCCGTGTAAAGCAATAGTTTTTGTTGCTAATATTGCATAAAAGTCAAAACTTGAATATTTTTAAACATAAAACTCTTAAACCTTAATGCATACCCAGTTTTAAACTACTACCAAAGTAGCATATTCTGAATTTTGAAGCATATAGAACAAAAATTAAGTCGCATGGAGCTTTTCTCAATCTGTCAGCATCAAATTTTCCAGTCCGAAATAAATGACGTTAGTCTTATTTCACCTACATTTCATGATCTTCGTGTTTTAATACCTCTCGAAAGACATTTTCACGATGACTAAATATTTGACATTAATACCAAATTAAGAATTGATTGAAACTTAATTTACATGTTTGACACTTAGTTTTTCGATTTTGTTTACATGTTTTACAGCCATTTTAATCAAAAACACACTCTGTTGACTTTTTTTTAAACGCATCTAACTTCGCGATAAAACATCAGATCAACAATGGTTTTTTTATACGATTCAGCACACTTCATATATTGCTACTTCCACGGAATAAAAGAATCTTATTTTTGACCGATTTGAGCTATTTGGAAGGTCCACGGTCCCCTTTACACAAAAGACCATGTTTTCATTAGTACGACATTTGCGACTAAAACTAAAAATATGCTCCTTAGTGCTTAAGTAGATAATACTAATAGTCAGTTTCATTACTTCATTACAGATTCAGCTGAATTTACTACTACCTTAAATTAATTCCATAGACATACTTTGTGGTACAATGAGCCGCCGTCAGAACATAACGCTTGCTAATTAAGACTCCACCGCAGAAGATCTTCCCATTCGACTTAGCCAGCAAAGGTGCCTACAAAGTAAAAAAGCCACATTTAATGATAGCCATTTCAAGAAAAAAGCAACTTTTTCCATTTAAATTTGCTTTGCATCTCAGTTGCCTATCTTTTTTCTCGAACATTGAATAGTTTACATTTTTTGCATTCATTTCAAATAAGTTCAAGCAGCTAAGGAAATTCTTACTGAAATTAAATTATTCAACAAATTATTCGGAGGAAATTTTAGTCACCGACTAATCCCGGTTAATCTGAGATTTATTTTCCACGCTTAGAAAAGGTGAACGATATTGTAAGAACAGAAAAATTATATATACATATATATATTGAAAAATTATATATACATATATATTGAAAAATTATATATACATATATATTGAAAGTACAGTAGGCGCCGCTTAATGTGATCACTTTGGGACAAATACAATTTGATAACAATAACCGAAAAGAATCCAGGAGACAAAATATTTTTTTCCAATTAAGGTGCATTTATTTTGGCAACCTCAAATTAAAATCAGTGACTCAACTGAACGCACTTTCAAATTATAAAATTAACAGAATGGAAATATCTGAATTATAAAAAGTTAAAGCTAAATCATGCAATTTTTAATCACAGTAACAGGTGAAGTAAAACATGACCGTTTTCCCTGCCTTTCGTAAACCAGTTTCAAAGCACATTCAGCTTTTCTATCTTTTCCAGCATTGTTTTGCTTGTTTAAATTTTAGTTTAACTTCGCTTTGTTTTCAATCTCGACACAATTCTTTAATAGTTTACAAAGCAATGGCAACAATGGAGGTTTTACATCAATGCCATGTGCAGCGACTGAATTTTTTTAGGTTCAAAAGAAGGTTTCTTAGGGGGAGTCTGGTCACGGGGGGGGGGGGCGAACTTTCTGTAACTTCATTCCTAGAAAGTTTTGAATTGCTATTGAAAACCACAAAATGCTACACAGAAAGAGAGTCTCGTCAGGGTTTGCCTATGTATTTCTGTTAATTGAGGAACAATAACGGGGAAAAAACTGAAAGTTTATGAAAAAGTGATAACAATTAACGGAGACGCTGATTACAATATCCGACTTTTTCAACGTGTATTAACATACAAGTGTTCCGGGACTTCGTGATTCTGATAACATTAAACGAATGATAACATTAACCGTGATCACATTAAGCGGCGCCTACTGTATATATCTATTAAACATCTGTTGACTTTTAGTTCACCAATTTGAACATTTTCATTACCAAGGTTAAAGACTCAATCATCGTCCACTACTCAGTGAAAATTTTAAAGGACCCCCCCCCCCCCCCGGCATGGACAAAATACCAACCAGTAAACTTATTAAACGGAGTACATAATGAAATAATTTCCTAAGTAAATAATGAAGTATGTTTGAAAATCATTTAAGTTCTTGCAAGTAAGAAGTTGCGATTCATTAACACGAGCGTCAGTTTAACTTCTGTTTATTTACTAACTTTCAGTCTGAGAAGACTAGAGTGACAATGGTGGAAATAGCTTTTTCGAAGCAAGATCTTTAAAGTAAGTTTTCGCATGTTTTAAATTCTTAAAGAATTTAAAATTCGGAACTTAGTTTGTAATTAGCGAAATTTCATTAGTTTAAGATCAGAAAATTTTACGGAATTTGCATCTTTTCGTGACTGCTTGAATAGAGATTTAATACTTCATTTTAATATTTTAGTCATATTTAAAACCTCTCTTAAGTGATTTTGCAAGCTACGTTATGTAAATAGCTATTTTGCAGTGTGGACAGATTTGATATTCAAATTAAACAGAATTCCAAAAGTTATTTCTCAAAAATTCTTTCAAAGACCTCAAAATTGAGCTATTTCTCTTACATCTTCTAAATTAGATTACTCTAGATGCCAGAAATCAGAACCAAGTACTTAAATCGGGCGTATTGAAAATAAGTTTAATTTTAGGTTTTCAATTTTCTTTATAGTTCAGTTTTGAAACTTTATATTTTCCCATGGAAACACTAAAAATTTGATCACGTACAGAGACAGTAGAAAGGCATAAGTTTAAGTACATTCGCACTGCAAAGTACGGAAAATTGAGATGCTTTGCAACTTTTAAATTCAAAGTTGAGACAAAATTGAGCACGTACGTTGAACAAGTGGGGTAGATTTTGGTTTAAAAAAATTCTTCGAGAAGTATCATGGGGTACGCTGACCGAAGCCCCCTCGAACTGTTGATGGGGGCGTAAGTATCAGTCCTACTTGCAAAATACAGTATCTAAAACCTTGTCTTAATACATTCTGCAATTTTTCGTTCAACATCAAATACAATATGCTCCATTTACAGTTTAATTTTTTCTTAACTCGGTTAACAACTTTCGGAGTTCACCAAAGCAGTAGAAATTTATATTCGTTAGAGCTAATTACTTTCGGATTAACTTCTAGAAATATTTTAACTCCTTCTGTTCTAAGCTTTTGTACTGAAAAAAAAATCTACGATTTCCGTTAAACTGCACAATATTAAATTTTAAACATTTTCATCAACTCGAATTAAATGTTTCGTTTAAGTTAAAAGTTTAATAAAATGCACACTTCTGCAATTTTCCGTCAATATATTTTTAGCTATAGTTAGTTGAACCAAATTTCTATTGATTGTATCAAGTTGCTCTACTGAAACAAAATCCAAACCTTCAAGATTAACAAATCTAATACGAATTGTATTAGACTTAAATACAGTATGTTACTACAGTATGTTAATTACCGGTAAGTGTCGGGAAGTTTATATTGCACAGAAGATTTAATTTATTTCTCTGAAAAGAAAGTTAAGGAGCTGCACACTAGAATTTTGTACAAATCTGCAACAAGGTATTTTTTAGCGCAAAGAATAAAAATTGAGTTGTTCAAGTGCTAGCAAATACTTAAGATTAAATTATTCTAGAAATTAGATCATTTGCTCGTAGTCTTTTGGATTTAATTCGTTGACAAATTTTATGTGTCGCGTTGGTTTGGAATCTGATTAGTAATTGGATATTTTCCAGCTCTGATAATTTCCATAGTCCAACTATAAACCTTTTCCTAATCATGAGCTTGAAGTAGTTTATTAGTTTTAACTTAGAAGACATGTTTTTAACTTACGAGGTACAGTATACTCCCCATTATCCGTGTGCGGATTATCCGGTTTGCGGATTATCCGTGCATCGTTTCGGAATCTCTTTTCTAAAGCTTCGATGGAGGTTAAAGAAATCGAAGGTTTCGAATCAGTTGACGCTGAAAATGTCGAAGAGTAGTTTAAAAGCGACGAATGTGAATCAGAATTTCAATGTCTAACTGACGAAAATATCAAATAACTTGTTACTGAATGAAACGCAAATGATAACGAAAACAAAGATAAAGAACATTAAGATTATACAATTTCACATTCTACTGCTCTAAAATCTGTGGAACATTTATTGGATTTCATGAGTGAAAGTTACGATTACTGAGAAATAATTGCAGTAAGAAAAATTCGTACGGGCATACGCCAACAATTTAAACAAACAAAGAAAACAAAAATGTATCGCCGATTTTTTTAAGCAATAAATTTCGAAGAAAAGTTCCTGGTTTGTGTGAGTATATACATAGTTTCTTCTAATTTCCCCTTAAATAGTTACCCTGCATATTCCTTGAATTATTTTTCGGATTATCCGTGTTTTTCGATTATCCGTGCTACGCCTCCCGGTGATTAGCACGGATAATCGGGAGTATACTGTAATTATTAATCTAAATTTAAAATTGAAACAAGAGATTAGGATCTTACCTTCCATGGCCATGAATGCGTTTGAACCGCCTTATCAGATCGTTCTCCGCAATCTGCAAATGACAGATATAAGTAAACAAAATTTCAAAAACTAAACATTTAATTGTACCGAACTCTAAACCTACCGTTTACATCGCTGCTCAGCTCCATGGTGTCATCGAAGTCTACAGATTGTTCCCAATCTACTTTGACGGATTCAACTGGAAAATCCGGGCAGCAGACGCCAATGAAAATGTCATTAATAACGCAAGCATTATTAAGTAGTTGCTCTAAAGAGGAAGCCATGTTCGGAATGGAACAAAACTGCAAATTCATACAGCTACCAGTTTCATTATTTCGCGTCACGCATTTCTTGAATTTTTGAAGTTGAGCATTTTGATTGAAAATCAGGGACCATAAGTTAGAGTTTAATGCCGAAAGAAATCTCCCAGATGGCTCCCCCGGACTCAAAAGCTCCAGAATCTGCTCAATCTCGGCCTTTTCGGCATTTGTTATGACTCGATTTCCACTTTCTTCGGGTTTGATTTCTAAACCTTCGGTGTTTGCGTTTAAATCCGAATAAGATTCTTTCGGTTTTTGAATTTCAACAGGGTCGTCATACTCGACTTGAACTGGTTTTTCTTTTTTGGGAGACTGTGGTTCCTTTTTAATTTTATCTGATTCACTATAGTCAGCTTGTGGCTTTTTTGATCCTTTCTCTTTTTGTTTATTCAAGTTCTTATCTTTGTCGCCTTTCGTGTTTGGTTTTTTTACAATTTGATCGTCGTAGTCTTTCTGCGGTTTGGTTTTAGCGTTATCTGCTTGCACTTTAGAATCTGGACGTTTCGTTATTTTTTCTGTTTGTTTCCCTTCATTTTTATCATAATCATTTTCCATCTTTGTAGGCTCTGGCTTTACGACTTTCTGTGGAGGTTTAGTTTTTTCTTTCTCGATCTTAACTTGAGGAGGCTTGGCTTTGTCCTTTTCTTTTTTTGTCTGTGGATCCATATCAGGTGGTTCATCAAACTCTTCATATGTGTCATAAGCATCTTTCGAGTTATTTTTGTGTTTTGAATCTTTTACGGGTTTCTTGTCAGACTTAGTTTCAACCATTTGTGGTTTGTAATCTTGTCCCATCTTGTCACCCTGGGGACTCTTTTCTATGGGTCCTTTGACTTTTTTCTGTTCAGTTTTTTCTAGTTTATCTTTCTCTTTGCCATGATGTGTTTCCGGTTTTTTCTGCTCAATCTCAGGTTTATAATTAATTTCTTTGGTTTTATCGATCGGCTTGTCTTTGTCACTGTTTTTTATTTTCTCTTTCTTATCCAACGATTCTCCTTCAAAAAGGTAATCTTCCATGTCTTGACCAGATGTCTCTGCAACTTCCTCAAATGGCTGTTGCGCGTTTATAATGCTCCCGTATTCGTTATCTTCCGAATAATCATACGCGTCTTCTGTTTTAGCAGGTGATTGCTGAGCATCAGGTACGAAGATTGAACTTCCATCAACATATGGCTCGTAGTATTGATCTTGGTTTGGAATAGAAGAATCAAAAGAATATGCCCCATCCTGACTGTAAGGAAGCGCGTGAGAATAAGCTTCGGGACCATACCCCCAGTGACTCACGGCCACGTTACCTGAAAGATTTTTGGATTATTAATGAAATATTCAACATGGCATTGATCAGGGCTGCCAAAACTTTGCCCCCCCCCCCCACCCCTCCTTCAATTTATTGGGATCTTTATATTTAGCTCAAAATTTTGATAAAAAATATACATTAAGCATTTTAACTTAGTTTCGCTGAAATAAATTTCCTAAGCGATCTGGATGTGAGACTTGTCATACACATGCTGCAGCTATAAAAAGATTGGGTTAGGAGCAGGCCCGTGTCCAGATTTACATAAAGGGAGGGGTTTTAATCTTACCTAGTGGGGGGGGGGGATTCAAACCTCGACAGAACCTTTAGTTTTACGACAAATTGTTGATCCCAGTATAGCGTTTATGCACCTGTAAGTACTGCTATACCTCCCCCCCTCTTCCCCTAGAAGGATAATTCTGGCTGCACAAGTGACCAAAGTATTCCTTCATTTTACAGGTTCACTTTTTTCAAACCTTGTTTGTTATTTTTAATTAAACCTGTTTACTATGCGGTTTATTGCAACAAGTATTAAAAACTCTCCACAAATTCTTTTTTAATGTAGACTGTATCAGATTTTATGTTCTGAAATAATACTTAATTCGTCGTAAAGTAAACAAGAACGAGCTTATTGTAGATGCAAATTACATTACTAAACACAATTACTAATACATGTTCATAGCTGCAACATATGCAAAATTTATCATTACCTCCGTACAATGAGCAATATTCAGGCTTTGTATTAGATCATTCAGCGGTTCTACCACTACAGTTTTTTTCAAAATATTATTTCAGTCGGTAAAGTTTTAATTGTAAATTACATAACATTTGAATGTTATGTAAAACTTTTTAAGTTAAAAAAGAAGAAATGCAAGCGTTTAAGTTCAACTAAGTTGAATTAAAGAAAAAAATTACCGAGTTAAATTACAGAAAAACTTCACAGAAAAAGGGGAAAAAAAAACGCTAAACGCAGACTTTCACATTAAAGTTAATTTAAGTCAATTTTCTTCATTTGACAATAGATTTTTTTTCCCCAATGGGAGGGGTTTAACCCCTCAAATCCTCCCCTTGGACACGGCTCTGGTTAGGAGCAAACTAAAGGAAACTACTTTTCTGCTCTAGCCATGGATGTCATTCTTTTGTATCGTTAATCTTTCCTGCCTATCTGTCTGGTACTATTAGTACAATTGTATCAAGCCACTAATAAAGTCTTTCAACAGATTATTTTTACACTATTTAAGAAATTGATCGAGAAAAAGTTAGAAATCAGTTTTAGTATTTATTCTACTTTTAATTTATTAATGTACAATTAATTCACTAGAAATAAAAACAAGTGTTAGTTTTATGAACTTGGGGGAATTACGATTCTACACCGTTTTTTGAAAAACCCTACTGGCAGCCCAAGCATTGAGGATTGAATTTGCGGACTAAACTCACCTTCATAAGGATCCGATCCATAATTTTCCAAGAAAGCTTTGCCATGAACTAGATAACTCAAGTACACAAGAACCAAAAACAGAACCTGAAATGAACCCGTTTATTAAAAAGCTAGCAAAATTAAAATGAATTTTACTCAATTCTAAACCTAATCGGCCTACATAGAAAGCTTACTCAGATAATCGGCTAAATAAATTTGAATTACATTAATAGTTATATGAATAAGGAGCTGTCCATAATTGATATCATACAGGGGCGGATCCAGAAATTTTTATAAGGGGGGGGGGGTCAAGTTTTAATGGCCGACGTTAACCTATGTAAAAAAGTATCAGCTAAGCAGGTCTGTTCATCCTCCCATTGGGGATGACGCACCCCTCACATGCTACGAAGCCCCACCCCCCTCCATCCCCAATGAGATGAAAATCCTATCAAGTTACAATTCTCCCTTAATATTGTTCAATGGCGCCATGGATCATATTCTATCAAATTTTCATCAAAAGTCATATTTCTTTAGGCAAGTAGCTGGTCACGTTTATTGCAAGCTTGTAATGTATGAGATTAAAGCTATAAAATAGTTAGAAAAAGCGAACACCGATTTGTGTTTTAAGATGGAAGGTTAATCTGAAAAAACTTCAAGTTCATTAGAGATTATTGTGTTTTTGAAAATGAGTAAAAAACTGAAAATAACATTTTAATTACGACGCGTTGAGAAGAAATTCCTGACAGAACCGAGCAAAAAGGAGTTAACATTTATTCCATGTACTTTTGTTTTGGATCTAAAAATTTGAAGTTCAATAAAGATTATAATAAAATTCCTGCCATAGGGGGGTCCGCTGACCCTTTGACCCTCCTCTGAATCCGCCCTTGATACCATATTTTCAACCTATTTGACCCTCCCACCCCCTTGACTCATGTCACGATATATTGCTTAAACATAGTTGCAAACATTTCAACCAGAATGATGTCTAATATTAAGCTGAATGTTACATTACATAGTGAACCGTTTTCGAGAAGAATGTTTCATCGCGTTGAAGCATGAATATAGATTTTGTCACTTTCACAAGCTTAAACGAGCTGATGTGTGCATCACATGACTTCCTTTTACTCCAATTTAATGTCATTTCCTCATTATTGGCAATTTTAATGGGATTCAATTGTTTACTCTCGAAATATCACCAACAGTGGCCATATTGAAACCAAATTTAAAAAAACAAAACATCGCAAAATTTGTCGCCAAGTTGGCGACAAAACTTGGCGATCAAAATACTGGCGATGTATCGCCAAGTGTTCGACAAATTATAACACCACTTGAGTTTACATCGAAATTAATGATTCCCCCAAAAAGGGGGCAAAAGACCCTTTTAGGAACATCCGAATGCAACCAAAATTGAAGGTGCACAACTAGGCCCCACAAGGAGTCTACGTACCAAATTTCAATTTTCTAGGGCACACCGTTTTTGAGTTATGCGAGATACATACACACATACATACGTACATACAGACGTCACGAGAAAATTCGTTGTAATTAACTCGGGGGTCGTCAAAATGGATGTTTCGAGTGTCTTTAGGTTCCTAGGCATATATCCACGTGTGGTCGGGTCGAAAAAAGAATTCAACATTCATTGGGGGGCGAGAAAAATGGAAATTAAGGCCGATTTTTGAGTGAAATTTTTTTCGCGAATACAATACTTCCTTTTTTGTAAAAGGAAGTAAAAAGAACTACGCTTTTTAGACCGACTTCTTCCCATTACCACCGTTAAAGCCATCTAAACAGAAACTCCCGTTTGCTATTCCATAGATTCAATGTTATTTTAACGTCCATTAGAACGTACTAAAGGAGCCGTTCATTCCAATAGAACTTCCAAAAACAAGTTATAACCTTTATTAAGGGAGTCCGGGACACAAAAATCGTCGAATTTTGCGATTTTTTTAAATCACTTTTTCTGCTTAAAAGGGCGTTTGAATCGCGTTTCTATCTTTATTAGAACAAAAGATAATTATTTTTGTTGACTGCACCTAACTAATGTGTACTTAACTTTAAACGCGTTTTTCTCCATGATGCCATTTTTCCCGATTTCTTGCATTCAAACTCTTATAAGTCAGGAACCAATGAAGACAAAATAATGAAATTTGGAGCATGTCTTTTTCAAACAGTTTTAATTTTTATTCGGCGATTTTGAAAAAAACGTTTACTGCAAAAAATACGATTTAAAATAAAGTATTTTGGAATTTTTCTTCAAATATTTTTTAATGAATCAATATTTTTAAAATCACCGAATAAAAATTAAAACTTAGATATTTGTGCATACTTTTTTGAAAAAAATTGAAAATTGACCAACAATATTTTGAGTTATAGCAATTTAAAGCAACCCCATTTTTAAAAAAAAACTAAATTCAAATAATTTTTTTTTTCATACTTATGTTGTGATTTTCCTTATTATTTGGATGGTGAATCAGTGTAAAAAATTCAAAACTCTAAAGTAAATTAAATTCAAAATGTGTCCCGGACCCCCTTAAAACTTTTCGAACAGATATTTAAGCATTTATGTTGCTAAAAATAAACTAGTCTATGAGATGGTCCAAACATTCATAAAAGCAGCACAAAAATTGACTTCCTGAAAGAGGTACAAAAAGCGGGAAACTTCTACATTAGCTGAATAAGAGGAGAAACTAATATTTTGAAAATAATCGCAAACAAAGCAGAAGCAAACCATTTAAGAAATATCAAGCTTCTGTCACTTTCAGTGCTTTTTTGGTACAAATATTTACTATTTTAATGTTACGTGCAGTATTCCAACCTGCAATTTTAAAACCTGCAATCCTTTATTTTGTTTATTTTTGGATTACAGTCTACTCCCGCTGCAACGCGATCCGAATTACGCGAAATGGCTATAACGCGAGTTTTTCCAGGAGCAACTAATTTTAGAGCTAAAGCGAATTTTTCGCTCTCAACACTAAAATAGTTGAAAAGGAATCGTGATACTAAGTTGCAGCTTTGTTATTGACTACTAAACACTAATTCGTGAATGTACTTTCCTCCTTTCAGCATCACTGACTGCGTAAACTCGCACTATAAACATAGCATTGTTAGTGTTTATGTATCACCACTCCTCATTTTTCATTTATTTATTCTAAATATGAAAGGTGATTAAACATTGTCGCACCTAGACGCTGTTTCATCCAAAATATTTAGTTAAAAACAACAAGTGAAAGTTTGCGACAATTTTAGAAAAGGTAAAAATTCTTAATACGCTTTAACAACTAGAAAGTGGGTCGAAGGTAGCACGACAATTAGATATGGGGTGAATATTTCATACGTATAATTGAAAGTCAAGAGAAGGCAATCCGTAGAAGTCTAGGGGCTCCCAGAGGGGTGTTACCATAGATGTAAGTGTTATAATAGTAAATTCGAAGCTACTGAATTTAAAAATATATTAGAATAACAATCAGATTGCGTATAGGATAAATCATAATCTTCAATTTTTAATTATAAATGAAACTTATTTTATCTATTGTATAGTATTATTACAGCTTTATTAATACTACATACTGTACGTACCGTACTGTTTCATTTTTTATGTCTCTCTCTCCCATTTATCATTGATTTTGTGCATTGTAACAGTATTTTATGTTGAATAATGCAACTTTTTAAAAATACGGTAGAAATTCAGCTCTTTATGCAAGAAACGGTAATATATACTTGTTAAAAAATGGTCAAAAACAGTTTAAAAGGTGTTTAAATGTCTATAAGGACTAGGTATGTTAATAAAAAAATCATATACACAACACTTTTCCACAACGCGAAATTTCGACTTACGCGAGAAGTCGTAGAACGCATCCCTCGCGTAAGTCGGGATCCGACTATATCTTTTTAAAATTTAAGCCAGTATGTTAAACTCTGACTAAAAGCAAAGCAATATCTTGCTCATTTTGCGTTACAGCCACCTATTGCTAAGGTGACGTTATATTGAAAGACTGAGTTTTATTAGTCTATTGGTTTGAAAAAGCCAAGGGGAAAAAAGAAAAACCACTTACTTTCCAAACCGCTCGTGAATCCATTCTGAAACAAGAGGCAAAACAGTGAAAGAACATCTTTTTATTGCAAACCGTAACGCAGATGATTCTCATGCAAATCAGCAGATAGCATGTGTAGTGATTCTTCTTCGTTATATAAAACTTGAAATCTATTTTAGAAATTCACATCTGTCGTTCTCCCAGAATATTTCCCCATATACAGTCTAGTATAGTGGCATTTTTTCTGTGTCTTCTCATTTTGATCCTCTAATAACTTTTTTTTATTTTTAATGAAAAGGTGAAGATATACATAACTGTAAACCGCCATTGACGGTAGTTCCGAAAATTGAAGACAGAATTAGTGTAGCGATAGTACGTTCGGGTGCATGCTATGGAATCCTTGAAAGAATTTAATCAAGTGGTTGTTTAAAATTTTTAATTCCTGTTTGTAATATCTCTATTCTAGTCGCAGAATATGTTTGGAAAGCATTAGTCGCATGGTCACTAAGTCTAGGAAAGTATCTTCAATGTTTATAGATGCCTCAATTCTTGACTCTCTATTTAGTCTATATAAACTCGAGTGTTGTTAGAAGAGATAGTTTGGACAGCGATTTCTTTTTGCAGTGTTTTGATCAAGTATTGATTTCCAATTTTGAATGAAACATATTTGGAACTAGCATCAAAACTGGACTCTCGTTTAATAAATTGGAAGTTGGTCAACATCATGCACGGGTGGACTAAATTAGCAGCAAGTTTAGGTTTAGTAGCATTATTTTACATGAATGCAGTGTCTTCAAGATCCATGCACGGTAAGAAGTGACGTTTTGTTTCTATCTAAATGCTACCTTACTTTTTATGCAAAACTTCTACCATAGAATCGTTTTTTTTTCTATCTAAATGCTACCTTATTTTTGATGCAAAACTTCTACCATAGAGTCGTTGTGTTTCTATCTAAATGCTACCTTATTTTTGATGCACAACTTCTACCATAGAATCGTTTTGTTTCTATCTAAATGCTACCTTATTTTTGATGCAAAACTTCTACCATAGAATCGTTTTGTTTCTATCTAAATGCTACCTTATTTTTGATGCAAAACTTCTACCATAGAATCGTTTTGTTTCTATCTAAATGCTACCTTATTTTTGATGCAGAACTTCTACCATAGAGTCGTTGTGTTTCTATCTAAATGCTACCTTATTTTTGATGCACAACTTCTACCATAGAATCGTTTTGTTTCTATCTAAATGCTACCTTATTTTTGATGCAAAACTTCTACCATAGAATCGTTTTGTTTCTATCTAAATGCTACCTTATTTTTGATGCAAAACTTCTACCATAGAATCGTTTTGTTTCTATCTAAATGCTACCTTATTTTTGATGCAAAACTTCTACCATAGAATCGTTTTGTTTCTATCTAAATGCTACCTTATTTTTGATGCAGAACTTTTAACATAGAATCGTTTTTTTTTCTATCTAAATGCTACCTTATTTTTGATGCAAAACTTCTACCATAGAATCGTTTTTTTTTTCTATCTAAATGCTACCTTATTTTTGATGCAAAACTTCTACCATAGAATTCTTCATAGTTAATGTTTTCAAGTTGATTTGAACACTGATCGCGTTTTAAAGCGAATTAGTTTTTTTGAGCAATCACATTGCTTATTGTTTTCATTTGGCCTTGAATAGCGTTCCTTTGATTTTATTCCCCCCCCCGCCTCCCTCTGCAGGCCCACCGTCGACCGGCCCCTCCCGATGCTGCTCCTATAGTGAAAACCGTCTCCAGGTTGCGTCCACATCCTACACAACACACACATATACACACACACAAACACACACATATACACACACACACAAACACACACATATACAAACACACACATATACACACAAACACTTGCACACAAACACGCCTACACACACATACACACACAAACACGCCTACACACACACACACATACACACACAATCATGCAAACAGACACAAACGCACATACATACACACACCTACAAACACACACACACCCGTGATTGCGAAAAACATAATTTGAATCCAAGATGTCAAAATTCAAATTAATTTTTTGTTTTAAATGTATCTGAAGTTTAAAGTGAAATGGGGTGGTGTCTATTCTGTTTACATAAATAGATTTCTAAAGATTTTAATAATGGAAAATGAGCGCGAAATCTTGAAAGTGTAATATCGAGTGCTTTTGCATTTGATGTATAAAACAGACAAAATAAAGAAACGATAGTGAAGCTTAAAACATGAAACACAAGACAAGTTTCAAATTAACTAAATCTGAATCTAATGCTATTTCTTGCTAAGTTAGCTTAAAGTTGCAAAGTTAGCTTACACAGCAGGTGCGTGAAAACGTAAAAACGACATAACCAATAGTGACATATAATTAAAAGTTTTTAATTTAAAAGAACCATTTTCGAACGTTAAGTTTGTATAATTAATCTAGACAAAAAAAAAAACAGTCGACATCACATAGTTTTTCTGCGCGGATTGAAATATTTGACTAAATCGCCAAAAACTGAAACCTTTATTTTCTTCAATGCCTTTTTTTCTATATTTTGCGTCAGTTTCGTTGCATTTTCCCTCGTTTAGTTTTTAATATCACATCATTACATTGGTCGAAGGAAAAAAAAAATTTGATGCTAATGTTCGTAGCTTATTTATATTTTCCGAATTTTCTCCTTTTCCAAATCAGTGGACAAATCGCGAATCTCGAGCCATCCCGAGTTCAAAATTTAACTTATTACATAGCTATAATATAGCTTACCTTTTTCTTTTCCCGAATCAGTGGACAAATCGCGAATCTCGAGCCATCGCGAGTTCAAATTTTAACTTATTACATAGCTATAATATAGCTTACCTTTTTCTTTTCCCGAATCAGTGGACAAATCGCGAATCTCGAGCCATTCCGAGTTCAAAATTTAACTTATTACATAGCTATAATATAGCTTATTTTTTCTTTTCCCGAATCAGTGGACAAATCGCGAATCTCGAGCCATCGCGAGTTCAAAATTTAACTTATTACATAGCTATAATATAGCTTATTTTTTCTTTTCCCGAATCTCGAGCCATGCGAGTTCAAAATTTAACTTATTGCATAGCTATAATACATAAGCTATATTTATATTGCATAGCTATATACATAAGTTTGAGGTGTTTTGCAATTATGAAATAAAATTTGGAGAAAATGTGTGTTCGTTATTTTAAGGTTAAAAAAAATGTTTATTAGCAAAATGTATGATCTGTTTTGTTAAACTAAAATAAGTGCTTATTTTGCTTGTATGTCTGTACTGAAGCTTTTACCTGATGACTGCCATTAAAATAAAACGAATGTCATGTTACAATTCAATAGATCAGTATTTTTATGCTATTGAGTGCGTAGCTCAAAATTTCATGCCAGTGTTTGAAATATTTTTTTACCTGCTCATCTGACCTTTTAGAAAATGGATGGTGGGGAAAAACTGATTCTTATCTATTTCGATATCTATTTCTCCTTTTTTGTTTTGCAAGTGATTAGAACTGTAGATAGGCAAGTACAGAACTAGAAAAGTTACAAAATGGTTTTTTCCATTTACGTACTAATGACGGAGATGGTCCTGAATCAATTGTTTCCAATAAGTCAAATACAAGGAACTTCAAATCAATTTTCTTGCTTTAATTTGAATTAAATTTAATATAATGCAAGACTGTTTTGAATTTAAAAGAAACTGAGTATTATCTTCTAGAAAAAAAAGGATTTCTTTACTTAAATGAGTGACATATCTGTACCTCAGAGCCAGACTGATGTAAGTCAAAAAACTACGGTTTTCCATTTTTACTTCCTTTTACAAAAAAGGAAGTATTGTATTCGCGAAAAAATTTTCACTCAAAAATCGACCTTAATTTCCATTTTGTTCGACCCCGAATGAATGTTAAGTTTATTTTTCAACCCGAGCACACGTGGATATATACCTAGGAATGTACAGACACCCGAAATATCCATTTTGACAATCCCCGAGTTAATTACGACGAGTTTTCTCGTGACGTCTGTATGTACGTATGTATGTGTGTCGCATAACTCAAGAACGGAATGTCCTAGAAAGTTGAAATTTGGTACTTAGACTCCTACTGGGGTCTAGTTGTTCACCTCCCCTTTTGGTTGCATTCGGGTGTTTCTAAAGGGGTCTTTTGCCCCTTTTGGGGGGGAAATGATTGTTAATTTCGATGTAAACACAAATGGTGTTATAATTTGGTGGACACTTGGCGATATATCGCCAGTCTTTTGGTCGCCAAGTTTTGTCGCCAAATTGGCGACAAATTTGGAGATTTTTTATATTTTTTTTAAAATCTGGTTTTAATTTGGCCACTGTTGGTGATATTTAGAGAGTAAACTATTCAATCACATGAAAATTGCCAAAAATGAGAAATGACATTAAATTGGAGTAAAAGGAAGTCATGTGATGCACACGTCAGCTCGTTTTTCATGCATGTGGGCCGAAAAAATCGAAATTCTGCAGAACACTTAGCCGCAGTGTACGGAACCCGAACACCCCTCCCGAACATTAATTACTGTGCAAAATTTGTTACTCTGGGTTAATGTCTTCTGCTCTGGCAAGAGACTTGAATTTGAGATTTTTAGAAAAAGATGAAATAAAGAGAATTTTCAAAATATTTTAAATTCCGCAAAACTTTAATCTTTAGTGCGGGCATTTTGTAACTTCCTAACACAAACTACAACGTAGAGCTTCAAGCCTGTGAGTTAATGATTAGAGCTTTGGCAAAAGGCCTGAATTTTGAGGAATTTTCTAAAAAAAGTTCCTCAAATACGAACGACACACTGCAAAGTAGTACATATCTAATGCGCTTTTGTTTTTTAATCAGACCGACATCAGACCACCCCTTGAACCAGGATCGTCATTTAGAGAGATTAGGTGGGACTTTGAGGAACTAATGTTTTAGCAAACAGTCGGATCCCGACTTACGCGAGGAATGCATTCCAAGACTCCTCGCGTAAGTCAAAATTTCGCGTTGTGGAAAAATGTTGTCATACGACTTTTTTTATTAACATACCCAATCATTTTAGACATTAAAGACCTTTTAAACTGTTGTTGACCATTTGTTAACTATATACTACCGTTTCCTACATAAAGAGCTGAATTTTTACCGTATTTTTAAAAAAGTTGTATTACTCAATATAAAATGTTACGATGCACAAAATCAATGATCAATGGGAGAGAGATATATAAAAATAAAACAGTACGGTACGTACAGTATGTAGTAATAATAAAGCACTGCACTGTAATAGTTCGGTACAGTAGATACAATAGGTTACATTTATAACTTAAAAATTGAAGATTTATCCTGCGCAGTCTGATCGTCATTCTAATACATCTTTAAATACAGTAGCTTTGCATTTACTTTTATGACATTTACATCTATGGTCCTGGGACCCCCTGGACTTATACGGATTGCCTTCTGTTGACTTTTAATTATACTTATGAAAGATTCGCCATACCTAATAGCTACTTTCTAGTTGTTCAAGCTTATCAAGAATCTTTACCTTTTCTTAAATTGTCGCAAACTTTCCCTTTTTGTTTCCATCTTCAAACTTTAGATGAAACAGAGTGCATGGGTGCCACACTATTTCATCACCTTTCATATTTAGAACAAATGAATGAAAATTGAGGAGTGGTGATACATACACACTAACAATGGTATGTTTATAGTGCGGTATGTGGGGACTTGCGCAGTCAGTGATGCTGAAATTATGAAAGTACATTCACGAATTAATGCTTAGTAGTCAATAACAAAGCCGAAACTTAGCATCACGATTTCTTTCCAAATATTTTCATGTTGAGAGCGAGAAATTCGCTTTAGCTCAAAAATTCGTTGCTCCTGAAAAACTCGCGTTATAGCCATTTCGCGTAAGTCGGATCGCGTTGTAGCGGGAGTCGACTGTACATATGTGTTTTGTGTTTTTCGATAAAGTTTCATTGAGTTCATCCCCTGAAAAAATTCAAAATATCTTGAACTGAAATTAATTAAAATACTAAATTGTTTATATAGGGAAAATAATAAGGAAGTCACGTGGTTTTGATATTTATTACATTTGTTGTCTGTTATATCTGATGCATATTTCAAAACATTTGCAAGTTGATCCGACGATAGTAAAGACCAACAATATTTATTACTAGTAACACATGCAGGGCCGTCGCCAGGTACATTCGTTTTTTTTTTTTTTGTGGGGGGGGGGGGGTGTTAAAACTGATTTTGCCGACTGACTCCTAACATTTTGCCGACCCAACAGATACATACGTACACACATTTTATAAGTTTAGGGCCTCTGACTAGAATTCGTTACACATTGAAGTCTGGAATATGCAGTTGTAGACAAGCTTCAGTGATGCTAAGGAGAAGCATTAATTTCGATTAAAGGGGTCAAGATAAACTGCGCTCCTCTGGAAAATTTCCGGAATTGGCATGCTAAAAACGTGACTTTAGGCTTTGGTTTATAAGAAAGAGAATCGTGGGTTCATTCTCATTTACGTTTTCGCTGGAGTCAATTTTGGGCTTTTTTCTAGAAATTGTGGTTATGGGAGTTCTTCCGTAGAAATTACTATAAACAATTTTATGCCATCTTTACTGACTCGAAAGAAAGGGATGGGGGCTTCGGGGGCCCTCCCCCAGAAGTTTTTCGAAATGAAAGTTTTAAAAGCGCAGTTTTAGGCTATTTAAGGACACTTGAGGGGAGTGGGTAGGCAGTGCCGGATCTGCATTTTTTTTTCGAGGCGGGGCAAATCTCGAAACTGCCGCCCCTATCCATCTTCAATCAAGTTTTAAAATTGAATTTAACTTTCATTTTACGTTAATTATTTATTGTTAAACACACATTCGAGTTACTGGTGTGACTTTTCTTGACAAGATTCTGAATCTTTTTCTCTTTTTAAACATATTTTCCTTACGTTTGTACGGGTGGCCCCTAGGAAGCTATCATATTCATTTATCTATCCGTTTTTTTTTTTTAATTGAAACTTAAGTGATTCTATAATGCACTGGTTATTTTCTTTTCTCTATTGGTTAAAAAAAATGCTTGAAACTTATTTCAGCTGCCTTTGGTTTGGTAATTTTAATGATGTACATGGTTGAATATTCCTAAATAATATTTTAAGATTGCATTTTCTTCTGAAATTAAAAAAAAAAAAAAAAAATATTTGTTCTCTTTTTTCTCCTTTTTCTTTTCCTTTTTGAAACTTTTAACACCCAATTTTTCATCCAAGCCCGCAACCTGCTTGGAACTTTTATTTTTCAACGTTAAACGAAAGTTATATTATAAAAAGGGGGAAAGCTTAAAATAATGCTTTAAAAATATTATGTTAAAGTAATCATACCTTTTCTGCTGCATTTCAAAAAACTTTCTCAAATTTAAGTCAAATGCTTTCTCAGATTTTTCCTTACTTGCCACAATAAGAATCATTGGTCGTTCACACGCGAATCAAGTTCAAAACTTTAACTAGTCTGTTTTCTTTTTGTGAAATGCATAATGAATAAAATAACTCTATGTAGGATAGTCACGTCTTCTGCCAAACTCAATGCTTTTTGTATGTCATCAAGACGCCAATAATCTTGTTCTTCCTTCATCAGGCAGAAAGTTGATACAGCAGGGATCCGGACAGACCGTTCTAAGCACACAACAACAGTTGGTCTTGTGTGCTCGACAAATAGGCATAACCCCTGCGAGTAGAATACTACAGTAGGCGCCGCCTAATGTGATCACGTTTAATGTTATCATTCGCTTAATGTTATCAGAATCACGAAGTCCCGGAACACTTGTATATTAACACACGTTAAAAAAGTCGGATATTGTAATCAGCGTCTTCGTTAATTGTTATCACTTTTTCATAAACTTTCAATTTTTTCCCCATTTTTGTTCCTCAATTAACAGGAAAACATAGGCAAACATTGACGAGACTCACTTTTTGTGTAGCATTTTGTTGTTTCAATAGCAGATCAAAATTTTTCTAGGAATGTAGTTACAGAAACGCTCCCCAGTGACCAAAGATTCTCCCTAAGAAAACTTTCTTTCGCACTTAAAAAAATTCAGTCGCTGGACATGTTGCAGGCATTGATGTAGGACCTCCATTGTTGCCATTACTTTGTAAACTATTAAAGAATTGTGTCGAGATTGAAAACAAAGCGAAGTTAAACTAAAATTTAAACAACAAGCAAATCCATGCTGGAAAAGATAGAAAAGCTGAATGTGCTTTGAAACTGGTTTACGAATGTCAGGGAAAACGGTCATATTTTACTTTCACCTATTACTTTGTGAATAATAATTGCATAATTTAGCTTTAACTTTTTATGATTCAGGTATTACCATTCTGTTGATTTAATAATTTATAATTTAAAACTGCGTTTAGTTGAGTCATTGTGATTTTAATTTGAGGTTGCCAAAATAAATGCATCTTAATTAAAAAAAATCATTATTTTGTCTCCTGGATTCTTTTCGGTTATTGTTATCAGTCGGTTATTGTTATCAAATTGTATTTGTCCCAAAGTGATCACATTAAGCGGCGCCTACTGTATTTCGGATTTTACCTGTCAGCCTAGAAAAAGTGGAAATGGGGCTGAATGCGCATTCAGAAATTCGTTTTAAAATCAAACACTTAAACTAGTCACCAATGTGACTTTGTATTGTAATAAAATCTGTCTCTCTTTTAATTTTTTTTATCATTTCGGCACCCCATGTATTTCTTTCACTTTGCAATGGATTTTTATTGGCTCAATTTTATAAATGTGCCGACTGCCCAAAGCTAGCGTGTTTTCAAACTCGGACTTTTCGTTGGTTTCTTTATAATATATTGAATTACCATTTTGAAAAAAACATTTGAATCGTACATCTCGGCTGCTCACATGCAACCTTAATGTGTGTTAGATTCCCGGATATTTCTAAATAATACGTAAAGATTAAATTTTCTTTTTAAAATTTACAGAATAAACTCTCATTAGAACTCATGCTTAGCATTTTAAGGTCGTTAAAATGGGAAAATGTAAAGATGTGCGCACTTACATTTAATTTTTATCAAAGATATAGTGAATTCAGAATTAACTCTATAAGTAAAAATTGCCGATTGTAGCTGAAATTGCCGATTGAGTACAGAAGGGCGGTCCTTATTCGGCAAAATTTGTCTGATTCGGCAAATTTTAAGACATTACAGTTGTCCCTCGCTACTTCGCGCTTCGACTTTCGCGGTTTTTCTGTTTTTTCTTTTTTCAAGTATAGTACAGTTGAGCCTCCATATATCGAACTTCCACATATCAAAATTTTCTATAAATCGAAATCCCAGCAAATTTCAATGTTCATTACATAGAAAAATTGTTTCTATATATCGAAAAAATCTCTATATATCGAAATTTTTTTCGAGACATTCGTAGGTTTTTTTTCACACTTTCGACTGTTTGTCTCATGAAAAATGAAGGTTTGGGGATACAATTATGTTTACTAAAGGTTGCTAAGAAACTCGTAAGAAATCTGGGTTTGACGGGTGTGTAGATACGTCGTTATTCAGTTCTGGAGTTCTTAAATTCCCTCAAGTTTATTTCAAATCTTAGTTATAACCAGTAACACTGTAAAATCAGTTTCAAGTTATCCCTTTTGTCTGTTGATTATCATTCCTAGCCTTTTTAGTTTCAGTAAAAATCATTCAAGTTAAGTAGATTGATTTTTTACTTTTCTCTCGATTAAATTGTCAAAGCGAAAATCACCTCATGTTACGAATCAAGTTGAACTGCCGATGAATGAAGATGTATGAAGGCACAAATATGTAATTTCTGTTATTTTTTTAATCATTAACTTTCATTTAATCCGCTGCTCGAATAAATTAGAAATTGGGTTTCATGCACGAAAATTAACATTAATTTTAATGTTTTAGGAGATTTTTATGATAAAATAAGATTGTTTCTATGTATCGAAATTTCCATACATCGAATTTTTTTCCGGCAATTTTCTACTTCGATATATGGAGGTCCGACTGTAATTAGCTTTTTTTATGCGCTCGTGTAAACTGTTTCCTACATAAGAATAACAAAGTATATCTTAAGTAAGGTAAGCTCTTCTGAGGGCTTAGTTGTACTAGTTGAGGGAGTGGAGGTATAAAATCGTCGAAGAAAGAGTTGGGAATCGCTATCTCATTTTAATCGTTAAACACTAACTGAAAAGTATAAATCACTCTATTATTACATCTGTAATTGTAAATGGTGTTCAACAATGTACTAGACTTTTAAGTTGTATACGTGATACCTTAAATAAGGATAAATGTAGAGGAAGAACGGGGGTACATACAGTCACTACACTGTTAAAAATTTTCCGGAAAATTTACGGTAATTGTTACTGGCATCCATGTTGCCAGTAACTATTACCGTAAAAATCTAATGTTACTGTAAAATTTTACGGTTTCCTCGGTAGACCACAGCAACCAATTGGCGCTGGGATCGCTTATTTTTCAGTTATAAATTACCGTAGAAATCAACCATGCGTTAAGTCCGCCAGTTTACAGTAACAATTACCAGAAAATCTTCCTGAATTTTTAACAGTGTAACTGGCAATTAATTCATCATCGAACAAGTTGAGCTATTTTCAGATTAGTAGTAGTGTGTACGAACTGCATGTGTGTGTGTAGTTTATTTCTCAATAATTAACAATTTGATACCTATTATGTCTAACATATCTCATTTTCTCATTTTGTGCAATTTTTTAATTAATACAAATGTAATGGTGGCTATACGTTTCATGTCTAAGGGACTCTACCTATATTAAAAACCTATTTAAATTGTCTAAAGTTCTATGCATTCCAAGTAGGAAAATATATACGGTTTATAAATACAGAATCCTACGTACTTCGCGGAAATTCAGTTGTCGCGGTAAAATCTGGAACGAATTAACCGCGATAAACGAGGGTTAACTGTATTGCATTTTTCAAATTCCTGAATGTCCCTTCTCATGTGTGCAATGCATATCTGTATTTTATCATTAGGAAAATTGAGAATTTTCCCCACAAATGTAATTTTGGGGTGTCCCTGGATACAGTGTCGGCAAAATATTTTGTTCAAGTAAATGACAGTAAATTGAGAATACTGTGCAATTAGCAGTCGGCGAATTATGATGAATAGTCGTCAGTGATCACAGGATACACTCTAGAACATTTCTACGCAAACAGTGCACGGACTTCGGTTTTTTCCCTTTTTATTGAGGGGTTTAAGGACCCTTAACCTTCGAAATTTTAGATTTTCTGGAAAAAATGAATGTTATGCATAGTTCAATTCTGAACAATTTGATACCTTATTTATTACTATACGCCAAAAACTTTTCAAGATATCCTAAAAATGCGTAAACTTTCCCCCATGGAGATTAATGTTAACAGCAGCTGTTTAAGCCTCTTTTTCTCAGGTGCCGGTTTCTTCGGTTTTCTGGTTTTGCACGCATGATATCTCAAAGTTTCTTATATATTTCCGTGAAACTTTTCATGCATGTTTGTCTGGTATATTTTTATGATCTGAACCTAAATTTCAACTAAAAACAAAAGTTAATATTAAAAAAATATATTTTTGCCCAAAATTTTTTAAATTTTCGATATTAACTTATAAAATTTAGAAAAAAATGAATCAATAGTGCTAAAAAATGAATGAATTTAGGTTCAGGCCATAAATATAAACCAGATAAACATACATTAAAAGTTTTACGGAAATATATAAGAAACTTTTTGAGATATCATGCGCGTAAAACGAGAAAACCGAAGAAACCGGCACGTGAGAAAAAGAGGCCTAAACAGCTGCTGTTAACATAAATCTCTATGGGGAAAGTTTACGCATTTTTACGATAACTTGAAAAGTTTTTGGCGTATGGTTATAAATAAGGTATCAAATTGTTCAGAATTAAACTATGCAAAACATGTATTTTTTCCAGAAAATCAAATTTTGAAGGTTAAGGGTCCTTAGACCCCTTAAAAGGTGCACATGCTCAAGCTACATATTACTTTACTCAAAGATTTAGAATACAGAATCCACTAAAAATGAAAAAATGCTGAATTTTCTGAGTGGACGCTTATTGTCTCGGCAAAATGAGCAGTCTCAAACTAAGCAATCGGCATAGTGCGAGCAAAATAAAAATGAATGTAAACGGGGATCCCATTCACTATTTTCTCTTGCGCAAAGTATTAAAAGGTTAGATGTATAACTTTGTATGAATATGCTAACTTTTTTTTTAAATTCCCGTCAATTGAAGCTTCGAAATTCCAAAATATTGAAAATGCCGACTTAAGGGGACCGTGGACCTTGAAAGCTTTTTCTTTTGTTTATTAATTTTGAAATATGAAACTGGGCATAAAAGTTAGTAAGTTTATTAGCATGCAAAAATATCAAGCAAAAAAAATGCAACAATATAAAAATTTAATTAAAATTAAAAATTTGGAAATTTAAAATAAAAATTTTAAAATGCTCCATGCGACTCAATTTTTGCTCTTTTCTCAAACAAGTTGCATTTTATCAAAGAACAGAACATTGCCAAGAACTTTGGGTATCCATTTAAGGATTGGTCCATTATCAACTGCACAGTATTTTTTTTCGCGTAAAGCAATAGTTTTTGTTGCAAATATTACATAAAAATCAAAGCTTTAATATTTTTAAGCAACATAAAATTCTCTTAAACCTTAATGCATACCCAGTTTTATCAAACTACTACCAAAGTAGCCTATTCTGAAATGTGAAGCATATCGAACAAAAATGAAGTCGATGGAGCTTTTTTCAATCTGTGTCGCATCGAATTTTCCAGTCCGAGATAAATGACGTTAAAGTCTAATTTCACCTACATTTCATGTTCTTCGTATTTTAATACCTCCCGAAAGATATTTTCACGATTACTAAATATTTGACATTGGTATTAATGTAAGAATTTATTGAAACTTAATTTACATGTTTGACACTTAGTTTTACTTAGTTTTTCGACTTTGTTTATATGTTTTACAGCCATTTTGATGGAAAATACGCTCTGTTTACTTTTTTTAAATGCATATAACTTCGCGATAAAACATCAGATCAACAAGCGGTTTTTTCATACGATTCAGCACACTTCATGTATTGTTTCTTCTACGAATAAAAAAATCATATTTTTGACCGATTTGAGCCATTTGGAAGGTCCACGGTCAACTTAAACTGATTTTGCCGACTGGATGAAATTGCTGGGAGGGTGAGACACCCCCTCACCCCCTATGGCGACGTTCCTAAACACATGCCGTAAAATAAGGGGTATGCTCTCCATAGCTTGCTAATCGCGAACTGGGTGAGGTAAATAAGTCTCTCTGGCTGAAAGCATCTAATAGAATCTTGAGATTGCGCACTTTAACCATAAAACCAGCAACTGAATTTCAAATCTTGGTCAATTTTTTTAAAGTGTACATGATCCATCCTGGCTTAGAATAAAAACCAACCATTCTATAAGAGACGGAGCAAAGCATGCCTGGAAATTCACTCACGCATTAAGATTTAAGTTATTAAATTTTGAACTTGATATTCTATTTAAATTTATATGTAATTTTTTAATAGATAACTGAAAAAAAAATCAATTTTTTAAATAAAATTATAAATTTTAGGTCAATTGTGGCACATCTAAATGTTTTTTAATTTGAATAAATGTTCTTGTGGTACATGTGGGGTGTTGGGTACAGGAGCAACGTTTCCCAACAGAAATTTCGAGTTTCTAAAAAACATTTTTTTTTTTTTTTTTTGCGATTTGGGCTAGCATACAAGTACTGTTTTACACTTTCAGGTGCAAGTCGGCACGGGTTGCCCTTGTGCAAATTATACGAAACTTTTTTTCACTATTGTTTTGGCACAAGAGGAAAAATACAAGAGTGTATTCGACTTGAAAATTTGACTTTCATTTTTAGAGGGACAGCCTATTGTGTATGCTTTTTATTTGCTTATTTTTTGGAAAGTAGCGAAGTAGCGACTACATTTCAAAAGTAGTTTGTAGTTACTACATTTTGAAAAAAGTAGTTGTAGCTGTAGTTAACTACATTTGTAACAAAGTAGTTGTAGTTCGCTACAAAAATGTAGTTTTTCCAATCACTGAATTGATCCTGTCAATCGTTCGACAAGGTACATTTTGAAGTTTTAATGACGCATAGCTAACAAGCTTTATAAGTCATTTTATTATTTTTTCCTCAGTGAATAGAAATCTAGATCCTAAGTCCAGTTCTAACTTTTTGCGTATTTCCCAGAAAGTTTTTGGAACCGTTTAAAAATTTTATTCGAACTTGTTCTTACATGCATCTAAATAAAAATTAAAGACCATGTAAATTTTGAATCTTTACCCACTTTAAGAGCCCCACACACACACACACATAATAAAAAAGAAAAAAAACTCCATTGAAATTAGAACTCTTGCTAGAGCAGAGGGAATTAACTCACAGATATATTCAGTAAGTTACCGTCCTATAGTCAGGGCTAAGGCAGAAATACATGAAATACACCGCCAGTTCAGTCAATTCCAGCCGAGGACTGCAGTTGAAGTCCTCGGCTGGAATTGACTGAGCTGGCAGTGTATTTCATGTATTTCTGCCTTAGCCCTGACTATAGGACGGTAACTTACTGAATATACCTTGCCTTGCCTGCAATACAGTGATCTCTCGCTGTATTATTAGTTTTGAGTACGCGACCGCTGTTATACGCGTTTTTCACTTATACGCGTTTTTTTCACGGGCCCGGCCAGCGACATAAGGAAACAATGTTAACTCTTGTTCATTTATACGCGAAACCTAAAATGCACCTTTCACTTATTCGCGATAAAAAAATTTCAAGTTTTAGTTAAATCGCGTATTTGCGTTTCGCTTATCAGAAAATTTGTACCCTTCTTTGTTCTGTCTCTTTGAATGTATCGCACGCCTTTATTCCATTTTTCGAATTCTTCCAAACACGCGTTCTTTTTTGCACAAATAAGAGATTGGGGGTGGAATTAGTCTTGTGATTGACATCGAGAGGGGAGAACGAGTTACATACAAAAGGGTTGTCGTCATTAAAAGTCGTGGTCAAGCGATAAGCATTGACGTTGCCTTGTATGAAAAATAGCAAACGTACAACTTCATTTTTTAAAAAATTACAATGCACAAACCGAAATTATGTGCATATTGATTCATTAATATTAGTTGTGTACTATTAGTATTACTATAACTGATGTCAACTTATTGCATTTAAGCTTATTTTTGGGTTTTTCGCTTGTGCGCGAAAATTTCGTTGTCCCCTTGGGTCACGTATAAGTGAGAGGTCACTGTATTCGAGTTGAACCGAACCATTGTTTCGGTCACTCGTCTGGACATTGCTAATTCTGAATTAGCAACCAGTTTGTTTGGCACTCTAGGCTTCCTTTAGAGGTTTTCCACCTCCAGCTCAGTCACTCCTATGCCGGGCTGATGAGTGCTAATAAGCACGAAACTGCAGTCCTCGGCTGGAATGGACTGAGCTGGCGGTGTATTTCATGTTTAACTCGCAGATAGCTTACTCACACTTAGCATAATAATTTGTGTTAGGAGTTTACAAAAAAGACAGGCCGTTATTTCGAATTTTTCCAGATGGGGGGAGGGGAGAGGGCGTAAAAGGTGTGAACGCAATGAAATTTTATCGGAAAACTTATATGTAAAAACGTTATTCTTTTTCTAATAAGGAGCCATTGATCCGCTAACCCCTTAAATAACGGACCTGGTTCAAGGGGTGGTCTGCTGTCGTCGATGTGGTTAAAAATTTGAAGTATTGCAGCGTATTTGGTATATAGCTACTTTGTAATGTGTCACTCGTATTTAAGGAATTTTATGTAAAATTCTCGAAATTTAGAATTTTGCCGGCGCAAAAATAATGAACTCACTGGCTTAAAATTTTACGCAGTATTTTGTGTTAGGAAGTTATGAAATTGCTGCCCTAAAGCATGAAGTTATTCAGAATTAAAAATGTTTTGTAAATTTTCTCTTTATTTTATCTTTTTCTAAAAATCTCAAATTTAAGTCTCTTGCCAGAGCAGAAGACATAACCTCAGTCATGAAATTTTGCACAATAATTAGTGATAGGGAGTCGATTTTCCGCACTAAGGCTAACTGCTCTGCCGAATTTCAATTCAGACATAACCTCAGTCACGAAATTTTGCACATAATTAGTGATAGGGTGTCAATTTTCCGCACTAAGGCTAATGCTCTGCCGAATTTCAATTCAGACATAACCTCAGTCACGAAATTTTGCACATAATTAGTGATAGGGTGTCAATTTTCCACACTAAGGCTAACTGTTCTGCCGAATTTCAATTCAGACATAACCTCAGTCACGAAATTTTGCACATAATTAGTGATAAGGTGTCAATTTTCCGCACTAAGGCTAACTGCTCTGCCGAATTTCAATTTTTTTTCGGCCCACCCTAATGTTGAAGACAATCGAACCATGTAAACGTAATTCTTACCAAAAAAAAGCAGAAGAAAATTTTACCTCCCTCTTGTAAAGTTACTATAACGTGACTTACGTCCTTCTCGCTTTGAGGTACAAGTCGTTAAAAAAGTATTTTCTTTTTTGTGCAGTGTGAGGATTGGGAGGGGGGGGATTTAAATTTCAATGTTTTACAATCGTCACAAAGATATCTTTCAAAAGGGGCACTATATAAAGGGATCTGTAATGTGACTCTTTCATTCCTGAAGAAATTTTCCATTACATTTACCATCGAAATTCGTTTTGTTAATACTCAAATTACAGTTTTAAAATTGAAAAGTTCTGACTTGTTTAAATCGAATTTTGGAGTAGCTTCTGCAATTTACGTGTCATATTAGGAACGTAAAAACTTAGTTTTTGACTCTGAAAAATGCCCTAATAGCACGTTAAATTTACCTATCGTTCTTAAAAAAGAAAAAAAATGAGCAGAAAATGCAAGTTTCGTTGAGAAGCTATTGATGGATAAAACTATTAATAATGCTTCAAATGTTTTTTTACCAGCAGCTTCTTTAAAAAAGACCTGCTATCTAAAACATACTATATCACCAAAAGTATTGGGGCAGTTTCAAAAATTCGGATTTTTACGGATTTCCAGAGAAATAAGAGACCAATTGTTTTGTAACTTTTGTCACATAAGATATGCTCCAGCTGTCATTTTCCAATAAAAAGAAAATCCCCCATGCATTAGCGAACCAGCAACAAACTGAGAAAACCAGTTTTTCGATCCTCCTTCGTCGTAAATAGCTGAGAATAATCTATAACTTTGAAAAATAAATTAACGAACTATGTGGAGTTCATTTTCATGAAAATATCACTTATGTTCACGAATATCTAAGCATTTTTTAAAAAATTTCAGCTTCGCTCGCTGGTTTTTGGCTCCTAACACGCGGTTATCCATGAAACCTTAATCAATACGAGTTGATGTGTGCATCACATGATTTCCTTTTACTCCAATTTAATGTCATTTTCTCATTATTGGCAGTATTAATATGATTCAATAGTTTACTCTCTAAATATCACCAACAGTGGCCAAATTAAAACCAGATTTAAAAAAAAAAACAAAATCGCCAAATTTGTCGCCAAGTTGGCGACAAAACTTGGCCAACGATTGGCGATATATACCCAAGTTTCCGCCAAATTATAACACCACGTGAGTTTACATCGAAATTAACAATGATTCCCCCCCCCAAAAAAAAGGGGCAAAAAGCCATCTTCGGAGCGTACGAATGCAACCAAAAAGGAAGGTGCACAACTAAGACCCCACTAGGAGTCTACGTTCCGAATTTCAACTTTCTAGGACATTCCGTTCTTGAGTTATGCGACGCACATACATACGGGTTGAAAAAACTCAACATTCATTAGAGGCTGAGCAAAATGGAAATGAAGGCCGATTTTTGGGTGAAACTTTTTTCGCGAATAAAATACTTCCTTTTTTGTAAAAGGAAGTAATAAGAGAAGTTTGACACTAAAAGTTAAATTAAAATAGGGAAAGTTGGATGAAATTTGAACGTTTAAAGCAATTAATTTTTTCACTGCGAATGTGCGAAAGTTAGCAATTTATAACCTTCATACTTTAAAACCCCAGCCCATCACAAAATTCTAGTTATATCTTAAACATTTAGAAAGATATGATCTTAATGAGTCGAATTTCGATATTTTTTGGATTGGCGTCGAATCGTGAGGGAACGTTCGCAAATAATGTTTTTATCATGAATCACTCCGAACTATTGCAGGCAAGTGTAGCAAAGTTACGAACGAACGCTTCGCAGATTTTTTTCGAACGTTTTGAGTTATTGAACTGGAGTTTTATTAGGAGTTTGTGGATCTACTTGGGTTTTAAATAATAAAGCTTATAATTTGCTATCTCTTTCGTACATGCACGGTGAAATTTTGATTGCTTTATACCTTCATATTTCATCAAATTTTCAAAATTTGTGTTTCAAATTGTAGTATAATGGTTCTCTCGTATGCTGTTAAGTTTTCTGAAATTTGGTAAAAGCTTTGTAAATACAGAGATACTTCCACGAAAATGCATAACATGATTGCACATATTAAGTAAACTAATTGCTGAAATTTAAATCTTATTCACAGCTATTAACGATGAAGGATGATCGAAAAGCGTTTGTTTTTTGTTAATTTGTTGTTGGTCCCCTAAATGCATGGGTCATTTATTTTTTTTATTGGAAAATGACAGCTGGAGCATCCTTTTTATATAACGAAAGTTACTGAAGAATGGATATGTCTTATTTCTCGAGAAATCTGCAAAAATGTGAAGTTTCAAAAGTGACGGAGTACTTTTGGCGATATAGTGTAGACCGCGTCTAAATTGAATGTTTTTTTTCTTTTTTACTTCCTTTTACAAACTAGTATGTTGTGGCCATCACGAAACTTTCTTCTATATTTTTCTCTTTTTCTTTCTGATCCCTCCCCATGCTTGACGAGGAAGCAATATTCCCAACAAAAACAAAATTACACATGCAAAAACTTGACGACCATCCCAATATTTGAATTATTGATAAAAAAGCAAAGCAAAGAGCGAAAATTGAAAGTTATTTTAAAAGCCTTGCTTGAATTAATTACAAATATTTTATTTGTTAACAAACATAAGATGGCAACAGTTAAAAATTTTAAATCATTGAGATAATATTTCCGATCATTTCCATACAATTAAAATCACGAGAAATAAGCAGACGATAATCTATTACGATTTATCATTTTTATTGTTACATTAATAAAGCTATTTTTATTCGCTAAAAAATAATGATAATAAAAATAAATCAGCACCTCTTGGCGCGATTGGCGCCAAAATTGAACCAAAGCCTGTTTACATATTTATTCACATATATTCCAAATTTCAACCAGAACGTAGCATTACTTCTTGATATAGGGCACTCACAATGGAAACGAGCTGATGTGTGCATCACATGACTTCCTTTTACTCCAATTTAATGTCATTTCCCCATTATTCGCTATTTTAATGTGATTCAATATTTATTCTCTAAATATCACCAACAATGGCCAAATTGAAACCAAAAAAAAAAAACTCCGCCAAATTTGTCGCCAAGTTGGCGACAAAACTTGGCGACCAAAAGCTTGGCGATACGTCACCAAGTGTTTACCAAATTATAACACCACTTAAGTTTGCATTGATATTAACAATGATTTCCCCCCAAAAAGGTGCAAAAGACCCCCTTAGGAGTGAAAATTTTTTCGCGAATACAATACTTCCTTTTTTGTAAAAGGAAGTAAAAAAGAACGGGCGATTGCGCTACCCCCTTTTTAGCTGTTGACAAAAAATAAAATCGGCTTTTATACCCACTAAGAGCTACTTGCCGAAAAATTTTTCTTTCATTCCGTTCATTATTTCTTGAGATACAGCAGTCACAATTGACGACAAAAAACGTTCTATAGCTCAACCCCCGTTTGAGTTATTGACACCAAAATTGAATCAGCACCTGTTCCTGTTACTGGCAACATATGGACCAAATTTTGTTTGATTCCGCCTGTTACTTCCTGAGGAATAGCAATCACACGTGACTCAAAAAACGTCCCATTGCTCCACACCCCTTGGAGGAATTTGCGCCAAAAACCAATGGGCACAAGTTCACATAGGGGCACATATGTGTATCAAATTTCGTTCGATTTCATGCGGTAGTTTTTGCTGTAGAGCGGCCACAAAAAACTGGTCACACACAGACGTGACACATACACACACACACACACATACATACACACAGACAGACAGACATTTTCCAAAAATAGTCAAAATGGACTCAGCACACCTCAAAACGTTCAAATCCGTCAAAATTCGAAATTCGAAAATTTGCACGAATCCAATACTTTCTTCTATATATTAGATATAGAAGAAAGTAAAAAGGAAGTATTGTATTCGCGAAAAAATTTTCACTCAAAATCTGCCTTAATTTTCATTTTGCTCACCCCCAAATGAATGTCGAGTTTTTTTCAACCCGACCACTCGTGGATATAGGCCTAGGAATGTACCCACACCCGAAATATCCATTTTGACGTTATCCGAGGTAATTACGAGTTTTTCCGTGACGTCTGTATGTACGTATGTATGTATGTCGCATAACTCAAGAGCGCAATGTCCTAGAAAGTTGAAATTTGGTACGTAGACTCCTAGTAGGGTCTAGTTGTGCACCTATCTTTTTGGTTGCATTCGGATGTTCCAAAGGGGGACTTTTGCCCCGTTTTGGGGGGAAATCATTGTTAATTTCGATGTAAACTCAAGTAGTGTTATAATTTTACGGACACTTGGCGATAGATCGCCAGTCTTGGTCGCCAAGTTTTGTCGCCAACTTGGCGACAAATTTGGTGAGGTTTTTTTTTGTTATCTGGTTTCAATTTGTCATTGTTGATATTTAAAGAGTAAACTATTGAATCATATTAAAACTGGCAATAATGAGAAAATGACATTAAATTGGAGTAAAAGGAAGTCATGTGATGCACACATCAGCTCGTTTGTTTAAATGAGCGATACTTGAAGTGAATATACAAATACTCTTTTGGTGAAGTGTAATCTTTTCCTTAAAAATCAATCTTTCTCCATATCAGCCGATAGACTCATACATATTGAAATCAAAAACGTAGGTTGGATGATTCTTTTTGCTTTAGTAAGTGATAATTGAAGTCAATTTTCAAAATGTTGACTCTTTAGGTGAAATGTTATATATGTATTTTTGAGCAATCACGATTGCTTATTGATCTCATTTGACTGTTTTTGGCGTTCCTATGATTTCATTTTTCCACCAGCACCCTCCGCAGCATCTCCGTCGACCGGCTCCTCACGATGCTGCACCTCTAGCGAAAACTGTCTCCAATATTTCGTCAATATCCTACACTTAGACGCATACATATATACACCTACACACATATACATATATACACCCACACACATATACATACACCTACACACACGCATACATACACCTACACACACGCATACATACACCTACACATACATACACCTACACACACATACATACACCTACACACACATACATACACCTACACACACGCATACATACACCTACACACACGCATACATACACCTACACACACGCATACATACACCTACACACATATATACACCTACACATACATACACCTACACACACATACATACACCTACACACACGCATACATACACCTACACGCATACATACACCTACACGCATACATACACCTACACGCATACATACACCTACACGCATACATACACCTACACGCATATATATACCTACACACACATACATACACCTACACACACATACATACACCTACACACACATACATACACCTACACACACGCATACATACACCTACACACACGCATACATACACCTACACACACGCATACATACACCTACACACACGCATACATACACCTACACACACATACATACACCTACACACACGCATACATACACCTACACACACGCATACATACACACACACATACACCTACACACACACACATACACCTACACACACACACCTACACCCTCACATACACACAACTACCCACACACTCATGCCTGCACACAAACACATACGCCTACACACATACCCCCCATACACACACACACACGCCTACATATAAACACACTCGTGATTGCGAAAAACATAATTTGAATTCAAGATGACAAAATTCAATTTTTTTTTAAATTAATCTCACTAAATATCAGCAGGAAAGCAGAAGTCGAATTCAAAACTTTATCAGATCAAATCAAACCCAAGCAATATTTCAGTTATTTTAATCAGTAACATCTCATTGGGCTCAAAGATTATTATTAGTTATTTGTCAGAAGAATGACAGGTCGTCAAAGTAAGAAAAAAAAAGGTATTTATATTTGTCATTGCTATTCAAAAATAAATGCAAATGTTATGCCGTGATACGCAAAAACACACTACGAAACCTCGATCAATTTGAAAAACCACTCTATGCACACATATAATTTTAAACGCTTGTTGACCGCTATATTCCCCCCCCCCCAAAATGTCGAGTGAAAAGTGGTGTAAATCACAAAACGCTGCGCTTCATATCTCTGTGAATATTGGTCGTACTCATTTCAAACTTCTTGTGTTGGAATTATTTTTCAATGGAGATTATTTCCCTGAGCATATGTTAGGGGATCTGGGACCCGTATAAAAAGTTAAATCTTGTATTTTGAGCAATCACGATTGCTTATTGTTCTCACTTGACTGTTTTTGACGTTCCTTTGATTTTTTCCCACCGCCACCCTCATCACCGTCGACGGGCTCCTCACGATGCTGCTCCTCTAGCGAAAGCCGTCTCCAGGTTGCATCCATGTCCTACACACACGCGCATACATACACAACTACACACAAACACACATACACCTACACACACGCATACACAAACACATACACACACGCATACACAAACACATACACACGCATACATACACAACTACACCCACACATACGCATACATACACACCTACACATGCGCATACACAAACACATACACACACGCATACATACAGACACCCGCACATACGCATACATACACAACTACAAACACACATACACCTACACACACGCATACATACAGACACCCGCACATACGCATACATACAAAACTACACACACACAAACACACACATACACCTACACATGCGCATACATACAAAACTACACACACACAAACACACACATACACCTACACATGCGCATACACAAACACATACACACACGCATACATACAGACACCCACACATACGCATACATACACAACTACACACACACATACACCTACACACACGCATACATACAGACACCCACACATACACACACAAAAACATACACACACATGCCTACATACACATACCCCCCTCCAGCAGACACAAACACACATGCCTACACACACATACACATAACCCGTACGCACAAACACATACCCCCACACACAAACACACCCGCCTACATACACACTCGTGATTGCGAAAAACATAATTTGAATTCAAGATGTCAAAATTCAAATTATTTTTTATTTTTTTAACTTATTTTTTTTTTTACATCAAACTTTCAATATCTTAACTCCATATCTAATTTTGAACATTTTTTCAATTGGAAGTATACATCTAGGACTAGCGGTTGCGAAAATAAAGGTCTTGCAGGTTAAAACGAAACACCCTGTATACATGTATTATAAAACTTTGAATGCAAATAGAAGGATCTTGACATTTCTGTTGACGAAGTTACTAATGTGTGATTTGCGTCGTATAGAAGGGAAATAAATGATTTGAATATGAAAAAGAAAAATTAATTTGAATTTTGACATCTTGAACTCAAATTATGTTTTTCGCAATCACGAATGTGTGTATGTAGGCGTGTGTGTTTGTGTGGGGGGGTATGTGTTTGTGTGTACGGGTTATGTGCATGTGTGTGTAGGCATGTGTGTTAGTATCTGTGTGCTGGTATAAGTAGGTGGGTAGTTGTGTGTATGAATGTGTGTGTGGGGGGATGTTTTTGTGTGTATGTGTGGGTGTTTGTATGTATACGTGTGTGTATGTGTTTCTGTATGTGTGTGTATGTGTTAGTATGTGTGTATAGGTTTGTATGTGTTAGTGTATGTGTGTGTCGGTGTATATGTGTGTATGTATTTGTGTGTGTGTTTGTGTGTGCGTGCATGTGTGTGTAGGACATGGATGTAACCTGAAGACGGCTTTCGCTCTAGGAGCAGCATCGTGAGGAGCCGGTCGACGGTGATGGTGCGGAGGGTGGCGGTGGGAAAATAAAATCAAAGGACATCAAAACAGTCGAGTGAGAACAATAAGCAATCGTGATTGCTCAATAACTGTAATTAAAAGTATTTTTTCGATACAAATAAAGAACGCAATGGGAAAATTGTAACACTTTTAGTAAAATGGGATTTATTACACTCCTTAAAGAACTGAACTCGAACTTCAAGCGTTTTTGTGACGAATCACTTTCTCTTTGTCTTGAAAGAAAAGGTTTTTCCATTCGCAGATTAAAAGCAGTTCAAGTAAAATAACCATATTTTCGAATTTCAACTGTGCTGTTATGTAACACCCCACCTCGCAAGTCGAGAGTTACATCTATATATATAAAAATGAATGTTTGTCTGTATGTCATCCATGAACTCAAAAACTACCCGGCAGATTTGGCTGAAACTTTCAACGTTTGTTATTTTTGGTACTGGGAATGTTTATAGACCACTTCGAAAAAAATCCGATCGATAGTTCCTTTTTTAAGTACAATCCATTGGATAAATAAGAATAAAATGCAGAAATTAATTCGCGTGAAAGATCTCATTGATAAGAAGCCATTTTTCTTGAGTTTGAACAAATAAATTCTTTCTTTATTGTTTTATGGCTTTTCATGCAACGGGGGGATTTAAAACTTTTCTATTTGATATTTTTAGCGATGGATTGACCTTGCAAACTGCGTGAGTACAAAATTTGAGGCTTCACTTGATACCTGGACCGATTATTATGAAAATTGCTGTATATATGTATTTTTCCGCGGAGAAGGTGCATAATATGCTCATTGAAGCCACTCGCCACCAGGTGGCACTGCAGAGTAGCAACTTCTGCCCCGTTCAACCGATTGTCATGAAAATCAGTATAATGATGTTTTTTTTTTTGGCTTAGCAATGCGCGTCGGGTACAGCTAGTATCATATAAAAGGTAAGGGAGAGTAGACACATAGTATAGTGGGGAAAATGGAATTTTAAAGCACAAAACTGTGGACTAGATACTGCCGCATTTCATCTCGTAAGGAAGCTATAGCCCTTTTGATTTTTGCTCGAGTTTTTCTGTATTTTTGCTAAGCTTTAATTTTTACTTCCTTTTTCAAAAAAGGAAGTATTGTATTCGCGAAAAAAATTTCACTCAAAAATCGACCTTAATTTTCATTTTACTCACCCCTGAATGAATTTTGAGGTTTTTTTGACTTGATCACGTGTGGATAAGGGCCTAAGAACGTATAGACACGCGAAAATATTCATTTTCACGATTCCCGAGTTAATTACGAGATTTCTCGTGACGTCTGTATGTACGTTATGTGTGTATGTATGTCGCATAACTCAAGAACGGTATGTCCTAGAAAGTTGAAATTTGATACGTAGATTCCTAGTGAGGTCTAGTTGTGCACCTCCCCTTTTGGTTGCATTCGGGTGTTTCTAAAGGGGTTTTTTGCCCTTTTTTGGTGGAAAATCATTGTTAATTTCGATTTAAATGAGGGGTGTTATAATTTAGTGGACACTTGGCGATATATCACTAGGGTTTTTTCGCCAAGTTTTGTCGCCAACTTGGCGATTTTTTTTGGAGCAATCACGATTGCTTATTGCTTTCATTTGACTGTTTTTGGCGTCCTATCATTTTATTTTCCCACCGCCACCTTCCGCACCATCACCGTCGACCAGCTCCTCACGATGCTGCTCCTATAGCGAAAGCTGTCTCCAGATTGCATCCATGTCCTACACACACGCGCATACATACACAACTACACACACACACACACACACACATACACAACTACACGCACGCACACACATATATACACATACACACACAAACACACACACAGAAGCACATACACATACACACACAAACACATGCACACACAGACACATGCACACACAGACACATGCACACACACACACACACAAACATCTACACACACAACTACCCACATATTCATGCCTTCACACAAACACATATGCCTACACGCACATACACATACCCCGCCCCCACGCACACAAACACTCATACACACAACTACCCACACACTCATGCCTGCACACAGACACAAAAACAGACATGCACATACCCCTACACACAAACACACATACCCCCCCCCCCACACACACACAAACGCACACGCCTATGTAAACACACATACGTGATTGCGAAAAGCATAATTCGAATTCAAGATGACAGAATTCAAGTTAATTTTTGATGTTTTTTTATTTAAATCTGATTTCAATTTGGCCATTGATGGTGATATTTCGAGAGTAAACTATTGAATCCCATTAAAATTGCCAGTAATGGAAAAATGACATTAAATTGTAGTAAATAAAGGAAGTCATGTGATGTACACATCAGTTCGTTTCAACTTGGTGTATTCAGTTATCAGCAATAACTTAAAGCTTAAACTTTCTCATTTGCATCTCCTTTGCGTTCGTCATTTTATCAGTAAATTTTGTGCAACATTTGGGTCTTAATTTTAAAATACTGCTTTGAGGGTAGAGTGGGTCAGTGCACTACCAACATAAACTAAGCATTTCGAGTCTTCCAAGACCCCTCGCTTAAGTTGAAATCTCGCGTTGTGGAAGAGGGTATGTGTACAAATTTTTTACATATACCCAATTAGTTACTTCCGAGACTTGTAAGCACCAGCTCAAACTGTTTTAAATCCTTTCTTTTCTATACAATGCAGTTTCTTTATCAAACGAGTAATAGATTTCTAAATACAGTTGCTTCGCTAGTCGTTTTCCAACGTTTCCATCTATGGTAACATCCGTCTTCCTGGTTTCTTTAATCCACAATACAAGAGCGACTTCCATTTCATAATGTTTGCATTTTGCTTAATCTGCGGCTTTGAATTGTATATATGGAAGATTCACTCATACCTAATTGGGCTACCTTCGACGCATTTTTACTTCCTTTTACAAAAAAGGAAGTATTGTATTCGCGAAAAAACTTTCACTCAAAAATCGGCTTTCATTTCCATTTTGCTCATCCCCGAATGAATGTTGAGTTTTTTTTTCAACCCAACCACACGTGGGTATGAGCCTAGGAACGTACAGACACCCGACATATCCATTTTGAAAATCCCCGAGTTAATTACGACGAGTTTTCTCGTGACGTCTGTATGTACGTGCGTATGTGTGTATGTCGCATAACTCAAGAATGGAATGTCCTAGAATGTTGAAATTTGGTACGTAGACTCCTAGTGGGGTCTCGTTGTGTACCTTCCTTTTTGGTTGCATTCGTATGCTCCAAAGGGGGTCTTTTGCCCCTTTTTTGGGGAAAATCATTGTTAATTTCAATGTAAACTCAAGTGGTGTTATAATTTGGCGGACACTTGGCGATATTTGCCAGTCTTTTGGTCGCCAAGTTTTGTCGCCAAATTGGCGACAAATTTGGCAATTTTTATTTATTTTTTTTTTTTAATCTGGTTTCAATTTGGTTTGGCCACTGTTGGTAATATTTAGAGAGTAAATTATTGAATTATATTAAAATAAACTGCCAATAATAAGAAAATGACATTAAATTGGAGTAAAAGGAAGTCATGTGATGCACACATCAGCTCGTTTAGTTCAAGCACACCGAGAACCTTTGCTGTTTTTTCAGAAACGTTCTCTTTTTTTTTCTATCTTTACAAACTTCAGATGATACAGCGCTCTTAGGTGTCCCTATATTTCATCCGCATTTTGGATGACAAAAATAAATGAAAAAGGAGGAGTAGAGTTATTTGTATACATTAACGAAGTTCTGTTCAGACTAGTACGGTGTGGGAACTTTCGCTGTCAAAAGTGGATTCATGAGAAAATTAATTTTGGTAGCCAATAACAAAACCGAAACTTGCACACTGTGATATTATGGGGAGATAACATTTCCGGGCTTATTGGCCGTGGTCTAATTGGAGTAGAAATTGCAGACGTTTCGACTTGCTTTGCTGCAGCCATTATCAGTGGTTTGAGTTTGGTGAGACTGATTCCTGGCTCCTGTGGCTCCGGTATTTAAGCAAACTGCTGTTGGTCCTAATTGGGAGGCGTTCTCAAGCCGCTGGTGGAATAAGGTTCCTGATTGGATGAGATTCAAGCCGCTGGGTGATCCTAGTACCTGATTGGATGGGATTCACAAGCCGTGGTGGCTACCGGTTTCTGATTGGATGGGATCACAGTATGTTTTAGACTGTTGTGGCGAGCGGATCTAAGGGCAGGGTGCCATGTTTTTGGTAAATTAAAATTCTCCTCTTTTCTGTTGAAATTAAGGGGGTGTTTGAAAATTTCTTTAGCTTCGCGATGAAGAAGGGCAAAGTAATGAGATGTTGTAGCCAAGATTTCTGTGTCTTTAAATTTGATGTTGTGGACTCCTTCTTGTTGGCTGTGTTCGGCTACGGTTGACTTATCATAGTTTCCTAAACGGCAATGACGAACATGCTCAGAAAGGCGTGTCTTGATGCTGCGCCAGGAATCAGTCTCACCAAACTCAAACCACTGATGATGACTGCAGCAAAGCAAGCCGAAACGTCTGGAATTTCAACTCCAATTAGACCACGACCAATAAGCCCGGAAATGTTATCTCCCCATATTGACGCCGGCCGTGAAAGCCTTAAACTGTGATATTATTCCGAAAATGTTCGTGTTGCGGGCGAGGAATTTGCATTAGGTCTAAAATTCCTTATCTGGTGAAAAACTCGCGTTATAGTCATTTCGCATGAGTCGAATCGCGTTGTAGCACTATTCGACTTTATTTTAAAACACAAAAATTTAAGATTAAATGGCTAATGGACAATGGTTTATTTGTGTTTTCAAAAGACATTTACTTACATCTTAAGAGTGCTTTTTCTAGCTCATTTACAGCTGATATTTTTATACTACAAATGAATATTTCTTATGTACATCAGCTTACATTGAGTTTTTGTGTTTCGAAACATGTAATAACATTGTGTTTCAAAGTGAATGTGTAAGTTTTCTTAAAATGTTGTTCGTTTTAAAAATCAAATTGATGCGCTGGAAAAGTTTTTGAAATGCATTAAAATTATTTTGAAATTTTCATACGTGATTCTTTTTAATTCGCTTTATATTCGAGTTAATTACATTTGATACTGTAGTATGGAAAAAAAATAAATCCAATCCAGAATTAAGATTTGCATTCACACGTTTCGTAATTTTTAATTATACAACTTTCTAAGTCATTTACGGTAGTTTCAATGGTATTTATCTAAATAATAAAAAACATGAGTGAAAAGTTTTCAACATCTGCGAAAGTTCATCGAATTACAAATACTTACGTTGCAAAAAAAAACGTCATCAGTTGAATGTTAAGCTAACAAGGAGACGGCACGACCGTGGGGTCGGAGATTTGCGTCAATTTGTTTTGTGGTGAGACCCCTAGAACCTTATGTGGTTAAAGTAATACGACGCAATACTCAGAAAATTGTGAGAAATCGATTTTAAGTCGCCATGGAGTCTTCTAGGCGCCTTATGAGTTTAAAATGTCATTCTTTTGAGGAGCAGCCGCTGGCCTAGTTGGTTAACACATTGCCTGCTAGGGACAAAATAACTCGTCCTCCAGAATTATGCTGTATGCGCTAAGGGACGAGATAACTCGTCCCTCCAGCCAACAAGTTGCTATAGTTTTTCAGCGGGTTCCATTAGCTTTCCTGGCTGTTCTGCCGCGCATAGACGATCATTTAGACAAGGTTCAAAAAGAGAACACAAGATGGGCCACTGCTGTGTTTGCTGTGAAAACATTTTCTGATGCAAGCAGGCGTGCGCGCGATCAAACGAGATAGCGTGTGAGTTTTTTGTGCTGTAGTCTGAGTAAATAAAAACGTAAATTGAGCAAATGTAAGTACGAGGCGTATTTTTAAAGTAAGTTCCGTTTTGATATAAAAAAAGAACGAGTACAGATAGAGCAAAGAAATTTATTGCACAAAAATCTACCATCCTAACGCTATTTTTTGACATTGCTCCCGTGATTTTCCAAGCATTTGTCATAGCGTGGTACAGGTTTTTGTATACCTATTCATAGAAAATTGCCGCCTGTGTAGTCAGCCATGGGATAACATGTTCTCTGAGCTCATTATTGCTGTTGTGCCACAGACTACCTTGGAAAGACTTTAGATGCCGAAACAAATGAAAGATGGCACCAGCGAGGTGAGGGCAGACCAGAGGATGTTCAAAAACGCCCCAGCCAAAGCCCTGTAAGAGTCCTCATGGTTGACTAAACGGGCGGTAACTTTGTACGAATAGGTATACAAAAACCTGTACCACGCTATGACAAATGCTTGGAAAATCACGGGAGCAATGTCGAAAAATAGCGTAAGGGTGGTAGATTTTTGTGCACTAAATTACTTAGCTCTATCTGTACTCGTTCCTTTTTTATATAAAAACGGAACTTACTTTAAAAACACGCCTCGTATATGTCGCTCGAAGATGCAGTGAAATATGTTACTTTATTGGATGATGAACTAGTTGACGACGATGACAGGGACAGTTGCAACTTGAGCGACAGGGAGATCGACAACGAAGAGACTAATTTCACCAACCCTGAGCCTGCTGTTATATACCTTCATTATATGCTGTATTATTCATGAAAAAGTCCAATAAATCTGTTTTCCTTCAGATTGTTTCAAATAATTAGCTTAGCGCAGGGAGTCCATATATAGGCTGTCGACGACGCAGTCAATGTGTTAAGGCGCGATCTTGTGCTCCAGAAGAACTCTTGTGCACGTTCGAATCTCACTCTGGACCTTTTTCTTCTTTTTTTTTGCTATCACAACAATTAGTGGTAACTCTTTTCTATATTACTTTCTGAAATTTATTTTTGACAAAGATCGCAAACTTTTTCATTCACTGAAAAACATTCTTGATCGTTATTCTGTACTGCTTAGTAAAGGTTTTTGACTTGTGGTCCCCTTACGGTTATAAGGGTCATCTGCTCATAGGACATTCGGATCTTTTGTTTTAATTTTTTTTGTTGTCACAGCAGTTATTGAAATAGTTTCTCTTCCCGACGTAATTTTTTAAGAACTTATTTACATAATTTTTAAAAATTGTTTTCTTTTTCTTCCAGCAAAACGGTTAAGGGTTCTAAGGATCCTTAACCTTCAAAATGTTCGATTTTCTGGAAAACATATATGTTATGCCTAATTTAATTCTGAACAATTTTATACCTTACTTATTACCATACGCAAAAAAAATTTCAAGTTATCGAAAAAATGCGTATACTTTCCCCATAGATATTTATGTTAACAGCAGCTGTTTAAGCCTCTTTTTCTCAGGTTGTGTTTTCTCGGGGTTTTTTCGTTTTGCGCGCATGATATTTCAGAAAGTTTTTTTATATATATCCGTAAAACTTTTTGTGCATGCTTGTCTGGTTTAGTTTTATGATCAGGACCTAAATTTATTTTTTAAAAATTATTTATTTTCGTTTTGAAATTTTAAAAGTTAATATCAAAATTTTCCAAAATTTTTGGGGAAAATATTTTTTTTTTAAATATTAACTTTTATTTTTAGTTAAAATTTAGGTTCAGATCATAAAAATAAACCAGACAAACATGCATGAAAAGTTTTGCGGAAAAACATAAGAAGCTTTCTAAGATATGCGCGCAAAACGAGAAATCGGCACTTGAGAAAAAGAGGCTTTAACAACTGCTGTAAACATAAACCTCTATGGGGAAAGTTTACGCATTTTCACGATAACTTGAAAAATTTTTACGTACGGTAATAAATAAGGTATCAAATTGTTCAGAATGAAATTATGCATAACATATATTTTTTCCAGAAAATTGAAAATTTTGAAGGTTAAGGGTCCTTAGACCACTTAAAAACAATTCATATTTTTCATTCTAAAGTATGTGAGAAGGAATATTGAGTTTTTAATGAAAATAAACAAGTCTATAAGGAAATATTCAATTTTTTTAATGATTATGTACAAAAACCGCCGTGGTAGTTATTTTTGCGACATCTTGCTCAATAAATGAAAGTTTTTTTTTTAATTGCAGGGAATTTGCAATATATCGGTAGAAAAACAGACCTCATTAACATTCATGAAAATATTTCGAACAGTGGATAATTTAGACGCAAACCAGGCGTATTGAATCATGTCTTGGAATATTGATGATAATTGACGGTGAATAATTGAATGAATTTTTATACAATTTTCTCGGGAATTAATTTCTCTATTTTGCTGTAACAACTCGCTGCAATTTCGCAATTGCTTTATGAAATTTTTGACTTGTCTGTAGAAGTAAACATTACAAGGTTGCACCAAGGGAGTGCATTGTACATGGATTCTTTGGGAATTTCCTCTCCTATTCCAGAAGAGCCAGCCACTTCTTCAGCCAACATTTTTAATTTTGATTGTACGATAACTTTGCGTTAATGGAATAGACACGTAGATTCACGTTCACCACGAAATAGAACGAGCTGATGTGTGCATCACATGACTTCCTTTTACTCCAATTTAATGTCATTTCCCCATCTTTGGCAATTTCAATGTGATTCAATTGTTTACTCTCTAAATATCACCTGAAACCAAATTAAAAAAAAAAAAATAAAAATAAAAAAAAGCCCAAATTTGTCGCCTAGTTGGCAACAAAACTTGGCGACCAAAAGACTGGTGATATATCGCCAAGTGTCCAACAAATTATAGCACAACTTAAGTTTATTTCGAAATTAACAACGATTTCCCTCCAAAAAGGGGCAAAAGACCCCCTTAGGAACATCCGAATGCAACCAAAAGAAGGTGCACAACTAGACCGCACTAGGAGTCTACGTACCAAATTTCAACTTTCTCGGACGTTCCGTAGTAACAGTACAAAATGTACTGTTATTTTGAAATAATTTCCAATTGTAATTCAGGTTCTGTAATTTAAAACGGCGTTTTTGAAGGATCTAGTCAAGTGGGAAAAACATAAATCCGGGATGGCGATAACCTTGAGCATTCTGGATAGTCGATTAATCAACTTTCGCCTCCATTTAAAATGCGTCTATTGCATAACAGGCTCTTTAGCAACTTCAGCTTCACTTTGAAGACGAATGTCAATTTCCTTCTAATATCGTCTGACGTAATTTTTTCACTTTAGTTTGGTCATACATGAGTATCACAGCATGAATTTGAAAGTAGTGATACTTTGTTTTAACGGATTGTGGAACCGGAGGACTTAAGGCCGCATGCAACCTTGAACTTTTTAATCCTTACCTATAAATACTTTTATTTTGTACAAGAAAGCCGAAACTTTTGCATTTTATTTTAATCAAGTTCAGATACCGTATTGTGTTTTCTAGTAAGTTACAGCCCTAAAGCTAGGGCTAAGGCAGAAATACTTGTAATACACTGCCAGCTCAGTTATTCCATCCGAGGACTGCAGTTTCGTGCTTTTTAGCACTCATCAGCCCGGAATAGGAATCACATGAGCTGGAGGCGAAAAATGCGGTCGCTCATCTAGGTTGCAAATTCTGCATTAGCTACCAGTTTGTTAGGCTCCCTTAAGAGATTTCTCGCTTCCAGCTCATGTGATGCCTATTCCGGGCTGATGAGTGCTAAAAAGCACGAAACTGCAGTCCTCGGATGGAATAACTGAGCTGGCGGTGAATTTTACTGTATTCTGGTTTTAGAACACGAATCATTATTAGTTTTTGAATGATGCAAAGTTACACTTATAGTATTTGATTGTTTATTTTGAAAAAGCATAATACATGCAGAACATGTTTTTTCTAGTGCAAGCTTTTGCCCAATGGACAAATTTAAAATGGACATTTACTAAGGAATAAGGGGTCACAGAAGCTTTTAAACATTTTTTTTAAATTTAAGTAAATTTTATATTTCTTTGAAACCATAACATTAATACTTTTTTCTTAATCAATAATTTTTTTTCAAAATTTAAAAATATTGCCTACTTTTTATAAAAATTCAAAAAAATGAAAAAAATTTCAATTTTTTGAAATCCCTAAGGCTTTTTTATTTTTGCACTAATTTAAAATGTTTTTTTTTTTGCTAAAAGATCACTATAATCATCTCTAAAAATCTGTGCATTCATTTGCTTATGAGTTTATTAGAAAATTTTCTGTGATTAATTATGTAAAAAATTAAAAGTTAAAAAAAAAAAAATTGGTTTTTAAAGGTTTAACACGCTCTAAACATTAGTCATTTATAAAATGCTTATCCAATGCACAGTTTTGTCAAATATGTTATCCCAATTACAAAAAGTATTAATTTAAAGCTGTATCTTTAGTAGAAAAAAATCCTTAGGGATTCTAATGACACGAAAACACAAATACCATCATTGAGAAAAAGCAGTTTAAAGTTTTTCTTTTGCATAAGAACACATAGGGAACATGGCCTAAAACCACTCATAACTTTTTAAATATTTGAACTAAAGCAATGAAAATTTTTCCCTGTGTTCAGAATAGTTTTGAAATAAGCAATACAATTTTTGTGACCGTTTCATCATTTTTAACCCCTTAATTCAAAGAAAATCTTTGTAAAATTCAATCGCTTAGTTTTACTTAAGGGAAAAACCAGCTTGGGTCGAAAAATCCATTTTTTTAATGTCAAAAAATTTCAATTCAAAACTCTGATTTGTTCAGATGCTATGAGCACTTAAAATGTGGAGATTCGAAAATGTTCACAGCAGTCTTTTTCAATCGCGTTTTTCTCGATTTTTTTTTTCAACTGGTGTGCATTCTAGCACAAAACGTTATTGGTTAATCGTTCTGAGATTGTGTGAATATTTTTTATTCACTTACGCTCTATATGAACCTAATTCTGGGATGATACTAATTATTCAAAATATTTTTAATGCAAGAAAAGTGAACAAAAATGGTTGAAAACTTGAATTTTGTGGTCAAACGCCTCAAAAGCATGAAATGTTTTATTTTTACTTCCTTTTACAAAAAAAGTATTGTATTCGCGAAAACATTTTCACTCAAAAATCGGCCTTAATTTCGATTTTTCTCACCCCCGAATGAATGCTGAGTTTTTTTTTTCGCCCGACCACACGTAGATATATGCCTAGGAACGTACAGACACCCGAAATATCCATTTTGACGACCCCCGAGTTAATTACAACGAATTTTCTCGTGACGTCTGTATGTATGTATGTGTGTATGTATCTCGCATAACTCAAAAACTGTATGTCCTAGAAAGTTGAAAATTGTTACGTAGACTCCTGGTGGAGTCTAGTTGTGCACCTTCTCTTTTGGTTGCATTCGGATGTTCCTAAAGGGGTCTTTTGCCCTTTTTTTGGGGGAAATCATTGTTCATTTCGATGTAAACTCAAGTTGTGTTATAATTTGTCGGACACTTGGCGATATATCGCCAGTCTTTTGGTCGACAAGTTTTGTCGCCAACTTGGCGACAAATTTGGGGATTTTTTTTTTGTTTAATCTGGTTTCAATTTGTCCACTGTTGGTGATATTTAGAACGTAAACAATTGAATCACATTAAAATTGCCAGTAATGGGGAAATGACATTAAATTGGAGTAAAAGGAAGTCATGTGATGCACACATCAGCTCGTTTTAAACCAGAATTAGGTTCATATTCTAATTAAATATGTTGTTAACGATAAAAAAATAAGCTATAATTATTACAGAAAAAAATTGTGACTTTAGGAATGCACAATGGCAAAAAAGCTCTGATAACTATCCATGGATATCAGTTTCTAACTCTTCTATTTCTGTCAGAAATGACTTTAAAAAATGACAAAGCGTACTTCAAAATAGGAATAAAATATCCTACAAGTCTATAACCAAACTCTGATTATTCCTTCCTTGTTAAAAAAATGGACGAAAAACGCTAAAATGTCTGCCTACTAAACTGGTTTCCCCCTTAAGCTTTCAATGAATGTTGCGTACTGACACATCACACTTTATCGTCAAGATTTCCTTCTAAAATCGATTTGTTTTGCAGGTAGCGAAGTTGGAAAGTTCGCTGCTGATACTTTTTACGACAGCAATTCTAAAAGTCTGAACTTTTCCTTCGATGGTAATAACTTGGAAGGAGAAAAAAGCAATACCATACCAAGAATAACATCACGACGAAGCCACAGCAAACCGGATGTCGAATTCCTAAAGGATTCAAGTGTAAGAAGGCATAGGTTATCTAAAAGAAAGGCCCGCCTCTTAAGGGAAAGATATATTTCAAGAAAGAGCTATAGTAAGTCGCAAAATCCGGGTGCCAGTCATGAGAGGAAATCCAACGATACTTTGTCAACTGTAGTCGGAAAGCACAAAATTCAAGTGTCAACTAGGTGGAGAGACTTCGATGTTCATTCGTATGATAATGGGTACAAAATCATAATAAAGCCTTTACTTCGACACGAAATTGAAATAATTCCGGATGAAAATCCGGGTGATTCATCCATAAAGGAAAACACGCAGCTCCAAATGTCTACCAGCAATAGTGATTTGATATACCAGAATACATATCCTTCTCCGGACCACAGAACAATGAGCTATGACGATTATGTGAAATATTTTAGTAGGCAAGACGAAAGGCTTACTCCAGAAAGCATCTTGGTTCAAAAATTTACGCATGGTTATGAAAATAGACAAGAATATGAAAACTCGGGAACCAATTCTTTGACATCAGTAACAACAGAAATAAATAAATCAAGTGATAAACTTACACATGGTGTCCAAAATCAAGTGAAAGAATTTGAGAATTCAATAAAATATTCAGAAAGCATACCTTTGAGCACAGAAAGTTATCAATTATTGGGCAATGAGGTCACGCAGGATTATCAAAGTAAAGTGCAAGAATATTCAAGTTCAATAAAATCTTCAGAAAGCATACCTTTGAGCACAGAAAGCTATGAATTATTGGGCAATGAGTTCACACAGGATTATCAAAGTAAAGTGCAAGAATTTTCAAGTTCAATAAAATCTTCAGAAAGCATACCTTTGAGCACAGAAAGCTATCAATTTTTGGGCAATGAGTTCACGCAGGATTATCAAAGTAAAGTGCAAAAATTTTCAAGTTCAGTAAAATATTCAGAAAGCATACCTTTGAGCACAGAAAGCTATCAATTCTTGGGCAATGAGTTGACACAGGATTATCAAAGTAAAGTGCAAGAATTTTCAAGTTCAGTAAAATCTTCAGGAACAAAACCTATGAACTCGGTTAGCACTGAAAGTAATAAACTATCTAGTGATAAAGAATTTCCAAAGAATTCCGAAAATCAATTGGAAAATACTGGAGAATATTCGGAAAACACACCTTTGAAATCGGTTAGTACTGAGAGCTATGCAGTATCAACATTCAATTCCCAAACTTTGCCGCAAGAAATCTTTACCTTCGGGAATAAAAATCAATTCGAAACTGAAGGAAATTTAGTAGGTGAAGGTTCGGTTTCACTGAATGAGAATTATACGGAAGTAAGCGTAACTGATGGTCTACTCAAGTCTACATTCGAAAACATGGAGGAATTTGAAAACATAGGAAGCTCAAAAGACACTGAATTTAAAAAAACGGAGCTATATCTAGATAACAAAGTAACTAATGTAGTTGAAACTACTTCAAGTTCGGAGCTTCAAATTTCAACATTCGACAATTTGATCGCAAATGGTAAAGAAAATGATGATTTTGATGGCTTCGAAGCTAGTGGCTTTTTTCCCATAGAAAATTCTTTAGCAGAAAATTTAAATCAAGGTGATCTAATCTCGCACACTACTGATGCAGTTCAAGACTCGCTAGGAGAGCTTTCCAATCAGTTAGGAGGTGGTAGTGGTTCTGGTGAAATATCAGGAGTAGAAGAATTTGAGAATGATCGGAACCGATCTGGGAAGATTTTTAGCTTATTTTCTACACAAAGCGAATTTTCGAAATGCACCACGCCAAAAGGCGAACCTGGTCGCTGTCGTCGCTTTCGGGATTGTTTATTGAGTGATGCTTTGAATAATTTTAATAACTTCCTGCAGTACATGTGTCTTATTCGAGGCACATTGGTTGGAATTTGTTGCCCAGATAATCCAGTCATTGAAATCACCGATGGTGAACCGCAAAATTCAACTGAACCTCTTCAGGATATAAAACTTCCACCTGATGGTAAGTTTAAATTTTGAATAGAATTTACTATTTTTAAGGTGTCTAAGGTAACCTTCAAAATTTTCAATTTTCTGGAAAAATATATGTTATGCATAATTTAATTCTGAACAATTTGATACCTTATTTATTACCATACGCAAAAAACTTTTCAAGTTATCGTGAAAATGCGTATACTTTCCCCATAGAGATTTATGTTAACAGCAGCTGTTTAAGCCTCTTTTTCTCAGGTTGCGTTTTCTCGGGTTTCTCATTTTGCGCGCATGATATCTCAAAAAGTTTCTTATATATTCCCGTAAAACTTTTTGTGCATGCTTTTCCGGTTTATTTTTGTGATTTGAACCTAAATTTATTTGTTTTTTTAAAATGATTTAATTCTTTTTTGAAATTTTATAAGTTAATGTCAAAATTTTCCAATATCTTGGGTTAAAAAAAATATATTTTTTTTAATATTAGCTTTTATTTTTAGTTAAAATTTAGGTTCAGATCATAAAAATAAGCCAGACAAACACGCATGAAAAGTTTTACGGAAATACATAAGAAACTTTCGAAGATATCATGCGCGCAAAACGAGAAACCGGCACTTGAGAAAAAGAGGCTTAAACAGCTGCTGTTAACACAAATCTCTATGGGGAAATTTTACGCATTTTTACGATAACTTGAAAAGTTTTTGGCGTATAAATAAGGTATCAAATTGTTCAGAATTAAATTATGCATAACATGTATTTTTTCCAGAAAATTGAAAATTTTGAAGGTTAAGAGACCTTAGACCCCTTAAATAAAATGTAGATCACTACCGAAATATTAATGTTTTTACAGGATGTGGGATAAATAGCAACGACAGTCGAACGAGAATCGTCGGTGGCAAAATTTCGACCCCTCACGAATGGACATGGATGGTAAAGACTACTTCAATTTTAATTGAATAGGTTTTAAGCTTTTAAATTCTATTTATGGTAGAACTCTTTGCAGGTAGCTTTGATGAGGAAAAACAAATTTTACTGCGGTGGAGTTATTTTAAACAACTGGTATGTCCTCACTGCTGCTCACTGTGTTTTTGGGTAAGTATTTTTGCCACTTTTGAATAACAAAAAAAATTTGAAAAAAAAAATAGAACGACTTCAAAATTGCTCTAAAAAGTGAAAAATAATTTTATTCTTTAAACACCATCGAAGTTATTTTTAAACATAATTTTTGAAGTTGGCGCAAAAACAAAAAGTAAAATCCAGGGTAACCATATGCTTCGTTCATATTTTTTCAGAAAACATCTACAGTTAGGAACGAAACATTTATACTAAAATATGCTGTTATCAATGCATAATGTATAAGGTAGAGAAGAAACTGGGCTTGTTTAAATTTATAGTTGTATCTGAGTTATGGCTGTGAATGATTTTGTCTATTGTTTTTGCGCCAACTTCAAAAATTATGTTTAAAAATATTATCGATGGTGTTTAAAGAATAAAATTATTTTTCACTTTTTAGAGCAATTTTGAAGTCGGTTCTATTTTTTTTTTTTTTTCAATTTTTTTTTTTTTTTATTTCATTCTTTTTAGTGTAAATATTTCAGAAATAGTAAGAGTTACCATCACGAGACTTCACCTTATTTTTTTCACAAAAGTGCTCTATACTAATATATATATATATATATATATACCTTAAAACTTTAAGCGATTGCCACTAAAAAGTTACCCTTGTTCCTCTCTGGAATACATTAGTGTGTTAATTTAATTATAACTATTTAAATATTACGTTTTCCCTAACTAATATACATTTCACAGCATACAAGTTGCTTGTGATGCGACCCTGTATCTCCTTACTTAGCCCAGATCATCTATTATTGACATAGTTGATAACGATAAAAATACTAAACTATAGTTGAGGCAAACTGAATCTGGTAGCATTGTGAAGGCTAAGCAGATCCTAGTTACTGCATCCCCTCGCTTCCAGGTTAGGTTTACCCCCACTATGAAGTAATGACACTGAAGAAACTTGATGCTTGCTTCAGAAAAGTCTTCATTCAAAATTATCATTGCAATTACTATTAATGTTACTGTTGTATGGAACCAAACTTTTATAACAATGGGTTTTATATTCAATCATTTAATAGGGAAATAGCATGAAATTTACTGTTTTTTGCCCATAACTTTTTTTCTATAGAACAAATATGGTCAAACAAAGTAATGGGACCTAAGTTGAGCCATCCCCTATCCATTAAAAAAAGAATCATCAAAATCGGTTCACTAGGCGAGACGCTGTGAGTGGACAAACAAAAAAAAAACATACATACGGTATGAACTGATAACCGCCTCCTTTTTGAAGTCGGTTAAAAATCAAAGTGTGCACAATTACTTTGACGGCTTGTTTTTCAGAATGAATGTTCGAGACTTGAAAGTGAGGCTTGGTGAGTATAATTTCAACTCAAAGACGGACCATCAGAGAGATATATCCGTTGCCGAAATCAAGCGCCATGCTCAGTTCGTCACTTTGACGTTTCAACATGACATTGCTTTGCTGAAGTTAAAAAGAAGGATAGAGTATACCAAGTTTGTCAGCAGCATTTGCTTACCCGGCCAAGTGGGAAGAGACTATTCCGATGTGAACGGGACAGTTGTAGGCTGGGGTACTGTTTCATTTGGTAAGTGAATTCCTTTTTACTTCCTTTTACAAAAAAAGGAAGTATTGTATTCGCGAAAAAGTTTTCACTCAAAAATCGGCCTTAGTTTTCATTTTTCTCACCCCCAAATGAATGTTGAGTTTTTTTTTCGACCCGACCACACGTGGATATATGCCTAGGAACCTACAGACACCCGAAATATCCATTTTGACGACCCCCGAGTTAATTACAACGAATTTTCTCGTGACGTCTGTATGTACGTATGTGTGTATATATCTCGCATAACTCAAAAACGGTATGTTCTAGAAAATTGAAATTTGGTACGAAGACTCCTAGTGGGGCCTAGTTGTGCATTTTCCGTTTTGGTTGCATTCGGATGTTCCTAATTGGTCTTTTGCCCCTTTTTGGGGGGAAATTATTGTTAATTTCGATTTAAACTCAAGTGGTTTTATAATTTATCGGACCCTTGGCGATATATCGCCAGTCTTTTAGTCGCCAAGTTTTGTCGCCAACTTGGCGACAAATTTGGAGATTTTCTTTTTTTTTTAATTTTAAATTTGGTTTCAATTTGGCCCCTGTTGGTGATATTTAGAGAGCAAACAATTGAATCACATTAAAATTGCCAATAATGGGGAAATGACATTAAATTGGAGTCAAAGGAAGTCATGTGATGCACACATCAGCTCGTTTAATATACAAAACATTTCGTAATGAAGCATTAGGTAACAAAACCAGCGCAATCGATTTTTAAACATTTTACCACTTATTTTCAATAAGTTACCGCCCTATAGCCAGGGCTAAGGTGGAAATACATAAAATACTCCGCCAGCTCAGTCATTCCATCCGAGGACTGCAGTTTCGTGCCAGACCAGGGCGGTCATTTCAAGCTCGTCAGCTTGCGAGATTGAGATTTTCGCTCACGTGATCCGTTGTGACGTAGAATTGTCGCAAAGTAGCATTTTAATCTCCTCGATCGTAGCTTGCGGCTAGGTTCGAGTAGATTAGAATACTACTTTGCGACAGTTCTACGTCACAACCGATCACGTGAGCGAGAATCTCGATCTTGCAAGCTGACGGGCTTGGAATGACCGCCCTGTGTCAGTCTTGTCAGTGCTAATTCTATATTAGCTACTCGTTTGTTTTACACTGTTGGCTTTAAGAGGTTTCCCGCCTCCAGCTCAGTCACTTCCTATTCCGGGCTGATGAGTGCTAATAAGCATGAATCTGCAGTCCTCGGATGGAATGACTGAGTTGGCGGTGTCTTTTATGTATTTTACTACTTAATTTCCAAAAAGGTTTTAATTTGAAAATCAGTGTTCGACTTCATTTGTTTTTTAAATTATCCGGGGCAGTCCAGTCGATTGTGTAGGGGTGATTGTACTTTTTATTGGCCTGTTTCTCAATGTCCTGAGGTTAGTATAGAACTTGATGTCTACATTTCAAACTCGAGTGTATGTCTTTTCACAAACAAGTAACATAACTATGGCTGGGGCAATGGTTCTGCAGGCTCATAAAATTTACTTCAAGATAAGGAAATTGCATAAGAGTTAACGACACAACGAGTGAAAAAAAATTTCTTCGCACTAAACTACCATGATAGCAAACAATTACTTAGTCATATTTTATTATTTATGATAAAAGCAATACTATGACATTATCAAACAAGGGTATAGTTGCCTAACTGACTAGTGGGACAATAAAAAAAAAGGAAAAACAAAGCATTGTAGCTTGAGTACAACTAACTGGATGTCATAAACAAGTCAGTTAATGAAAATTTCAGGACTTATTCTTTTAGGGATTTAAATACTTATCAGAATATAGTCATAAAAACAATTTGTATAATTCACTTTTAAATGTATTTTAGGTAAGTTTTAATCCACTAAAGTGTCATTCCTTCAATTGTCCCACTGTTAGCAAAGAAAAAAGCAAATACTTTTTCTGAGCATTTTTACTTCCTTTTACAAAAACAGAAGTGTTGTATTCGCAAAAAAAATTTCACTCAAAAATCGGCCTCAATTTCCATTTTTCTCACCCCCAAATGAATGTTGAGTTTTTTTTTCAACCCGACTACACGTGGATATGTGCCTAGGAACGTATATATACCCGAAATATCCATTTAGACGATCCCCGAGTTGATTACAACGAGTTTTCTCGTGACGTCTGTATGTACGTATGTATGTGTGTGTCTCATAACTCAAGAACGGAATGTCCTAGAAAGTTGAAATTTGGTACGTAGACTCCTAGTGGGGTCTAGTTGTGCACCTTCTTTTTTGGTTGCATTCAGGTGTTTCTAAGGGGCTCTTTTTCCCTCTTTTTGGGGGAAAGCATTGTTAATTTCGATGCAAACTCAAGTGGTGTTATAATTTGGCGGACACTTGGCGATCTATCGCCAGTCTTTTGGTCGCCAAGTTTAGTCGCCAACTTGACGACAAATTTGGCGACTTTTTTTTTAAAAAATCTGGTTTCAATTTGGCCACTGTTGGGGATAGTTAAAGAGGAAACAATTGAATTATATTAAAATCGATAGTAATGGGGAAATGACATTAAATTGGAGTAAAAGGAAGTCATGTGATGCACACATCAGCTCGTTTCTAAAAACATACTTTGTTCAGATGCTTGCTTTTAATTTCAAAATATTGTACAATAAAATGCAAAGATAAATTTTAAAGTTAATTTCTGTTAAGTATAAATTCGCACAAACAAAGTTAAAATCTAGTGAATTGTCATTTCCTCAATAGTAAAGTAACCCCTCAGAATTGCTATTGAATATTAACAAAAAATAACAGTGAAAAGGTTATTAATGACTCCTGCCGACGCTGACAAACACTGCCGATATTTTAGTCTTCAAGTTGGAAAAAGATGTCTTTGGAATCGATTTGAATTCATCAAGCTGGGTTACGTTCTTTACATGTGTCATACCCTCCTTCGTTTTTAACGTTGGAAGCATGAAATTAGGGAGATTAAAGTACAATTGGCTGATTTGTTTTAGTATTTATGCGAGTTTGAACTCATAAGACTTTGAGTAGCACGCATATAAACTCGTGAAAAAACGCTCTTTTATACTGAAATCATTTTTGAGACCGTTTAATTAAGTAAGATGATTAGATCTCATGGTTTTCTGAAATGAATCTAAAACTTCACCACGTAGAGCATAATTACAGCTCTTGCTCAAAGTTACTGATTTTGGCGTTTTGGAGTAATTGACCTAAAGCTTTGATTCTTGTTGTTTCAAATTATCAACTTTGAGACCGCGTAATTAAGAAAGTTGATTAGTTGCCATGGGTTTCTAACCTGGACCTTAAACTACGCGTCTCGAACTATAACTACAGCTGTGTCCTAAAGTTGTTGACCTCTAAACTTGGCCATTTTTAAAAAATTATCGACTTTGAGACCGTTTAACTACTAAAGCTAAGAAAAACAAAAGCTATTTTATATTTTTCTTAGTACTATACTCTGGTGAGTAGTTAATCATGTACTAATTTCCGTGGGTTACTCACGGCTTTAGCAGTAATCCGGGCCTAAACAAGGCAACAAAAGTATAAAAGTAATACTTTCATTGGACCTTTACCCTCAAAGCCATGAGCGAGCCAACAAAATATTTATGCTAGAATGTACCTAGTATCAAGTAGTATTCTTATTTAAAAGAATTGGCTTGGTTCACTCATTTCTTTTGAAGCAAAGCAATCATTTATTTAGCTCCTTTTTTTTTCACGACCTTAAATTTTGATCCCTACTCAAGGACAAAAAATCAGTGTTTTAAAAAAAGGAACTTCAGTTTTTCTTATCATACTACCACTCCTGAAAATCCCCCTAATACATCCTGAAATTTTTACGAAAATTGAAGGCATCAACTATCAAGCTTTAAAAAAATGACTTAAACTTTTAAGTGGTAGATTCTTTCTTAATCCTTAAGTGGTGTGATGTAACCCCAACATTGTTTCTTGTGCATGATACAAAATTTATAAAATTTGAGCACGAACATTTCCAAACACTGTTGTATTATTTACATAAATACAGTGGTTGTCAGAATTATAAGGACCGCAGAAAATTACCGAGAAAAAAATATTTCTGAAATAATGCAGTGAAATTTATACATAACATGCCTTTTTAAGACTAGAAACTTGTATATTTTTGCCCTGAAAAAGACCGTAAACATCAATAATATTCTCCTTTTTTTCAATCACTTTTACCAGACCTAATGACAGGGAAGTTGAAGATCGTTATTGGAAGATTTTATCCCAGTTTTTTCGATATAGAAAATGAGTTCTTGCTTGCTTCGATACTGAATGCCATTTTTTTCATACTTCGTGTGCCAGAATCTCACGCAAAGGTTCCATTATACTTAGATCGAGCCTTATTTTCCTGACAGTAATTTCATGAAATAAGCATCAATCGATGATTTTGAGGTTTAAGAAACATGTCATTAGGCATTATTCAACTGGAACTAATTGTTTAAACTAGTAATTAACAATGTTTTTGTTAAAAAAAAAAATGCTCAGTACAACAACATAACTCTAAGAACTCATTCTGCCCTGCACATAAAATATTGGTAAATTTCCGTCCGTTGCGAAACTTCCTCTGACCATTGAGTCGTCTCCGAATGTACGCTTTGAAATTTTTTTCCCTCACAGAGATAGTACCAGAAGTAGCAAAAACCGTCTAGTTCAGGGCTGTCCAACTGCAAAGAGCCCACTGGCCAGAATTCCGGTCACTGATCACTTGGCGGGTCGCAGTTTGAAAAATTGAACTATAACCTCTTACCTCTATTACAATAACAATTAATAGTTGAATTATCGATATATATAAAAATGAATGTTTGTCTGTATGTCATCCATGAACTCAAAAACTACCCGGCAGATTCGGCTGAAACTTTCACCGTTTGTTATTTTTGGTACTGGGAATGTTTATAGACCAGTTCGAAAAAAATCCGATCCTTTTTTATTCCAATTTAAGTCACAATCCATGGGATAAATACGAATAAAATGCAGAAATTAATTCGCGTGAAAGATCTCATTGATAAGAAGTTAGCTGTTGCCATTTTTCTTGAGTTTGAACAAATAATTTTTTTCTTTATTGTTTTATGGCTTTTCATGCAACGGGGAGATTTAAAACTTTTTCTATTTGATATTTTTAGCGATGGATGTATCTTGCAAACTGCGTGAGTACAAAATTTGAGGCTTCACTTGATACCTAGACCGATTATTATGAAAATTGCTATATATATGTATTTTTCCACGGAGAAGGTGCATAATATGCTCATTGAAGCCACTCGCCACCAGGTGGCACTGCAGAGTAGCAACTTCTGCCCCGTTCAACCGATTGTCATGAAAATCAGTATAATGATGTATTTTTACTTCCTTTTACAAAAAAGGAAGTATTGTATTCGCGAAAAAATTGTCACTCAAAAATCGCCCTTAATTTCCATTTTGCTCACCCCCAAATGAATGTTGAGTTTTTTTTTCGATTCGACCACATGCGGAAAAGTGCCTAAGAATGTATAGACACGCGAAATATCCATTTTGACCATCACCGAGGTAATTACAACGACTTTTCTCGTGACGTCTCTATGTATGTGCGTATGTATCTCGCATAACTCAAAAATGGTATGTCCTAGAAAGTTGAAATTTGGTACATAGACTCGTAGTGGGGTCTAGTTGTGCACCTCCTATTTTGGTTGCATTCGGGTGTTTCTAAAGGGGTCTTTTGCACCTTTTTGGGGGGAAATCATTGTTAATTTCGATGCAAACTCGTGGTGTTATAATTTGGCGGTCACTTGGCGATATATCGCCAGTCTTTTGGTTGCCAAGTTTTGTCGCCAACTTGGCGAAAAATTTGGCGATTTTTTTTTTTTTAAATCTGCTTTCAATGTGGCCATTGCTAGTGATATTTAAAGAGTTAGAGAGAGAATCCCATTAAAATTGCAATAATAGGGAAATAGCATTAAATTGGTGTAAAAGGAAGTCATGTGATGCACACATCAGCTCGTTTTTGTTGGCGTAGCAACGCGCGTCGGGTACAGCTATTTAATTATAAAACAATGAAATAGAAGGATTATAAATCAATTTGCTATTTTAATGGGAAAATTGAGGCCGATCCGCCTTTACAAGGTCAGGAATGTCAACATCGATTTTTGCCGTTGCCAGCCGAAGAAGGTCTACTTCTTTTTCGAAATGAACAAAGGCCGTAGAGTCAGTGCGGTGGGGGGGGGGGGAGTGTCTTTATTTTTAACCAATTGCAGGCAGGTTTTGCTTATCTGAAATGCTTCTCTCTTCCCTCTCTGTCATCCCGGCCAATGCGAGGCAATACTATTTCGTTTAAACATCAGCGTGCAGGGTAAGAGTGTTTGATCTGGGCCTGTAGATGTCCTGTACCTTTTTCTCTCAATAAAATGAAAGAAGTGAAAGAGCGATCAAGAGGAAATTTCGGGGACCCCCTCGGTAGTCCCGGATGCTTCTTGATACCACAAAATGTCGAAAAAAGAAATATACTGAATAAGTTGGAGGGCCACATGCGGCCCGCGGGCCGTAAGTTGGACAGCCCTGGTCTAGTCCATCCTAATTAAACTTTCTCATCAGAAAAGATAATATTATATCCCTTTTTACCCATAACAACGCATTTTTGGCACGCTCAATGCTTGGTCTCTTATGAACATCTTTAAAAATGGGTCGTGACATTAGTTTCACATTATGAGAATTTTTCTCTTTATAAAACTGTTGAATAGTTCGAGAACTGCATCGTTACTTAAATCAACATCTAATATCTTTTGAGCAATCACGATTGCTTATTGTTCTCATTTGACTGTTTTTGATGTCCTTTGATTTTATTTTCTCACCGCCACCCTCCGCACCGTCACCGTCGACTGGCTCCTCACGATGCTGCTCCTATAGCGAAAGCCGTCTCCAGGTTGCATCCATGTCCTACACACACGCGCATACATACACAACTACACACGCACACACAAACACATGCACACACATACACCTACGCACGCACACGCACACACAAACACACACACACACAAACCCACACACACATACACACACGCATACATACAGACACCCACATATACACACACAAAAACATGCACACACACATACGCACAACTACCCACACATTCATGCCTGCACACACACACACATATGCCTACACATACACACACATATGCCTACACACATACACATAACCCCCACACACATTAATACACACACACATTCATATTCACAACTACCCACACACTTATGCCAGCACACAGACACAAACACACATGCCTACACACACAAACACATACCCCCACACACAAACACACACGGCTACATACACACACTCGTGATTGCAAAGATTATAATTTGAATTCAAGATGTCAAAATTCAAATTAATTTTTTTTAATGTTTTTTGGAGCAAGCTCATCTCTCTTATAATTCTGTGTTTCACATGTACAGCACCAAGATTTCCTACCTGTTCGTCTTAGTGGTCCTTATATACCATTATTTTCATAAAAGCTCTAAATGAGCGATCTCTATCTATTAAGATGTTACTTTTTGACGTACATTAAGTCGTGAAGTTTTTTAGCAACCATTTTCCTTTTTTCGAATTCATAAATTCTAGTATCTAATGGCGTGACAAAAAATAGAATGTGACTTTCCCAATCGCTTACTAAGCATTTATGTCGTTATGTAGTGCGGTGTGCAGAACAAAAAGCAAGCAAATTTTACTTTTTAGAACACATAAATCTAATTGTCCTTATTTTGTCCATATAACAGGGATGTCTAAATTCTAACTTCATTCTATGAATACGAAATTCTTACGTATTTCCAATAAAAGTAACAAAAAAAGTTTATTTTGCAATTAATATTTCCAGTCATAAAACTTGCATAACTTTCCGACCAAATGCAACCAAGATTTGAGGAATTTCGTCCTTTTAATTTTGATTTGAGCACCACTGTATAGCTAAAACAATACTCTAAAGGACATATATAAAGGTGTCCCAATATATAATGACGAAAAAAAAAATGTGAAATCGAATACGCATAACCTCCATATATTTTTTTTTTCCATTTCACCTCAGAAACATGAAAGTTTTATTGCAATAAAATAACGGGAACCCGTGCCGTCTCGAGGTCAAAGTTGGACCTGAAATCCTCTACAGCGACTACAGTGGAAAGATTGTTAACTGTATAATTCCTTACTGTACGCGACATCAATTTATTTAAAGCAGATATTTACAACAATATTACAGTACAAGAAACATTACTGCGCATATTTTCGCTTCAATGTTTGCTTTTTGCAGTTAGGATAGATGTTCCGGTGCTCTTGCACACAATGTAACACAAATCGTTTTTGTTCCTCATCGGCTGTTAGCAAACCAATTTTTACCGCTCTTTCATCAACATTGTTTACTGCTCTAAGCACCGAGACAGTCTTTTTCACATCCAGTAATGAATTATTATTGACCATACCATAAATGCTGGATGAATTTTTGTTGAGCAGCTTTTGAGATAATTGGGTCCACATTTTCGTACGCTTTCTAAAATTTTAAAAAGCAAATATTTGTTCGGTGCTTTGACTGACAAAATGCATTGGAGCCATAGTTTACGTATATTGTCACTACAAGCAAGCATACATTCAACAATGCTTTATTTCCTTCGCATCTAAATTTTAGTAGTGAACTAATTAGTAATAGTTTTAAGAAGTAAATCGCTCGAGCCATCCGTCGAGGCTAGGGTTGGTCTTATTGAGCAATCACATTGCTTATTGTTCTCACTTGACTGTTTTTTTGGCGTAACGCTGATTTTATTCCCCCCCCCGCCTCCCTCTGCAGCACCACTGTCGAACGGCTCCTCCCGATGCTGCTCCTCTAGCGAAAACCGTCTCCAGGTTGCGTCCATATCCTACACCAAAAGCATGCAAACATACACCTACACACACACACGCATGCAAACATAGACCTACACACGAAAACACCTACACACATCTACACACACACAAACACACACGCCTACACATACACACAGTCATGCTTGTACACAGACACAAATACACGTCTGTGTATTTGTGACACACACACATATACCCACAAACACACCCGCCTACACATACACACTCGTGATTGCGAAAAACATAATTTGAATTAAAAATGTCAAAATTCAAATTATTTTTTTTTTAATTTTATTTTCTGTATCTCTGTCTAAAAATATGATATACGGTTCTATCGACTCTCGATAGTCATCACTGACCGTAACATTAGTAAGATCAGCACAGTAAAAGCCAAGTAAATTTTCAAGTTCGTGTACATTTCGAAACAGCAACGTAGCTCCTCTATACCACTGTATTTTAGTGGGATCGATATGTTCATATGTATAGCTCCTCTATACCACTGTATTTTAGTGGGATCGTTATGTTCATATGTATAGCTCCTCTATACCACTGTATTTTAGTGGGATCGATATGTTCATATGTATAGCTCCTCTATACCACTGTATTTTAGTGGGATCGATATGGTCATATGTATAGCTCCTCTATACCACTGTATTTTAGTGGGATCGATATGGTCATATGTATAGCTCCTCTATACCACTGTATTTTAGTGGGATCGATATGGTCATATGTATAGCTCCTCTATACCACTGTATTTTAGTGGGATCGATATGGTCATATGTATAGCTCCTCTATACCACTGTATTTTAGTGGGATCGATATGGTCATATGTATCATATAGCGGCAAGCCAAAAAAAGCATTTCTCCATCACATTTTTGCTCACTTTCAAGTACCACTTAAAGGACCTGTTTTGGTAGGTGTAGTATCACAATAGAGAATTTGAACTTTGATGGGCAGTTTTAGATTGGAATCTCAAAGACAAACAGCCTGCGCCTGCTTTTCCCCGTAGAGTTATGCAGTTTAGGCACAGCAATGAGTTGTTTTTCACATCCATATGAAATAACTATAGGAAAGCGATCTTTTGATTTTTGAGCACTCAAAGCAGGCAACAGTTTCCTATCCCAAGGTAAATTTACTACATCCGGTACCTCGTGCCTGAAAATCAATTTTTATTCTTTCTTTGCACTCCTTCCGCTTTTCGGTTCAAATTCTTTGAATTGAAGATTTACTTATCGGAAATTCATCAATGTTACACACAAGTGCGTCAATAGTAGCTTCTAGAAAAAGCATAGAATCTCGTATACTTAACTGATACTTGTCCAATGAAGCAACTGACTTTGAAGTAATAAAATTGCCCCTCATTACATATTTACTTGTTCCAAGTTCTGGTATACTTGTTTCAGGTTCTGGTATACTTGTTTCAGGTTCTGGTATACCCGTTCCAGGTTCTGGTATACCCGTTCCAGGTTCTGGTATACCTGTTCCAGGTTCTGGTATACCTGTTCCAGGTTCTGGTATACCTGTTCCAGGTTCTGGTATACCTGTTCCAGGTTCTGGTATACCCGTTCCAGGTTCTGGTATACCCGTTCCAGGTTCTGGTATACCCGTTCCAGGTTCTGGTATACCCGTTCCAGGTTCTGGTATACCCGTTCCAGGTTCTGGTATACTCGTTCCACGTTCTGATATACCTGATCCAGGTACTTTTCTCCGTACACACCCCACCACTTAGCTGTAAGCCTTAGGTTCCACCGTCCGGGGGTCCGCGTAGTCGTCTGGGCTACGGACGGTCTTGGTGCTTATTGCGCCGGGGAAGGTCCCCGTGCTGGGCGTCAGCCCAGCTGGGAGTTTACCCCTTAATGTGTGAACCTTGCTCGCCATGAGATACGGGATATCTCCCCGTATCTCTTGGTGTGCCATGGCTCCCTCCTGATCCAGGTACTGATTTATGTTTCAAGGAAATCTTCTGAATGTATATTTTCACTAGAACTCGAAGAGGAATCTTCTTGTACTGATGGTTCATACAATTCCGAGGAAGTTGAAGCGGAATCGTATTTCATGCGCCTATTTTCTTCTTTGACAGCTCAAAGTCGCGCCCTTTCCTCTTTGCCGGTCAGTTTTTTATCCTCTCCACCTAAGTGACCGCTCGGCCGGGTTCTCTTTGGAGTTGCAAGAAAATCCCATCTTCCTCTATTTTGATTAACTGAAGTGCATCAGCATGCGTAATATAGAATAAATTATTCAAATTGCTCTCAAATTCTTGTTGGCGCTGCCTGAATACTTCTTGCAGTTTATTTGCATTTTTTTGCAAGTCTCTCTAAATTTGATAAAAGGTTTTAAATTTATTCACACAACTTGACAACGGTTTGGTGCGAATGCGTGCCTTTTCCCGAAAAATGATACATTCCCGAATGTTATGAAACAAAACAGACAGAACTTGTCCGATAGAGGGAAGTTTTAAGCCCGTATTTGGTCGTTTTACGACTCCTATTAAAAATATCTCTTATTTTGAACTACGCAATTCCACTGCCATGTTTCGTTCCCTAAGGAAGAACTATACTGCGCTCGCTGACCGGAATGTATTCGTTCTGATAGGTTTGATGGTTCGCACATTGCAACGGATAAGCGCCCAAGATATGTTTTTCTGAAATTCACCGCCAGCTCAGTCATTTCCAGCCGAGGACTGCAGTTTCGTGCTTATTTGCACTCATCAGCCCGGCATAGGAAAGTGACTGAGCTGGAGATGGAAAACCTCTTAAGGAAGCCTAGAGTGCCAAACAAACTGGTAGCTAATATAGAATTAGCACAGACCAGATAGTCCAGGATCTGAAGGGGGTTGAGCATGCATGGAAAGGCTGACGCAATATTATTTCTGATTATTGTTACAGGCACGATGGTGATTATGAAACCACATGTCGTCGCCCCCCTGGGTGGTCGACAACCCCGGGGGAGGGGGGAAAGCAGTGGGGGAGCCGTTTTCTAAAACACTCATAACTCGCGAACTATTTGAGATAAAACATTGAAAAAAGTGGCAATCGACGCAACAAAACAAGGGCTTTATAAAAGCTAAATATGACTATGGACCTATTTTTGTTGGTTTCTGAGTAAAATTCCATTTTTCGCAAACAAGCAAATTTTTGAACAAAATGCGCAAAACAAACTTTTTTTGACCAAAATAAATTCCAAATCAAAATTGTTTGATTTTTTTTCAAATAAAGTCCAAAATATCGTTATTCAGTTTCTTAAAATCATTTAAGTACTGCTAACGCGTTGAAAAAACAAAATGACAGTAGCAAGCTCGAACACGATTTGCATTATAGTTCAGGATCTGAAGGGGTATTTTGAGCATGCATGGAAGACCTGACGCAAAATTATTTCTGATTAATGTCACAGGCACTATAGCGATTATGAAACCACATGTCTTCGCCCCCCTGGATGGTCGACAACCCCGGGGTAGGGGGGAAAGCAGTGGGGGAAGCCGTTTGCTAAAACACTCATAACTCGCGAACTATTTGAAATAAAACACTGGAAAAAGTGGCAAAAGATGCAACAGAACAAGGGCTTGAAAAACCTAAACATGTTTATGGTCCTATCTTTGTTGGTTTTTAGTTAAAATTCCTTTTTTAGCAGCCATGCAAAAATTTTGAATAAAATACGAAAAGCTTTTTTTTGAAAGATAAGTTCTTTTTTTAAATTATTTAACCGTTTAGGGAATCAATAAAACGTAAAACTTCATTATTCAGTTTGTTTAAAACTACTTAATTATTACCAACGTGAGCGTTAAAAAACGAAATAGAAAATGCAAGCACTTGCCTAAGTTAGCGCATTGAATAAAACGGCAGTATGCTAAGGAGAAAAAAAATAGCCTTATTATCCTTATGACGAACTATTCATTCTTCAGTTTACAAACTTATTTTAATTGCAAAGTATTCAACTATGGCTTTAATTTTGTTATATACTGCTTTAAATTTGAGAGGAACTAGGGAACCAGGTCCAGAGTAGTTTTAATTCAAAGATAATTTTAATTTATTTCTAATAATTTATGTTTTCAATTTGCAAAAAAGAATATTGCGGGTATTGTTTTGCGGATATTGCTTTTTATAATTTACTCAACAAAGAACAATGATACAAGAAATAATATGTACTAAATAAATATAAAAAATGAGAAGCTTGAGCTTTTATGAAAACGAATATAAATATAAAATTATACACTAGAGTTCTGAAAAAACTAATTAAATAAAATTAGTAAAATAATGCGTATTAAAAAATAATTGTAGAACATCAATATGGATACATAAAGCACTAATATATCAGAAATTCTGAAAGCTGGATCATACTCTTTTTTGTTGACTTGTAATTGTTCTATTGAATCGTTCTCTTCCGAGTATTTTGTAGCTTATGGGTTTTTGCTTTAGCCTTAAAAGCACAGTATTTACAGCAAAATGAATTATTAATTAAAAAATTACAAGATTATTTACAGTTCTTGCCTGCGCAGGGTGGAATTAAACTCTCTGGTAACATTGGCTGCATCATAAGGTGTGGGGCTTTATTGTTTTATTTTCATTCAAGTGAAACCCAGATTTGGTTACATCTAAAGGCACTGCTAAGGTACAGGGGAACTGATTCAATAGTAGAGTTGAGCAATACTTCTTAGCACATGTTGGGAAGAATTGCAGGAGCATGGTAAAGAGCTGATATTATATTTATTTCTGATGGAAATGACAAGAAATTATTGTGTGTGTGTGTGTGTAATGTATTTTCCGGAACTTCTGGTTTTCAAGTTATGAAAACGACAGTGAGATGTACCGATCGTGTTTAAGGTCCACTCTTGTAGTTTGACTATTGGAGAGAAAATTTTATTATTTTTTATTTGGAAACCTGCAAAATCTTTGCTACATTTGAAAGTAGTGTTTGGGACATTATGGACCAGAGTCATTCCATCGATAACTTGAACTTTGTTCTTAAAATAGGGTGCTTCTTCCAGAGTTTTGCTGCAAGAAGTATCATTTTCAATTACATTCACGAAATCGGACCTCGCGCTTTGCTTCAGTGAACCATTCTAATGAACCTAACCTAGCATTGGGCTTATTGTATGGGAATGATTTAGATGTACTAACATCACTTTTGAGCTAACGATTCCCAGGTTAAATGTTTTTTGGTTTTCTTTTGCTGTTTTGCAGTCGCTATTGAAGACATTGCCATTGCAGGACTTCTCTGGATAAGAGACTATTCACATTTTCTTTAACGTTCCACTGAAATTATGATGCTGCTTATGTGGCAATAGCCTCGCTCACTATGTTTCGTAACTCAGGTGTAAAATCTGCAAAAGGGTTATCCTGATCATTTATCCTTTCCGTAATTACTTCGTACTTGCAAACTTGAATGTTTTAATTTTTAAAAAAGTGCCATTGTGACCCATACTAAGCAGCTATAATGCGGTAAAGGTTAAATAATTACTTAACTGGGACATTGTTTTGATAATATTACGAAATAAAACCGCCAAAACAGGAGAGCCACAAAATTTATTTTGGTTTACGTCGAGTCTTCAAGGTACGTCCCGCAAACTTGTTTTTTTTTCTTCCCCCTTTTGTGAATTACCTCAAATGCTTTTTGAGCTTGCTTTTATTTCACTTTCAACGCTTTGATAATATTTAAGTAATTTTAAACTAACTGGATAATGATATTTCAGATTTTATTGGTTCCTTAAACAGTTAAACAATTTTGATAATTTGAAAAAAAAAAATTCGATTTTATTCAAATGTTTTGCTTGTTTGCGAAAAATAGAATTTTACTCAGAAATTAACAAAGATATAATCATAGTCATATTTAGCTTTTATAAAGCCCCTGTTTTGTTGCGTCGATTGCCACTTTTTTCAGTGTTTTATTTCAAATAGTTCGCGAGTTATGAGTGTTTTTAGCAAACGGCTCCCCCCCACTGCTTTCCCCCTCCCCGGGGTTGTCGATCATCCAGGGGGGCGAAGACATGTGGTTTCATAATCACTATAGTGCATGTGACATTAATCAGAACTAAGTTGTGCATCAATGTCTTCCATGCATGCTCAAAATACCCCTTCAGATCCTGAACTATAATTCAAATCGTGTTCGAGCTTGCTACTGTCATTTTGTTTTTCAACGCGTTAACAGTACTTAAATGATTTTTAACAATCTGAATAATGATATTTTAAACTTTATTTGAAAAAAAAATCAAAAAATTTTGATTTAAAATTTATTTTGGTTAAAAAAAGTTTGTTTTGCGCACTTTATTCAAAAATTTTGCTTGTTTGCGAAAATGGAATTTTTACTCAGAAACCAACAAAGATAGGTCCATAGTCATATTTAGCTTTTATAAAGCCCTTGTTTTGTTGCGTCGATTGCCACTTTTTTCAATGTTTTATCTCAAATAGTTCGCGAGTTATGAGTGTTTTAGAAAACGGCTCCCCCACTGCTTTCCCCCCTCCCCCGGGGTTGTCGACCACCCAGGGAGGCGACGACATGTGGTTTCATAATCACCATCGTGCCTGTAACAATAATCGAGAAATAATATTGCGTCAGCCTTTCCATGTATGCTCAACCCCCTTCAGATCCCGGTCTAAGACGAGTGACCGAAGCAATGGTTCGGTTCAACTCGAAGATGGAAGGCAAGGCATGGTATATTCAGTAAATTACTGGTCCATTAGCAAGTGGTAAAGCAGAAATACATGAAATATTTCTGCTTTAAGCCCTTGCTAATGGGCGGTAATTTACTGGATATACCTTGCCTTCAATCTTCGAGTTGAACCGAACCATTACTTCGGTCACTCGTCTGGTCTGTGCTAATTCTATATTAGCTACCAGTTTGTTTGGCACTCTTGGCTTCCTTAAGAGGTTTTCCATCTCCAGCTCAGTCACTTTCCTATGCCGGGCTGATGAGTGCAAATAAGCACGAAACTGCAGTCCTCGGCTGGAAATGACTGAGCTAGCGGTGAATTTTCATGTATTTCAGCTTTAAGCCCTTGCTAATGGGCGGTAATTTACTGCATGTATGTTTTTGGTTTGATTTGTTTTCTGTGCACCATTTACCAGCTGTTTTGAGCTGCGCGAAGTATCGCGCCACCAGCGTTTTGCTTCCTTGGGAATACACGTGCTATTTACACGTTTAGGCCCTTAGGCGCAAGTCGGCACTGGTTACCGTGCTTCAAATGGCATGAAACTTTTTTACAACGGTTTTGATGTAAAAGGAAAAAAATAAGTGGGTATGCGTTTTAAAAAACGACTTTCATTTTTTATTTTTTTTTGGGGGGGGGGACACCCCTAACATGGGGGGGGGGGTGCATGAAAAGCTATTTAGGTAGGTAACTAGTCATGGCCAGCGAACCAGTAAGGGACAGATTTGTCTTGTTATCAATTTTGTAATTTGTATTCCAGGAACACAAGTGGTTTCTCAAAATAGCATCTTTCAAGGCCACATTGTTTTCAAAAATTTTATCTACAGTGTGATTTATTATGTTAATGATTCTCAGTCTCCAATAGGGAATTTTCTCTGTATTTCAGTTTTTGAAGAATTTCTTTTTCCAGACATTGCTGTATTTCTTTAAAATTAGATCTCAGTTTTATTGGCTTAGCTCCCCCCTATCACATGGGTATATTTGCCATTAATATCTTTTCGCGTTAATCGTACTTATAACTAGTCACTTGAAAGTATGTATTTTAGTTATGATGACATATGACCATTCTTACTCAAAACTATTATTTAGGAATGATGATAAAACATAAACTGAATTTGGCGAACGGTAAATAAATGCAGCAGTAGAATAGTTAGTCTCCTTTCATTTAATTATATTTGTTGCTGTTCAGGCGAACCTTTCAAAAATGATTTGTCAGTTATCCATTTTTTAATTTTAGTGTTGATCAAATTGGTAAGTCAAGGTAAAAATATGATTACGTTTTAAGAAGTGTTTTAATATTGTGTAATAAGTTTTTGTGTATTTCCTGAAAAAAAATTGAATTCAACTGGCATGAGCATTACTAGTTTTTAGTATGGCCATCACTAAGTGACTGGGACCATAACTAGTCAAACCAGTGTATTACAATTTCAAAATATATATATATAAACCATAATCGAAAATAAATGAAAATATCAAGTGCATCTTCTAAGTTCTAGATGAGTTCAAATTGATTTTTTTTCCCATGAACGTACACTGCAATATTTGTATCCACATTTCAAAAACTCTTAAGCATGCCTATAACTAGATATGAACTCTACATAAACCTCACAAAAGTATTTCTTCTGTGGTGTACGATAACCCACCAGTTTAAGGTTAACATAAGAAATTCATGTCATCTTTGAATATTAACTTTCAGTAGCATTTTTCAAACCCTAGTTCAGCTGTTGTGATGGGAGCTTTTTTTCTGACGTAATTTTGAAAGGCTGTTCAACGGAAAAGAGCAATCAATGTTCTCAGATTTCATGATAGGCATTTAGGCAAAATGATACTTCATAGACCATCATAGATTTCACAAGATTCAGATTCATTTTTCCGAAATGATTCCACTTTAGGATATGCTTATGTATATTTAGCGAAAAAGATTTTGAAAAAGGTTTTTTTATTTCCAAAATTCTGAAAAAACGAGTTGATGTGTGCATCACATGACTTCCTTTTACTCCAATTTAATGTCATTTCCTTATTATTGGCAATTTTAATGGGATTCAATTGTTTACTCTCTAAATATCACCAACAGTGGCCATAAGGAAACCAAATTAAAAAAAAAACATCGCCAAATTTGTCGCCAAGTTGGCGACAAACTTGGCGACCAAAAGACTGGCGATGTATCGCCAAGTGTCCTACAAATTATAACACCACTCGAGTTTACATCGAAATTAACAATGATTTCCCCCCAAAAAAGGACAAAAGACCCCTTTAAGAACATCCGAATGCAACCAAAAGAGAAGGTGCACAACTAGACTCCACCAGGAGTCTACGTAACAATTTTCAACTTTCTAGGACATACAGTTTTTGAGTTATGCGAGATACATACACACATACGCACATACATGCGTACATACGGACGTCATGAGAAAATTCGCTGTAATTAACTCGGGGGTCGTCAAAATGGATATTTCAAGTGTCTGTAGGTTCCTAGGCATATATCCACGTGTGGTCGGGTCGAAAAAAAAAAAACTCAACATTCATTCGGGGGTGAGAAAAATGGATACTAAGCCCGATTTTTAAGTGAATTTTTTTTCGCGAATACAATAGTTCCTTTTTTTGTAAAAGGAAGTAAAAATTATTTTGATACAGACACTTGATCTCCTTTGATAAAAATTCTTAAGCAAAAATATTAATTATTCTTCGAAAATTTCAGTCCTGACAAAAAGTAACACGTGAAGTGAGTTCTATGCCCTGGTTTTAATGTCCAAAATAAGGGAAAATTGTGAAACAAAACTCTAGGGGAAAAAAGATCGGTATTGATGATTTAAAAAATATTTTAGGGAGGAATATGTTTTTGAGGAAGTTTTGGAGGGACAAGGGTTTTCCAACTTGCCCAAAATGTTCATGCTTTTGAATTTCGCACATCTCTAGCCCCTCAGAAGAGTGTTAATGACTCCCTTCAAATAAAAATGGCTATGGAAGTGTCGAAAACTGAAAATAAAATGGAGGGGTGCAGGGGAAAAAACAGGTGGTATTTAAATTTTGGTCATTTTTACTTCCTGTTACAAAAAAGGAAGTATTGTATTCGCGAAAAAATTTTCACCCAAACATCGGCCTTAATTTCCCTTTTGCTCACCCACAAATGAATGTTGTTTTTTTTTTCAACTCGACCACACGTGGATATGTGCCTAGGAACGAACAGACATCCGAAATATCCATTTTGACGATCCCCGAGTTAATTACAACGAGTTTACTCGTGACGTCTGTATGTACGTATGTATATATGTCGCATAACTTAAGAACGGAATGTCCTAGAAAGTTGAAATTTGGTACGTAGACTCCTAGTGGGTTCTAGTTGTGCACCTTTCTTTTTGGTTGCATTCGTATGCTCCAAAAGGGGTCTTTTGCCCCCTTTTGGGGTGGAAATCATTGTTAATTTCGATGTAAACTCACGTGGTGTTATAATTTGGTGGACACTTGCCGATATATCGCCAGTCTTTTGGTCGCCCAGTTTTGTCGCCAACTTGGCGACAAATTTGACAGAATTTTTTTTTATTTTTTTGTAAATCTGGTTTCAATTTGTCCACTGTTGGTGATATTTAGAGAGTAAACTATTGAATCATATTAGAATTGCCAATAATGAGAAAATGACATTAAATTGGAGTAAAAGGAAGTCATGTGATGCACACACATCAGCTCGTTCATAAGAATTTTAAAGGTTTTTTTTCCGCACAGCGTCATTTGCCCTCGTCTTGTGCCAAAATTTTAAGAAAAGTTGAAAAAATTTCAAACTTGGCAAGAAATAAGACACGTAACCGTCTGCATCTAATTGGCCCGAGACAGATCTCTTCCGATTTTCGCCAATTTCACCACTTTTCTTAATTTCGGCAGGCTATGACCTCATCTACTTAAAATACAATACCAGCTCAGTTATTCTATCCGAGGACTGCAGTTTCGTGCTTTTAAGCACTCATCAGCGCGGAATAAGAATCACATGAGCTGGAGGCGAAAAACCTCTTAAGGGAGCCAAGAGAGCCAAACAAACTGGTAGCTAATGCAGAATTAGCAAACCAGATGAGTGACCGCAGCAATGGTGCGGTTCGACTCAGATTGATGGCAAAGCATGGTATTTTGTAGTAAGTTACCGCCCTTAAAGCCAGGGCTAAGGCAGAAATACTTAAAATACACCGCCAGCTCAGTTATTCCATCCGAGGACTGCAGTTTCGTGCTTTTAAGCACTCATCAGCCCGTAATAGGAATCACATGAGCTGGAGGCGAAAAACCTCTTAAGGAAGCCAAGAGAAAGAGAGCCAATCAAGCTGGTAGCTAATGCAGAATTAGCAAACCAGATGAGTGACCGCAGCAATGGTGCGATTCAACTCAAAGATTGATGGCAAAGCATGGTATTTTGTAGTAAGTTACCGCCCTTAAAGCCAGAGCTAAGACAGAAATACTTAAAATACACCGCCAGCTCAGTTATTCCATCCGAAAAGCACGAAACTGCAGTCCTCGGATGGAATAACTGAGCTGGCGGTGTATTTTAAGTATTTTTGCCTTAGCCCTGGCTTTAGGGCGGTAACTTACTACAAAATATGACCTCATATCTCTAAAACCGGTCCACGAGGGCGAATAATGTTTGCGTCAAAATGATATCAATATTCCCTTTCGACTGCTAAGTACTTAAATGTTTTCCATTATTTAACAATTGTGTGGTTAAAACAGTAAATGAATGTTAAAATACGTAAATACATTTAAGTTCTTAAGTTGATGGAGCTCATTAATTGTTTGGTTTAGGAGGAGCAGCAAGTTCAGTCCTTCGGGAAGTAACGATACCAGTCTGGAAGAATGAAGAATGCGACAGAATTTATATGTTGGAAAAAATCGGAGATTCCTTTCTGTGTGCTGGTTCACCAGATAATGGCGAAGATGCCTGTCAAGTAAGTCGCTTAACATAACTAAACAACCCATTTCAGTCAAGTTAAACTTTTGTAACCTGGTTACTAAGCCTTTGTTTTCATCGTGATAATTGTATGTATGTCAAGTTTAATATGAAGTAAACCAAAGCTGTGTATTGAACTAAAGCTTGACCACGGAGAGATGGCGGATGACCTTGAAGCGAAAACGTCATATGTCTTATTTGTCATAGGTTGAATCAGCTAGAACATCATGTATTACTGTAATTTGTAATTACTTTTGTGCTCAAATGCTGGCATATTGCTGCGTGATTTTAAAACAGCGAAAACTCGTCACTTTTCTCTGGGCCACAGACTTAATTTGATGATGCCTTCGAAATCAACTTCCAGCTAACTTTACTTGGTAAAACATTACCAGTTTTGAATGGTAATTTAACGTAACTTTTGGGCAAATCTTTAAACTTTAACTCTAGTTTTTCAATATAAATTTTTTGATGAATAACACATATCATTAAGGCTTTCGAAATGAACACCAAGCAAATATTTAGTTAATCCTAATTCAGTAATTTCTAAATTATTTTTCAATATTCCAGTTACTAATTTCAGTATTTTTCATTTTTAGCAAATAGAACAAAATAATCTACATAGGGTAGGTGGGGGTAAAGCCCCGCGATTTTCAGTTTTTATAACATGGTCAATATTCCCTTTTTTTTTTCCCTTGATTTTTCAATTTTCCCTTTTTTTTTCAAATTAGAGTCATTGCATGGGTTGTTACCTATAATCCCTTCAAATTCTAGCTATGTCTGATTGGTAATACCCAAGAAAATTCTAGTTTAGGGAAAACTAAATTGCGGGGTTTTGCCCCACAAAATGGAGTAAAACCCCGCAATGATGCGTGCATTTAACCGCATTTAAGATGACGCACCGCATTTAAGATGACGCACCGCATTTAAGATGACGCACCGCATTTAAGATGACGCACCGCATTTAAGATGACGCACCGCATTTAAGATGACGCACCGCATTTAAGATGACGAACCGCATTTAAGATGACGAACCGCATTTAAGATGACGAACCGCATTTAAGATGACGAACCGCATTTAAGATGACGAACCGCATTTAAGATGACGAACCGCATTTAAGATGACGAACCGCATTTAAGATGACGAACCGCATTTAAGATGACAAACCGCATTTAAGATGACAAACTGCATTTAAGATAACGCCCCGTATTCAAGATAAATGCGAATAAAAAGGGTGACTGCTTGATAAAAACACTTGGCAAACCTCCTTGAATCATTGGTTTATTGTTATTCAGCAGTACTGAACTTAAATATCTCATAAGTTTAAGATTTTTTTAAATTTTTTTAACAGTTACAAAAATATTTTCTACACAAAACGAGGATCAGTTACTCGGGGATAAATGACAGTCGCATTATTAAAAATAGTTTGAGTCAGGCTATAATTTAATTGAGTATCTAGTATAAAGTGCTCTACGTAAATAGTACACTCAGTTGAATTTTCTAAACACGTTATTGCGTTGTGGATGGAATTCTGTCTTGTTCAGGTTACGGCAATTTATTATGATGTCTTTATTTCATCATTTCCAATCAACGATTCTTCCTATGTCTCACTACCAAACGGCACAACCTTGAGGGTTACAGATCTGGACGAAATTTCGGATTTAGGTTAATTCCCACAAGATATGAACCCAGGTGAAGCGGTTTGACTGCATAGGCCCTAGTTCGGTAGTAATGGGGATCTACAGTTTCTAGTTTGACTCCAGAAAAGCAATGGTTTTCCTTTGAAATCAACCTTTTCTCACTTTTTTCTTGATACAGTGAAACCTGTGTAAGTTGACCACTTGCGGTGCAGTACTTTGGTGGTCAACTTAGACAGGTGGTCAACTTATAAAGGGGGGGTAATGATTTTCTTTTTTTTTTTTTTTTGTCATTTCTTGCACCATGTATTCATTTTTTGACTAATTGACACTTCCTCTTTCCGTTCAACTCACTTTCATTGCTTAACACTACTTTGAAACAATAATTTAAAATGTTATTCAAATATTTTAGGAGGTTATTTTCTCAGAATGACGCATAATGTGTCATGTAAATTTAAAATTTCAGTAAATTGATAAAAAAAATCATTGTTTATAAAAAGTTATTTGATATTAATAGTTCCTAAAAATTCATAGCTAATCAAAAATAACAAATTTTTCCCTTTTTTTTTCTCATATACATTTAATACATTTATAACCATGATGATCTACTTTTCAACAAAATAACTCCTTATTGAAATTTGGTGCACTTATTAGACACTAGTTTTGGAAATTCCATATGTGTCAGCTAATTTTCTCTGGATTTCTCCCTTTCAATTAATTTTAATCTGGGAAAAAATACTTTGAACTTTTCTACTGACACATGTTTTCATTGACCAGAGAGTACAAAAGGTAATCTCAAATAGAACAACAAAAGAAAAACAATTTTTTAGAATAAAAGGGTTCTTAGTAGTTTTTCAATGTGGGGGGTTAAACTTACAAGGAGGTTTAGTTATGCTGCTGTTTTATTTAGTTGGTAAAATGCTGGTCTGGCATCAAAAATATTCTTGGAAAGATATAAGAAAAATAATAATAAAATAAAATAATTTGCTAAGCTAAGTTTTAAAAAATAAATTAAGTGGTCAACTTACAAAGGGTTTTTTACAATACTCCAAACCAAATTTGGGGTACATTAGTGGTCAAGATAGACAGGTGGTCAAGATAGAAAGGTGGTCAAGTTACAGAGGTTTTCCTTCATTATACAAGATAGGACTAATTCCGTTCCTGACAAAAGCGGTCAAACATAGACAGGTGGTCAACTTACAAAGGTGGTCAACTTTACAGGTTTTACTGTATTGCATTACAGTATCGCATAATTGAATGTATTCACAGCATAGAATAAATTTCAGTACCCCTTCGTTGTATTAACTAGAGATGCGATAGATGTTAGGAGAGCAAATATTGTGCCAAGTTTAAAATTCCAAAGAAAACGCTATCGCAGTTTCGGAGCCAAACAAGCAAATTTAGACTCACCTTGGTGCCGGACTAGAGCCTATGCACTCAAACTATTTTACCTGGGCTCATATCTAGCACGAATTGACCTAAATCCAGAAGTTTATCCAGATTCGTGACTCTCAAATTGTTGCCGTCTGAACCACACTAATTGGCAGGAATCCAGAGAATTGCAATGGATTTTTACTGAAATTGGAAACTTTGAGACGATATCTACCCTTCCAAGATATTCGGCGTCTCTTTTCAGTACAACAAAGGAGGGGGAGGAGAGATTTATTCTGTGTTGTGAATGCATTTAAGGGGGTCCGGGACACAAAAATCCTCATTTTGCATTTTTTTTTATAATTTGAAAAATTGCTGCGTTTTTTTCTGCTTAAGAGGACGTTTGAATCTTGTTTCTACCTTAAATAGAACGAAAGTTAGTTATTTTTGTTGCATGCATCAAACGAATGTGTACATAACTTTAAACGCGTTTTTCTCCATGATGCCATTTTTCCCGATTTCTTGCATTCAAACTCTTATAAGTCAGGAACCGATAGAGATAAAGTAATGAAACTTGGAGCATATCTTTTTCAAGCAATTTACTTTAATTTTTATTCGGCGAATTTGAAAAAAAAAACGTTTACTGCAAAAATTATGATTTTTAAAAAAAAAAGTATCTTTGAATTTTTCGAAATTTTTCTTCAAATATTTTTTATTGAATCAATATTTTTAAAATCGCCGAATAAAAATTAAAGCTTAGATATTTGTGCATACTTTTTTAAAAAAAAATTGAAAATTGACCGACAATATTTTGAGTTATAGCAATTTAAAGCAACCCCATGTTTTTGAAAAAAACTAATTAAATTTAAATAAAAATTATTTTTTTTTTCATATTTATGTTATGATTTTGCTTATTAAATAAATGATGAATCAGTTCAAAAAATTTCAAAACTCTAAAGTACATAATAAAAAAATTTTCAAAATGTGTCCCGGACCCCCTTAATTGGATCATACTGCAATGCAAATGCCAGAAAAGAGTTTAAAAAATAATTAATTTCAAAGGAAAAACTATTGCTTTTCTGGACTCAAATAACAACTTTGGACCCCCGTTGCAGCTAAACTAGGGCCTATGCAGTCAAACCGCTTCACATGGGTTCATATCTAGTGGAAATTAACCTAAATCCAGAATTTCGTCCAGATCTGTGACCCTCAAATTCGTGCCATTTGGTAGTCAGTATATTTGCAGGCTTCTAGATGTTTTATGCAAAAAAAAAAAAAAAAAACTCTACATAACCTTCTCCTTCTTGCCGTGTTGAAGTTATCTTGGCTACATTCAGCAGGGATTGACTTCGAGTTAGTCTCTGCAGTTTCACTCAAAATGATAAGGAAATCTGTTTCTTCCCGTTCCATTTTTCAGTCGATCTTTTTAAGGGGGTCCGGGACACATTTTGAAAAAAATTTTATTATGTACTTTAGAGTTTTGAAATTTTTTGAACTGATTCATCATTTATTTAATAAGCAAAATCATAACATAAATATGAAAAAAAAAACATTTTTTTTTATTTAAATTTAATTAGTTTTTTTCAAAAAAATGGGGTTGCTTTAAATTGCTATAACTCAAAATATTGGTCAATTTTCAATTTTTTTTCAAAAAAGTATGCACAAATATCTAAGCTTTAATTTTTATTCGGCGATTTTAAAAATATTGATTCAATAAAAAATAAAAAATATTTGAAGAAAAATTCGAAGATACTTTTTTTTAAAAAAATCATAATTTTTGCAGTAAACGTTTTTTTCAAATTCGCCGAATAAAAATTAAAGTAAATTGCTTGAAAAAGATATGCTCCAAGTTTCATTACTTTATCGGTTCCTGACTTATAAGCGTTTGAATGCAAGAAATCGGGAAAAATGGCATCATGGAGAAAAACGCGTTTAAAGTTTTAAAGTTAAGTACACATTAGTTAGGTGCATGCAACAAAAATAATTATATCTTTCGCTCTATTTAAGATAGAAACAAGATTCAAACGTCCTCTTAAGCAGAAAAAAACGGAGCAATTTTTCAAATTATAAAAAAAAAAATTGCAAAATTTGAGGATTTTTGTGTCCCGGACCCCCTTAAACCTAACTTTAATGTCTACCATACAGAACGAAGAGATGCCTGCAATTGAGTTACGTGTTTCATTAAGCTCGGCATTGATCATGGTTCTGAATTGTTTTTCTTTTGAGGGTACTAAAACAAAAAATTAAACATGCGTAAAATGTTAAAAAAATATATACAGTAGGCGCCGCTTAATGTGATCACGTTTAATGTTATCATTCGCTTAATGTTATCAGAATCACGAAGTCCCGGAACACTTGTACGTTAACACACTTTAAAAAAGTCGGATATTGTAATCAGCATTTTTGTTTATTGTTATCGCTTTTTCATAAACTGTCAATTTTTTCCCCGTTATTGTTCCTCAATCAACAGAAATACGTAGGCAAACCCTGACGAGACTCACTTTCTGTGTAGCATTTTGTGGTTTTCAAAAACAGTTCAAAATTTTTCTAGGAATGAAACTACAGAGAGTTCGCCCCCAGTGACCACAGACTCCCCCTAAGAAAACTTTCTTTTGCACCTAAAAAAATTCAGTCGCTGGACATATTGCAGGCATTGATGTAGGACCTCCATTGTTGCCATTGCTTTGTAAACTGTTAAAGAATTGTGTCGAGATTGGAAACAAAGCGAGGTTAAATTAAAATTTAAACAACAAGCAAAACCATGCTGGAAAAGATAGGAAAGCTGAATGTGCTTTAAAACTGGTTTACGAATGGCAGGGAAAACGGTCATATTTTACTTCAAATATTACTCTGTGATTAAAAATTGCATGATTTAGCTTTAACTTTTTATAATTCAGATATTTTCATTCTGTTAATTTAATGATTTATAATTTGAAAGTGCGTTCAGTTGAGTCACTGATTTTAATTTGAGGTTGCCAAAATAAATTCACCTTAATTGGAAAAAAATCATTTTGTGTCTCCTGGATTCTTTTCGGTTATTGTTATCAGTCGGTTATTGTTATTAAATTGTATTTTTCCCAAAGTGATCACATTAAGCGGCGCCTACTGTATATGTATATATATATATATATATATATATATATATATATATACATATATATATATCGATGAAAGGATATTTGAATTGAAATGAATGTAAGGTTTTAGCTTACAAATCTTATCCAAATCAAAACTTCATGAGTAAATATGCACCAACAACTAATTTAAGTTGAATAAGCTGTATAAAACACGCTAAACAAAAATATTTCAAAAAAGAGACACCGAACAATAAGCCGAGTGGGGAGAATCCTTGCACTTTTGAAAATGTGGGGTTTTACCCCAAAACAACTGCGGGGATTTGCCCCATTTTGTTACTTTCTGAAAAACGCGCCATGTTGTTTTTAAGCAGCGATTAGAATAACTGTTTTCAAAATTCGCCGATTTTTCTATTCAAACTCTACATTTTACAATGTTCAAATAATGTATTAGAGTTAGGTATAAGTAGTATAAAATAGACTCATCCCCCCGCTCTCGTCTCTGATGGGCGGTCATTCCAAGCTCGTCAGCTTGCGAGATCGAAATTTTCGCCCACGTGATCGGTTGTGACGTAGAAATGTCATAAAGTAGTATTCTAATCCACTCGAACCTAGTCGCAAGCTTGGTTCGAGTCGATTAAACTGCTACTTTGCGAGATTTCTACGTCACAACCGATCACGTGAGCGAAAATCTCGATCTCGCAAGCTGAAGAGCTTGGAATGACCGCCCTGGAGTGCCTGGTTAGGACAAAATTTCATGGAACAATAGGCTTCCATAGGACAAAACCACGATCTAGAGGAAAATTTCTCATTCCAAGGTGCTCCTGTTAAAATGTCGGTGAGGGTTTTTTACCCCCACGCAGAGCTTTACCCCCACCTAGCCCTAGACAACTAAAACAGCATTATCATTCATTTTATACAAACAGTTACACCATTTTAATTTATGAAAACCAATATTTTGCAATAGACTATCCAGTTCAGAATTCCATTGTTGTCCACTTTGTTTCAAACCATAAATAGATTTTTCTAATAAGCAAACCTTATTTTCAGCACCACTTACAACAAACCCAAGTGGCTGCTTCTTGAAAATAGTTTCGTTTAACGTACCATATAAATAGGCAAATTTCACATCTAATTGCACATGATGCCATTTTAACATAGATACTAATAAAAGGAGCGTAAATTTTATAGTAGAGAAATTGATAACTGGACGCGAAACGCAGGACACAGTATGAGTTTGTCGTGCAGTCGCCATTTTCACAAACACTGAAATGGCGGGCGAAGAGAGTAAGCGCTATTTGTCGGCAATTCCGTTAAACTCGAGATTTTCCCCAGTCGAACGATACCTTTATTTAATAAAACGGATTATAAACTGAATAGTTTTGATATTTTGAAAACAGGTCCTTCTTTTTGAAACACCCTGTACTGCGGCGTACATATGGTAAAATGTCACCAAGTTTGTCACAACCAATTTTTGCAAAAAAAAAAAAAAAAATTATTTGAATTTTGTCATCTTGAATTCAAATTATGTTTTTCGCAATCACGAGTGTGTGTAAGCGTGTGTGTTGGCATGTGTGTTTGTGTGCAGGCATGAGTGTATGGGTAGTTGTGTGTAGTAGTGATGGGCATAATCGAGTTCTCATAATCGAATCACTCGATTATTCAAGATCATTCGAGAACTCGATTACGACGAGTTCTCGATTATCGTATCTCGAGTTCTCGATTACCACTTTTCGAGTTCTCGAGCGATGAACTTCTCGAGTTCTCGATTACCACTTTTCGAGATCTCGAGCGATGAACTTCTCGAGTTCTCGATTATCATTTTCCGAGTTCTCGAGCGATGGACTTCTCGAGTTCTCGAATATCACTTTCCGAGTAATCGAGCGATCAACTGCTCGAGTTCTCGATTGCCACTTTCCGAGTGCTCGAGCGATCAACTGCTCGAGTTCTCGCTTTGAACTTCTCGAGATCTTGAGTTCTCGAGATGTTGAGTTTTCGAGATGTTGAGTTCTCGAGATGTCAGTCACTCGAGCAATGTATTTTTCGACCGATTTGATAATCGAATGAACCTCTCAATATAGTTGACTTCTGATAGGGGTGCCCACCTAGAAAGGGAGGGGGGAGGTCATGACGTAGCCTGTGCCATTGACATTTTTAGGGGCGGTGTTTTAAGGGATATTTTTCATTTTTTGGGGGGCTCTGCGATATTGAGGGGGGTGCGTCTTTGACCTCAGGGAGGTACCCCTGCTTCTGAAGTGATTCAGTTGCATTGGCGGATCCGTCATTTAGGGGGTCAGAGGGCTGTCTTTGAAAAGTTAATGGTTTTACTTATGAATGGGCATGGTTTTTGTTGGCTTCCGAAAAAATTTGCATTGTACCCTTCCCCCAGAAAAATTTGGAGTGACTGACGGGCTGCGCTGAGGTGCCCACAGGGAAGGTGGTTCATAGCGCTGACTGCGCCACTGAAATTCTTAATGGATGTTAGCCTTTTTTAGGGAATATCCTTCTTGAGGGGAGAGGGTGTTTTGAGGGGTATTTTTCTCTTTTTTTTGGGGGGGGGAGGAGATCTCCGCGATATTGAGGGGGGTGCCCTTGACCTCAGGGCGGGTGGGTACCCCTGCTTTTGAAGTGTTTCAGTTGCAGGGACGTATCCGCCATTTAGGGGGTCAGAGGGCTCGTTTTGAAAAGTTAATGATTTTACTTATGAATGCGCATGGTTTTTGTTGTCTTCCGAAAAGATTTGCATTGAACCCTTCCCCCAGAAAAATTTGGAGTGACTGACGGGCTGCGCTGCGGTGCCCACAGGGGAGGTGGGTCATGGCACAGACTACGCCATTGAAATTCTTAGTGGATGTTAGTCTTTTTTAGGGAGTATCCTTCTTGGGGGGGGGGGGTCCTGATTTTAAAAGGTGTGCCAGCACACTTGAGGAATAGATACCCTTGCGATCTAAATGGTGTTATTATCAAATAATTGTGTCTCGAATGTTTCATTCGAATATTGTTATAATTGAATGTATGCTGTCGAATGCTTGTTTATTAAAAGATCCTTTGGGATGCTTTGGTAGTCTAATGATATGTTTGTTGGAAGTGAAGGTTGGGGGCGCTAATAAGGTTCTAACTTGAGAGGCATTAAAATCAAAATTATATTTCAGGTAAAAAGCGGAATACTTAAGTTGAAAACCTGAGGGGACGTCTTCCCCTTACGTCCATCTTCGACTATACCATTGGGTAATGATACAAGTGTAACAGGTGTTAACAAACGTTTTCGAGTCCAACTATACACATTACTGCAGACACGTGTTGCGGGGTTCCAAGGAACCCTTTTTTTTTCAACGCAAAATGAGATTGTGGATGTAGGGACATTACTGGATGTCTTTAGGGACCATTCATTAATTACGTAAGGGTCTTGAGGGGGAGGGGATCGGAAAAATGTCTATTTTGGGGGGGGGGGCGTTTCAAACCCATTCTTTTGCAATATTTTCCAAGTCGATGTTTTACATTTGAAATTGCGCGGTCAAGTGATTTGACAGGGATTATGTATTTTATTTGCGTCTGGAAAATAAATAACGTATTAGGATAAGCTGTTTTTAATTTGTTTTACAAAGAATGAATAATGTTAAACATAATAAAAGAATCGCACTATGCATGGCATGTTTTATTTTTAATTAGTATCGCATCATATACAAAAAAATGTCGAAAAAACATTCAGTCCAAATTCCTACTTTCTAGTAAATATTTAATTACACAAAAAAGTTTAATTTAAAAATAGTAAATTTAATTTCGATTCCAGTGATGTTAGATTCGTTATTTTATTATTTTGAAAAACGAAATGGAATCTTACGTAAGAATAGGGGGAGGGGTTTGAAAAATCTTCCGTACCCTTACATGGGGGGAGGAGGGTCAAAAATTGCCAAAATCATCCTTACGTAACTAATGAATGGCCCCTTACATGCAAAAGCTTACTATTTTGTTGAAAAAAGAGCACCTTAAAACTCCAAAACAATGTTTCTGCAGTACTCTGTATATTTGGGATACAAAACGTTTGTTATTTCATGTTACTTCTCGGCACAAAGGTATTTATTTATTTCTTAATAAAACAAGTTTTACTTCTGTAGTTTCTAACTGTAATTCCTTCTTATGGGTGTAAATAAGTTTTGACACAAACAGTGGGATTGTAATTTTTAGGAGATTTTGTCTCTTTTGGGGGTATTGCTCTTGGGGAAGAGCTTCATAGGTGTCGCGCCTTCGCTCTTGGGATGGATAGATTTGGAATGATTTTAAAATCGAATGATTGCTTTTCGCTTGCTTTATTCGAATGGGGTTATAGTTGAATGTTTGCCGTCGAATTTTCGATAATTGAGAGATTTCATAATAATCGAACGATATTTTTCGAACGAAAATTGTTAATTATCATATGAGCGGATTTATGGAGGGGCATGCGTTGTATGAGTGGCGGATACACGGGAGGGTCATGGGGGTCATGACCCCCTCCCTCCCACCCTAAACCTACAGTATCCGTACGCATAGTGTTCAAACACTTCATGCATAAAATGCAAACGATGACAGTATCTTTTCATTTCATTAATTATTTTTTAAAGTAAATATTTGAACTACTACTTCGTTTCGTTGCTCATGAAATTAATTTGCAACGTTTATCTCCAATTAGGTGCCTTATTCCTAATCGATTTGATGCTTTTTATTGACTCCCAAACACGTTCAGACATTTTTCGTATCAAAAACGGGAATTTCGTTCATGGGGGTGGGGGGGGGGGCTTTCTTCAACACGACCCCCCCCCATAATGGTTTTCTGTATCTGCCCCTGGTGTGATTCGGCGGTGAAATCTTGAAACAAAGGGTAGAGAAACGCTTTCCATACTGTTTTGAACTTGACAGTTATTAAGATTAAATATGTACAATTTTTATTAAAAAGTGAGTGATAATGATAATATGGGCGGGTCTTTGGGCGACACTAGCAGGTTTAAACTTGAGAGTTGTTAAACTTAAAAATATATTGAACTAGTATTGCACAAACTGTGTAATTGAGAATTTAAGGTGGTCTTAGCTCGTTTTCGGATCATTGTTTCTTAGGGGGAGGGGGAGGTGGAATTGTCATAAGAGGCGCGCCATTGCTCACAGGAACAGACGAACACCTCTGTCATTCTATAAGGTTTCAGAATCAAATAATTGCTTCTGAAGTGCTTTTTTTTCGAATGGGGTTACTCAGAGAGCACACTTTGTTGAGATAAAGGTTTTAAAACGATTGTTAACGCTGTGACAACCATGCCAAACGTTTGTGAAACGTTTTAACACAATGTGTTTATAATGCAGTGGTGCCCATCCCCCCCCCCACCTGGCGATGACAATCACCCCTCAAATGCGACGAAGAACCCCCAGAACGAGAGCCCCCTAAAATAAGACGAAAAGCCCTCTTATAAGTTACCCTCTCTCTTCAAAACTTCAATGGCGCGGTCTGCGCCATGGCTCTTCCCCCCCCCCGCCCTCTCTCTCATGGGAACACTTGTATAATATATTGCTTGTTGTCGAATGTTCGGTTATCGAGCGTCTCGGATAATTTGAAAATCCAATACGTAATCTGCTTTTCAGAGAAACTTGGTAATCAATTTGTCCTTTTTGAGGACCAGCGCACGGAAAATGAAGCGCAGCTACGAAACCTTAAATTCCGAAATGGACCGTCTCGAATCAAAGCATTTTCAGCCTCAACACACTTTACAAAAAAAAAAAACTCATAAAATCAGCACATCAATTGACTCCAAATTTTTAAGTTGAGTAAATAATATACTAATCAACATTTATGAAAATATAAGGAATATGACATAACCAGAAGCGAGTAAAACAAGAAAAACATTTAAATTCAACTACGCACGCAAAAATAAATGCTACGCACACAAGATGTCACAAATATCTTGCGCATGGAATTTAAAAAAAAAAAAAACAATCTGTATAAAATGTAATTTTTATTAAAAAAAAATGGGTCAAAGAGTGAAAGCTAAAACTAATCCCACACGACAATCTTCAATATTTCTTTTTAATGCATTCAGAAACATTTCAACTTCACTCCCTGCGCTTTTAATTACATATTTAAGTCAGCGAATGAAAAATAAAAATAAAAAAGAGCGAATCAAGAAAGAAAAAAAAATCATGAACTTCAATGCACTTCAAGCCATACTTGTAACTTTCAATGCGCCGGGAATCCCAATCTTCTGGAAAACGCAGCCAGAAACATTTTACCCTCCCACCTCATGTATCAGTCAGATTAATATAATTCTACTAACAAGAACACACTCACACACACACAAAAAAAGCAAAAGCAATAAACAAGAATAAATGAGTCCTTTTGCGCAGAGCAACGATTCCCCTACTTGTTTACATAATTAACTTCATGTTTGAGAGATCGAAACCGTTCGAAATAACCACGTGATATCTGAGAATCATTACTTTAAATGCATAGCCGTTCGAATAAATCACTCAAAATGATTGTAAAAAAATAAAAATCGAGAAATCAACCCGTTACACAAATTGAGATCGAAGGGAGAGGGGGTGATAGCGTATCATTTCAATCACTCCGGGGAATCCCCCTGAGGGCCACCAAGAGTCAAGGGACCGTTGCCAGGTTTTTAGCCGCCACCCAGAGCCATAGAAGAGGAAGGGCTAGGCTCACTGGCTAGGTCTTAGCGCCTCGAAAGTAGGAACGGAGGGGGAAAGTGCCAGTGACGTCACTAGGTACACTCGATCTGGGACATTTGTGTTGTGCGTGCGTGCGTAATTCCTCACTCTTTTCCCGTTTTTATGTTATTTCTTGAGGGTTAAACTTCAAAAAGGAATGAAATACAAGGGTAAATGCTTTGAGTCCCATTGACAAGTTAATAAGCGATACGAAAAACAGTAAACCTGATTAAAATCTACAATACAAATTTTTAGTTTCTCTTGTGTAGTTTTGGATATTCTTTAGCCAATATTCCTGATTTAAAGGGGTAGAAAGCGGAAATTTTGCACAATAAAATTGAGCTTATAAAGAAATGAAAATAATTTACTGTGCTTGTCAAGTTTCCTCTCGTGTGTACATAATTTTGTCAGTTTAGGCTTTAAATAATATTAGTAACATTGTTATTTCAATCTTGTCTCAAATAAAATGAAAGAGATAAGATTGATATAAGGAATAATTAAAACATATTTGAATTTCGCGATACCATTTGAATCTAAATACTGCCGATATGTTTTAGAGAAAATTATTTTTTACGAAGTAACTATAACTCTGAACAAGAATCTTAACCAGACGTGGCTCGAAGGGAGGGGCAGGGGGGGCAATTGCCCCCTCGTCGGAAGCGTCTTGCCCCCCCGTCGGGGAAAATTTAGTATTTCGTCGGGGAATCTGTTTGCTTTGGCGTTTATCGTAAATGATAAAATTTTCTTATATATGAACTCGAAAAAAAAAAATTAGTAGAAAAAAGTAGAAGTATCTTTTATATATATATTATATATATATATATATGTATATATATATATATATATATATATATATATATATATATATATATATATATATATATATATATATATATATATATATATATATATATATATATATATAAATGAACAAAAAATCAATCTCCTTTGAGGCAAGGTTAGCCCGAGTCCGTATAACGTCGTCCAGATGGTGACAAAATATAGGTATTGCTTCTGGGGAAATGGTGTTTTGATCCTTGAAATTTCTGTTTGTCGATGCAGGGTGTCGATGAGCTGGTTTTGACCTCAGGGTGTCCACTTAGACTAAAAGAGTACCATCCCCGTCCCTGCAGAATGCAGTGGTGATTACCGGTCAGACCTAAGGCGTCGTCATCGGGTTACGAGAGAAATACGTACCGAATGACAATAGCCAGGACGAGAAGAGAGGGGATGGGGGGGTGGGGGGTCATCGGGGGGAGAAAACACATGCTTCGGAGATTTTTGCTTTCCCATTACATTCGCTAAACAGCTCTTCATCAGCATGTCAAGTGTGCAGACGCAGACCGCACTCATTGATGCGTTTTAAAGTACTTTATTTTCACTCAGAAGTTACAAGTAAGTTATTACTATAGTTATTTACAACTTTTCTGATTATTGTTGATTATTCTGCAACAAAACATATCGATGAGTAAACGATCCTTTTACCTCATACAAGAAGTGTACTAAAGTAGATTTAATGTTTTAATTTTTTAGTGCAATGATGTCTTGTCGGCAAATGCTAAATGCAGGAAAAAAATTCTTTGGCCTAATATAATAAAAGCAAATAGATGTTTAACATTTTAAATACATTTTTCTCAAAAACTTATATTGATCTTGTTTGTAGGCTGCATAATAGTTTTGTTGGGAATAGAGAATGATTTACTAAACATTCGGGCTTGGCACAACTAAACAATCATTGGATTATTAAACGTCGGGTTGGTAATGCATCGGGTTTGGGTTCTTTTTGAGAAAAATGTTTGGGGGAGGGGCGAACCTTTTGGAAAAGGCAAAATTAAATAAATAAATAAATTATGCGTTAAAAGCAATTGAAAACATACATTTTGCTTCCAAATTTATTTTTTTTTTCAGATGTTATCATTTAGTCGAAACTCATGTTTCTAACTTAAAGTAAAAGCTGCGCTTAGCCCAGACCGCTGTAATCATTTGATCGGACCAAGTCCAATTCAAAAGTCAACATTGCTCCTTCGAGATCGATCAAACCAACTTACAGACTGATACCAGAAACCAGACTCAATCTTGTTTAAGTTTTTTTTTTTTTTTTGCAAGCTATATTCTTTTTTTTTTAATATGCTTTTTTTCAAGTACTAAAATAGTGTAAAAAAGCAGTGCTGCGCAGTCGGAGTCGGACAGATTGTGGAGACAAGGAGTCTGAGTCGGCATTTGTAGGTTAAAAATTCCAAGAGTCGGAGTCATTTTCCCTCAATGCTTGTAACACTGCCAGTGATTGCGGGGTCGGAGTGAGAGTTGGAGTCGAACTGGTTTTAAGGTAAAGGAGTCGGAGTTGAATTGTTTGTCGGTGAGTTAGAGGGGTGATTAAAAACTAATTGTATCGAAAGCCAATGTGAGCACGAAGCAATGCGTTGGCTTTTCGTTTCCCGCGCTGTTTCTCTCTGTCGACTGCTGTCATTGGTTTTTCGAATCAAAAACAATTTTTACTGTGTATTATCTTAATTTTTGAAAGAGTTTATAACTTAAACAAAGTTTTGTTTGCCTAATTCTGTCCTGATATTTTTGTAGTTCCAACTACATCTTATAAGGCTTCAAAATGCAGAATTTTATATCAATTTTTCAAAATTTCCTCCGGGGAAGAAATCCCCGGGCCTCTTACCAATTGGGAATATTTTGTACTCCACTTAAAGGGGAGTCATGTGTCACTTTCTTGATAACATTTCCCCCTCTTAAGGTCGATCCAACACAGGACATCAGGGAAAACACATTAAAACACGATCATCCAAAATTAAAGTATTGCTGTATCGCTGTATGTATCAGATGAAAGAGACAGACATAGTAAAGGAGAAAAAAAAATATTAAAAAATGCATCTCTTACACCACCGAGAGAAACGTTGTTAAAACTGCAAAAAGGGGCCCCATACCTTAAATGGCTTAGAGCCCCGTTAAATCTAAATCTGGCCCTGAGTTGGAGTCGGCCATTTTCCCTCCGACTCAGTAGATCTGCAAAAATGGTCTATGTAGATAAATTTTGGGGTAAGACTTTGAATTTACATTTTCCCCCTTTAGTCTGGAAAGAGAATTAAAACTTAAAATTTGAAATTATGACCTATTTCAACTGGCATGTTCAATAAAAAGTTTGAAACTAATGGTTATGCATTTTCGAATTATGAATGCTTCAAAAAATTTGAAAAATAAAAAAGTTAGGTATATAGTTAATTTAAAAAAAAAAAAAAACTTACACAAAAGAAACTGGTGCAATTAATGTTAATCACTTTGATACTTAATAAGTTTGTTTATGACGTAATATCGTCGGCACTATGCTGAACTACCGAATATGAAAATTGGCTCTTTTCAGGAGAGCCGAAACAATATTTTTGTCCACCAGACGCTTTAGTTATTTTCAATTTTTTGATTTTTATAAACAACATTAAGTGTAAATCTTATTGTTTGAAGTACAGTAAACTCTCGATTATCCGCGAAAGTCTCGGAAAAAGAAAAAAAAATAGTTGAAAAATTCTGTTCTTCAAAAACGCGGATCTGAAATCAATTCGTCCCAGACTTTTTTTCCCTTTCCCACGACAAGTGCTCCTTCTCAAGAAACGCGAAAGTCGGTATGCATTGTCATCAACTTCTCTTTGACACGTGCCTCAAGGGAAAGCGTTCAGCTGATTTCGGTAAAACACATGTGTTTACTGAAGACCCCTAGTTTAAAAGAGCGTAAGACATTATCTTTATCATCTGTTCCGATTGAGAAAGGTTAGGAAAACGCCTACAGGTCTTCTGGGAATTCTCTGATGGGGTCTTTTTTTGTTGTGGTCACTGTTTTCACTTCTGGGCTGTTGAATGTTTTAGGTTGACGGAAAGTTCCTACTCATGATTTAAATTTTAGTTTATTTTAGTTCTGTAGAACTTGAAATACAAGTATTTTTTAATGCCGCATCTCTTTTAAACGTTTCACGTTTTATTAACAATACAATCACTGTCAAGCAAAAGATAATTTATGTCTTCTTTACCTCTGGTTTTAAACCTTTTTCGGATTATAAGCGACTTCCTTTATCCGCGGTACCTGAGCCACTCAATTCCGCGGATAATCGGGAGTGTACAGTAGTAATAGCCCTTTTTGAGTACTACGGCAAACCATTGAATTTGAAAAACGAGATTCGCGATTTTTCACCTTCGTTTGTTACCGAGTTTAGCATAGTGCCAATCATATTATAAAGTTTCGTTTTTTTTTTTTTGGATTACACAAAAACACACACACATACACATTACTTTCGTTTAGTACATTCAAAAACTTAGAACCAACGGTGAGGAGTTGAAGTCGGACTGATTTTGAGGCAAAGAAGTCGGAGTCAGGAGTCGAAGGTTTAAAAATTCAACAGTCGGAGTCGATCATTTTCACTTAAAATCAGCAACCCTGCCAGTTCTTGTGGAATCAGAGTCGAAGGCTCTAAAATTCCCGAAGTCGGAGGTCGGAGTCGGTCATTTTTCTTCCGACTCCGCAGTCTTGCTTAGAACTGCTGGTGTGACTATTCATTTCAATAATTTAAATCTCACTACATTTTAACTTTTATTTTCTATTTCAAACATGCTTCGGCGGCCCACACATTTTCCTCCAAATAGCTGTGATTTGTACGATGATATTTGTAAAAATCTAGGAATGAAATATGTTTGCGGCCCCTATGAAACTATCATGATTATTTATCTGATTAGCCCGGTTGCCCGCCGGCTCCATCCACCACCAGCTAGGCCTAATCGATGTAGACCTTTTATTACCATACAAATTAATTAAAAAATCGTAAAAATTTGCACCTTTTCTAATTTTTTTAGCGCAAAATTTTTACCCGTTTCCAGTTTCTATTTGTTATCAAATAAAATACTTGTAATGGGTTTTAGCAAACTAGGCTCTTCAAAATATTTTCAATTTTTTCTCTTGATTCTGCTTTTGCACTAGCAAAACTTGGTAGCTGTAATCGTTTTCCCTTTTCCATGCTTTCCCAAGTTATCCCGGAAAAATAATATAATGAAAGAAAATATAAATAAATTTAATTTTATACGTGTTCTGACTCGCGAGGTTCATCTTAATATAAAGCTAGGCATCGGACTCAAGTTTTTTTTTTGAATTTTTTAACTTAATATTAGTTGCTCTTCTTTTGTTTACTTAAGATGTGGGTTTCTCTGCTCCCCAATAAATATTTTGAGCTAGTGGATGAGCACTGCTATAACCTTGAGCCCTGGAGTTTCCCTCCGTAAATTTGTGTGTTTATAAGGTTTGATTACGGAAGGAGGGGGGCAGCGGCGTACGCAGACAAATCAGTTCGGGAGGGGCTGAGCTCGAAAGTCTTTGAGCTGGGGAGGGATACTTATGAACTGTAGCTAAGAAAAGTTCATGTATCGCTTTTCTGATATCAATACGACTGTAAGATTTCAAAAATACATCATAAAAAAAACTTGTTCTTTATTATAATTTTTATAATTAATTTTGAAAATTTCAGGGGGGGCTGTAGCCCTATCAGCCCACCCCCTGGGTACGCCACTGGAGGGGGGGGGGAACCCTCAGTATCTTAATTGGTCACTAACCCCATCACCCTAACGTTACCAAACATGACCTAAAATTGCGTTTTCGATACTTTAATTTTAAAACTTTTTCAGGATGCACCTCGGCTCTCACTCCCTATAAAATACCATTACAGATCGACTAAAAGTTCGTTTATTGGACTTCAATTTCTTAAAATTATCATAGTCAGACTTTTCGTCAATATCTGATTCTCAGACAGTTCTAGTTTATTGATCTCGCGATGACCCTGCTCACAAAAACCTAGTTTCATGTTTTGCATTTTAAATTTGATTTTTTTCCATACATATTTCATTTTATCTATTTTAATTTTTTTATTTTTTGCTTTTAATTTTTATAGGGAATTCGTACTTTTAGATGCAAAGAATGATTAGTTTCTTTATCACTTTAATTGGAGGGGGGCAGAGCCTGATTACCGCAGGGGCATGTGGGGCACAGGCCCTTCCTCTTAGATTTCAGGGAGGGGGGCCAAAATCCCCTTAATTTATCATGTTAATTAAAAATAAATAATGATTTCACTCAGAATCTAGAGTACAATGATATCATTGATAGTTTTGCAAATGCCAAAACAAGGAAAAAATCTATTTGTTGTTAAAAATTCGCCTTAAAAGTGTGATCTCTTTGCAAATCAGAAAACCACTCCAAATTTAGTCTGTATTTACTATTAAAAGTTATATGATAGATCATTTTGGTATTTACGGTTTACTGCAAAGTTTAACCACATTTATATATTTATCGTATACTACTATATCTCTTCTACTTTTTGAATGTATATATTACATTGTGATATGAGGTACCACCAAATTTAGTACGGTTGTGTAAAAACACAAGTATCGAAATATTTTATTGCTTCAACATATAAAAAAAAAGCTGGAATGGGGGGGAGGCACAAAATGAATTTCCTGAAATAGAAATGTGCCCCATGTCCAATGTCAGGATGATCAGGCTCTGGGGGGGGGGGGATCTTGCAAAGTAAAATTTGGCTATGCCCCCCTGTTGGGCAAGTTTGCCACCCTGTCGGGGAATTCCTAGCGCCACCACTGATCTTAACAAACGTTGTTTTTGAAAACTGAAGTAGAACCTCATTAACCTGGACTAATATAGGATCCAGGTCATCTAGATTGTTTAAAACGACTTAAACAAAACAACCTTTAAATTCAATCAATGTACATAAGTAAAATACTTGAACACAGTAAAAGTTGTATTTTGAATTCAAGAGAATGAAATATAAAGCTGCATTAAAGAAAATTAAAAAAATAAAAATACAGCCTTACAAGAATACATTATTGTACTAACGCGTTCTTCATTTATACCGTATGTACATTTAAATGGTTTTCCCAGATTAATGGGTGTTTACTGAAATTATTAATCAACATTTTATTCACTTCAATTTATAAATAACGTATTGAAATTTAGCAACGTAAACCAAGTTTAAAGTTTCAATGATTATCGCCAAATTTATAAAGCTAACTTATTTGTAGACTGAAAAATTTCTTCATGTCTGAATTCTACAAAACATTACGTTACAGTAATTAATTGAAATCTTTCGGAATATTCTACAAAGTTTTCTTCTGTGATAAAGTCCATTTTAAAAAAAATGTCGGCGTACCTTTTGTAATCAGAAAGTTTTTCGTTCAAATATCGGATTCTTCCAAATGTTCTTACGTGAGAAAAAAGTTCAACAGCTTTTTTATATAGGTCAGGAAATTAGTCTTCCAATACAGAAGAACAATTACCGTACTACCCCGCATTATTCGGCATGCCGGAAAAAAGCGAGGTTGACCAGCACGCCGAGAAATTCGAATTGTCCGGCATGCCGGATAATTCGGGGTTTATTTCGCATTAAAACAAAAGTAAATTTTCCCGTTCCGGTCCAATCAAGTCAAACCACTGTAAGTAAAAAAATAAATAAATCGCGAAAGTAACCTTTTTTCAAAATAAATGTGCATTTCATATAACATGTGCGTGCTATTTATGATAGGACATAACTAATGGATTTGATTACGTGCCAATAAAGTAATCAGTTCAGAAACAATCATCGTTACTGCGATTTATTCATATTTTTTTTACATAAAAATATTTTAGGTTCCTTTCAGAGATGTAAGTTTAATTTTTATTTATTGAAGAGCTATGGTAAATTATTTAGCACTGGTTTAGGGGCGGACTCTTACTGCTTAAATGTTTGCTTACATAGTTTCAATTTAATTTTTATAAAATTATTTGTTATCAAACAATATTTTTCTTGTTAAAATAACAAATGGCATTGTTAGTAAATATTTTCACAAAATTAAACTGTTTGTTAATATCAATAAGATATGAAAAGAATTCATATTCATTTTTAAGCTGATCATATATTTTTTATATTATTATTATTTTTTTCCTAACCTCGATTTTTCTGGCATGCCGGAAAGGACCAGGCAAGTGTTATTGAAAATCTGGTAACCCCCAAATTTTGCGGCATGCCGGATAATGTGGGGTAATACGGTAAATGGCCAAGCTTTTGTACAATCACAAAAACACTAATGTATCTGATTTGAAAGCTTTAAATGATCACAAAAAAAAAAAAAGAAAAGAAAAGCTCCTACAAAAATAGATACACGATTGAAATAATCACGATACGGTGCTCATTTTACATGCGAATTATTAATTATTTTAAGCATGGGGATACAGTGTTCAAGAAATTGTTTAGTTAAATCTATTGAATAATATTTACAAAGAAATTTCATGCATTACATCTAGATATTGTAATTTTACGGTTGAAGGAAACTTATTACGGTCTCACAGTGCCGTTAATAAACTTATTAAATATCATTAACTTGCAATGTGACAGGGTTGAACCAAATCCTGCATTAAAAAATAACTTCGTACACCACATTTTATGAAATTTGCCTAGCTCTTTATCTTAACTTTTTGAAATTCTTCCTCCAATTATTTATTGAAGCAGCTTCAAATTTAGTATTCCATAAAAAAAAAGCATTTAAAAACAGAAAAGAAGGTTGTATTCTCAATTTTTTGATGTGTTTTGAGCTCTTTGAAAATTTTGAAGGAAAGCTTAAGTTTCCAGAACTTTTTCAGTACTAGGCCATCAGCACGTGAAGGCATTTTCAATACTTTCAAATATAATTACACACAAATATTTTCGATTCTAAAAAATGTGACCTTTAATGTCTACTTTAGCATAACGTGGAGGAAAAATGACCTGCAACTGATCTAGCGCAGGAGCATATTTCTGAACAAACCCTAGTCAAATGTTATGAGACATTTCCAAATTCAAAAACCTTGAAAACAATATTCATATCCTTATTCATAATAAGTGATTTTTAACCTTGTCTGGGATTGGCCTGGGCCCCTTCAACTGCTTCTTTAACAACCCTTGTACAGAGAACAAATTTTTAAATTGTATTTTAGCTAAGGCATACAGCAGTTCTTTGGGCACACACACACTGGATTGTCCCGCATAAGGCCCCTAGACCCGCGGAGTGTACCCGATGACGTCAAAAACGAGTTTTCTACTCTCGCTGTCCTTTCAGCGGTGGAAGGGAAAGATCAAAGGATTGAGCTAGCCCTTGTAACTTTTATGGCCCTGGCCGCCACCCATAAACTTATAAAAGTTTATACTACTCCAAGCCGGGTCGCCCAAATACCGGGCTCCTAGTTTCTGATAAGCTAACAGTAGTGTTGACAAGCAATGAATACAATAACTTCTAAAAGCCAGGAGGGTTCGCCCCTTATTATACCCCTAAATGATAGGCTTAATGGCACATTCCTATTTTGAGCGTACCCCTGCCAAAACAACTCGGGAATTCAACTGTTCCAAAAGTTAAGGGTATCCCCCCACCCCCTTTCGCTGGACGATATGGCGCACCCTATCAAATGTTACGGAGCATCCGTCTAGAAAGAGCTCCCCCCAACTCCCGAAATGAGATTTAAAAATCTCTCAAAAAATCACTTCTAAAAATGTCAGTTTCGCAGACTGCGCTATGGACCCCTCCCCCCTCCCGAAAATGAGATTTAAAGAACCCTCTCAAAAAACTAGACCTCAAAATTTTAGTGGCACTGGCTGCGCCATGCCCCCACCCCTTCCAAAAATGAAATAAAAAACACTCTGAAAAAAACGGCCAATGGCGCAAGTTGCACCATGCTCCCTCCCCCCTTTTAGTAAGCACCCCTGTAGCAGTAAACTCAATTCTGGAAAAGCTCAGAAAATGAACTACTTGAGTACTCGATTCAAACGTCTCGAGATCTCGATTTGAAACATCTCGACATCTCGATTAAAAACATCTCGACATCTCGATTCAAAAGATCTCGAGAAGTCAATCGCTCGAGTACTCGATTATAAAGATCTCGAGAAGTCAATCGCTCGAGTACTCGATTATAAAGATCTCGAGAAGTCAATCGCTCGAGTACTCGATTATAAAGATCTCGAGAAGTCAATCGCTCGAGTACTCGATTCCAAAGATCTCGAGAAGTCAATCGCTCGAGAACTCGATTCCAAAGATCTCGAGAAGCAAATCGCTCGAGTTCTCGATTTCAAAAGAGCTCGATTATCAATCACTCGAGTGATCGACTTGAAAAGTTCTCGATTATCAATCACTCGATTATCAGAAGTACTCGATTCCCGAGATCTCGATTATCAAAAGATCTCGGTTATGCCCATCACTAGTGTGTAGGTGTGTGTGGGGGGGGGGGTATGTGTATGTGTCCAGGCATGAGTGTGTGGGTAATTGTGTGTATGTGAGTGAGTAGGAGTGTGTGTGTGTGTGTGTGTGTAGGTGTATATATGTATAAGTGTGTAGGTGCGATGCGTGTAAGTGTAGGATATTGACGAAACCTGGAGACGGTTTTCGCTAGAGGTGCAGCATCGTGAGGAGCCCGTCGACGGTGGGAAAAATCAAAGGAACGTCGAAAACAGTCAAATGAAAGCAATAAGCAATCGTGATTGCTCAAAAAAATTTCGAGTTGACGCTGTTGGCGATCCTTTAAATCACGTTTAAATTGTCGATATAGGGAAAATGAATCTCTGTAAAACGCTTTTTTTGTATCGACAAACTAGGGCTGAAAATATTTCAAGTTTCCTTGCTTACTCCACGGTACAATGATCGTTTAAATTGTCTTGAAATGAAGTTATTTGGTGCACACATCAGTTCCTTTTAATTATTAAGGCAAAACAGTTTTATTTTGTGTTTTCAAATGTTTTGCATTTCACAATCATTTCCAGCAAAAAAATCATGAACTCTTGGCGTTCATTTTAGACGCAAAAAATCTGTCTCCTTAAGGAGAATTCTGAAGCTTATTTTGATAAAAATACTGTCTTTATCAAACGCTGAAGATTTTTAATCAAACTTGCTTATTTAGCTACAGTCGGACTTCCATATGTCGAAGTAGCAAATTGCCGGAAAAAAATTCGATATATAGAAATTTCGATATATAGAAACAATCTTATTTTATCATAAAAATATCCTAAAACATTAAAATTAAAACTAATTTTCGTGCATGAAACCCAATTTCTAATTTAAACGAGCATCGGATTAAATGAAAGTCAAAAATTTAACAGAAATTACATTTTTGCTCCTTCATTCACCTTCATTCTTCGGAAATTCAACTTGAATCGCCACATGAGGGGATTTTCGTGTTAACAATGTAATCGAGAGAAAAGTAAAAAAATCAATCTACTTAACTTGAATGATTTTTACTGAAGCTAAAAATACTAGGAATGATAATCAACAGACAAAAGGGATAACTTGACACTGATTTTAGTGTTACTGGTTGAAACTAAGATTTGAAATAATTTTGAGGGAATGTAAGAACTCCAGAACGGAACAACGACCCTATCTACACACCCTTGAACCCCCTATTCCTTATGAATTTCGTAGCAACCTTTAGTGATCATAATTTTCTCCGCTAACCTTCATTTTTCATGAGACATACAGTCTAAAGTGGAAAAAAACCTACGAATGTCTCGCAAAAAATTTCGATATATAGAGACTTTTTCGATATACAGAAACAATTTTTCTATGTAATGAACATAGAAATTTGCTGGGATTTCGATATAGTCGATCCTGTCTATCTCGAATTTAACGGGAGAGAAGAAAAATTCGAGATATGGAGACTTCGAGATACAGAGGTTTTGAAAAAAGTTCTAAAAATAAGTAATTGGAGCAATGACTCGAAAGTAAAACTTAGGAAGCAATTTTACTAATCAACAATGTCCCCTTCCTTTCTGTTTCCGAATGGCTATAATAGCTGGAAAACTTGCTTCTTGTTCATAAAGTTTTAATTTTAGAGGATTATGTGATTGCTAATATTAAGAAAAATGCTTTTTGTCCCCAAATTCCAGTTAATAAAGATCATTGGTGATCGAATTCAAGAAAGACACTTTAGTCGAAATTCGAGATATACAGGTTTTCAGAAAATTTCATTCGAGACAAACATGGGGGAAAGCATTGAATTAATACTTTATGTGCAGGGAAAATGAAAAACTTCGACATAGAGAGGTTTTCGAGATAGGCAGGTTCGACTGTATAGAAAATCTCGATATGTGGAAGTTCGATATATGGAGGTCCGACTGTAGTTTGTACAGTAAAATTCAGAAGGTTACATAGATCTTTTCTTTTGTAGGGTGATTCTGGAGGACCTCTGATGGCATTAAACGAAAGTGGTCGTTGGGAAGTAATTGGTATTGTTTCTTGGGGTCGTCGGTGTGGTGATCCAACTTACCCCGGCGTGTACACGCGTGTTACTTCGTATCTGGATTGGATCAGAGAAAATGCTCAGTAGATAATAGAAACGCTTTTTAATTGAAGATTTCTGCTTGTTGAATAAAAATCGGTTTTAGTGGTTTTAGATTGCATTTCTAATGTTGTATTGTGCTCGGAATGATTACTTTTGCATTTTTGTATCATTTGGAAAATCAAGTTTTATGTATTTTTTTAAAAATTTTAATGAAAGAATTAAAGGTGGTTTTACTGTTACCTCTTCATTGAAACCTTTTCCATACCCACACATATGACTCTACATAATGAGGCCACAAATTGTCAGGTACATAACTATCAATTGAGTTCTTCAAAAACATCCTTTTTTTCTAACCACTCAATCATCTTGAAAAGTCTTATTCCAAAATACAAATAGAAATAAGACGATTGAATGAAAAATCAATTAAAAGGATAGTCCAATGATAACCTGTTTCATCTACTCTGCATTCGTCATCTTTGTTACGAAAGGAAGTAAATTATTTTCCAGAAATGTTGGCAACCTTAATTTGCATTCGGTTTTTTCTCATTCGTTCATTCCTTCTTGCAACAAGATCGCGTCAGCAGAATGTGCAAATTGCCGGTAGCATTTAAGCTCCCGGCACTTTGCTTCATTCTCTTCCCTTTCAATTTCAACCCAAGTCAGACTTGGTTGTTTCTTTCGGCAGAGTTTGTCCGTTTTCGCCGATAGTTTCGGCTTACTGCTCTTGATATGAATATTATAGCTCAGTATGTTTAACGTTTCATACTTTGAGTTAGAATGTTAGATTCAGAAGTCATTTAAAGTATTATGAGCTACTTAATAATGTAAAGAGCGTATTCTCAATATTTCCTTTAACATGTCATTGTATATATCATAGCCATAATAAACAAGTTACTTTTTAAATTTGGCTCTTCATGATGTTGCACAAGATAAATATGTTTTTTCAAGAAGTATCATACGTCCTGGTTGAGCTTCCACTTAAAGTTAATAAGCTGAGCACTTTTAAAAGCTCACAGTTTAACAATCTTATTTAGGAATTTTTTTCTAACATAAGTATGCACGACCCAGTCTTTCAACTTTGAAATTCGGGTGCATACTCCTGGCATATATATACCTAAGTACCTTCAGACGCCCGAAATATCCACTTTGACGTTTCCCCGATTTAATTACGAGTTTTCTCGTGACGTCTGTAAATACGTATGTATGTCGCATAGCTCAATAATGGTATGTCCTAGAAAGTTGAAATTTAGTACGTAGACTTCTAGTGGGGTCTAGTTGCGCACCTCCCCTTTTTGGTTGCATTCGGGTGTTTCTAAAGGGTTCTTTTGCACCTTTTTGGGGGGAAATCATTGTTAATTTCGAGGCAAACCCAAGTGGTGTTATAATTTGGCGACCAAAAGGCTGGCGATATATTGCCAAGTTTTGTCGCCAACTTGGCGACAAATTTGGTGATTTTTTTAATCTGGTTTTATTTTGGCCACTATTGGCGATATTTAGAAAGTTAACTATTAAATCACATTAAAATTGCAATAATGGAGAAATAACATTAAATTGGTGTAAAAGAAAGTCATGTGATGCACACATTTTACTAAAAGTGAAAATAACAAATAATTGTACTAATGTTTCCAACTTTTCTATGCACAAAATCGACATACAGGTATCTTACAGTGGCACAAAGTTAAGTTTTTTTTTACCCTTACATTCCTTTGTTTAACATTTCTTTCCTTTTTTTTATTTGCTTGACAGAATCAGGCACCTACATAAATTTACTTACAGCTAGAAAAAGTTTGTTTACACTTGGTACGTGTTCCTCTCCGAGTTTTCATTCTGCTAAACGGAATTAAAAAATTCAATGATTTCATCCTCCTGAATGATTCCCCTCTGCATTCGTCATCTTATTTAGGAATTTTTTTCCGACATAAGTCTGCAAGACCCAGTTTTTCGACTTAGAAATTCGGGTGCATACTCCTGGCATGTTGGGTGCTGCACAGCCAATGCCTCCTGCGAGGAACTACAGTGATCTCTCGCTTATACGCGACCTCTGTTATACGCGTTTTTTCACTTATGCGCGTTTTTTTCACGGTCCCGGCCAGCGATATATGAAAACTATGTTAACTCTTGTTCATTTATACGCGAAACCTAAAATGCACCTTTCACTTATGCGCGATTTTTTTTTTTTTTAAAGTTTTAGTTAAATCGCCTATTTACGCTTTGCTTATCGGAAGATTTGTATCCTTCTTGATGTCTTTTGGAATGCTTTCATACACCTTTATTCCAATGTTCAAAATGTTTCCAAGAACGCGTTTTTTTCGTGCGATTGGGGGTGCAGTTAGTCTCGTGATTGACATCGAGAGGGGAGAACGGGTTACATGCGAAAAGGTTGACCTTCCTAAAAGTCGTGGTGAAGCGGAAAGCATTGACATAGCCTATCCAGGATCTTTTGTATCCTTACAGACGATGACACTGATCACGCGACAGTTTTTAGGTTTTGTGGAATTCGCTTACATACTGTACAGTGCATAAAAAATGACAAAACGTGCAACTTCAAATTTAACATTTTTATTAAATTACAATGCATAAATGGAAATTATGGCCGTATTTATTCATTAGTATGAGTAGTGTACCATTAATATTACTATAACTGTTGATAATGTACTGTATTTAAGCTTATTTTTGGGGTTTTTCACTTATGCGCGAATCTCACTTGTGCGCGAAAATTTCGTGTCCCCTTGGGTCGCGTATAAGTGAGAGGTCACTGTAGTAGCCATCATCCGACTGCAGCTGCAAAAGGGGATCCAGGGGAGGGTCAAAGGTCAGTTGACCCCCCCCCCCTGTGACAAGAATTTCATTATAATTATTACCAATGTCCAAATTTTTAGATTCAAAAAAAATAGTACATCGAACCAATGTTAACTTGTTTTTGGCTTCGTTCCGCAAGTATTTCTTCTCAGCGCGTCACAGTTCAAAGAATTGACTGGGTTCGTTTGAATGAGCTACTGGGTCAAGTGATCCAAAATTTGGGAAGTTTTTTCCCTCACCTTTTTGTATTTCTTTGAAATTTGGCTCATCGATTGTACCCTTCAAGAAAAATCCAAACTTTTAGATTTTTATCTCTTTTATTCTTTTGTTTACGAGACTTTGATTTTTCGAAAAACCCTCATTTTTTTTTTTTTTTTCATTGGATGCTTGAACATAAAACGGACGATAACTCAGCACCAAATATAGGTAGAAAGATTTGGTAAAAAGCATTTTAAAGTACATTAGATGCTGTATAATAGAATGTGCAACGTGATTAATTTCATAAAATCTTAACATTTCTCAGAAAACGTATGATGATTTTTTTTTTTTTTTGTAATTCTCAAAAATGTGTGTACATTTGATCTTTATTTGTGCAAAGTTTCAAGTGGATCTCAATGGGATTATATTTTTATGAATTTCTAAATAAAATTTGACTCGTGAAACAATGACATTTTTCAGATTCTAACTAGTTAAATATGGGGTTCTTTTACTGGGTATGGTCTAGTAAGTAGTAATTGATTATGACTGTGCTTGAAATGAACTGACGTGAATTTGTAGATTGGTAAGCTCCCCCCCCCCCTTCGCACCACCACTTTTAATCTTGTTTTTTTTTTCAAAACTGTTATTAAGATGTAAAAAAATAAATAAATAAAAGTAAAATTAAAAAAAGTGAATAGTAAACTTATTAAAAGCTGGTAAATGTTTTTCTTTAAAGCAAGAAAAAAACCCCCACACTCACTTCTTTTTTTTAAAACTGTCTTCAAAATGTTCAAAATAAATGAATAAAAAAACAAAATGAATAGAAAACGTATTAAAAGTTGCTAATGTTCTTCTCTAAAGCAAGACAAAGTACATAGCCCCCCCCCCCACACATATGATTAACACTAGACTAGTACCACGCCTCATCTGATGCTATTTTTAGACCAAGTGTTTCTTTTTCAATCCGAACTGCACAAAGTGTACTTGATTAATTCACTATCTGATAAGGAAAGTTATGATTCATTTTATCCCTACCCTACACCAACCTTCAATTTTTTTAAGGGAAGAGATAAATATTTTGCCCCAAGATCATAGCAAAATACGAGGCGTATCCGGAAAGTAAGTACCGTTTCGTTCTAATGCCGCCGCAGCGCTGCTGTCGGCGCTCAGTGCATGCGTACTTGTTTCCTCTGTTCATCGGCTACAAACTCACGCCATTACGGTTGATTTGTCTTGTGTTTTGCGTTTACTGTGGCCGTATATAATGTTTAAAAAAAAATCTATGATCCGGTTTTTGAATGCAAACGTAAAGGAATGCTCAGTGAAGGAATTGTGTTGCTGCATGACAATGCTTGGCCCCATACTGCTCGTGACCAGGGCTGTGGAGTCGGAGTCGGAGTCGAAGAGTCGGAGTCGGACTGATTTTGGCGTAAAGGAGTTGGAGTCGGAAGAAAATATGCCGACTCCGACTCCGACTCCGGTCTACTTTTTTTTCTTTAATTTTCGCTGACTCTCCTGGCATTTTTTGAAAAACTGACTACCAGTTGATTCGATTACATGTATAAAAGCCTACTAATAAGAAAACAACTGTCATTAATAACCAGCTGGCTTGATTGTTCATCGAATTTTCTGTAATAGCTACCTACGCTGTTCCCTAGTTTGCTTGTTTTTCAACATTCTTGAAATAATAGCAACTGTGAGCACGGTTTTCTGACCTAACATTTTATATTTTTTTAATCACTTTAAAACAACAATAATAAAAATTTTTAAAATCACTTTAAAACAACAATAATAACATTTTTTTTACTTCGACCTCAGTTATAAAATTGTAAAAGGAATGTACCCCTTGAGCAAGTTGGAGCCCGTAGTTCGAGAGGTATCTTACGGTGTTCTGTAATTCAACTTAGTGTTGGCGTGCAAAGGCGCAAATCTAAAAGACATGATAAAATATATCTGTCTTTTCAATTTAAGGACAACATCTACAAGCTTGATTCTCAACAAAAGTATGAAATAGAACAAATATCTTGGTTACAACACTCAAATAATTGCAGTTAATCTTAAAATCTTCATTTCAAGATTAATTCTAAAGCAGCCAGTAAAATTAAAATTAAAAATTGAGGGAATAATTATAGGAAAAAGAAAAGCTATTTGTACAAAGCTGTATATTGCCGCATTTTCTGTAAAATTTTCTCCAAGCGTACATGTATCCCATATTTTCCCTCAATACAAGTATAGTGCCTTATTTTCGTTGAAATTTTATAGATGAAATATAATTTCAAATTTATTGGGGATTTTTTTTTTCAGAATAAAAGTATGTGTATTGTTTTTATAAACTCTGAAATATACTTGAGGTGTCACCCACCAGATAGATCTCGGCCGGAGCGGACCGCCCTTGCTCTAGAAAATTTTTTTGACTTAGCAAAAAAAGCGTTTTTGAAAATCACACGATTTGATCAACACTATTCGTTAAACATTAATGGGGAGCAAGTTAAACCTTTTCAATTTTTTTTAACAATAGGATGATTATGTGATTTCAATTTTAAAATCGTAATTATTGGAAAAATTTGATTTTCAAATTCAATTTCTGACGTTGTATGCTTCTTAATTTTACAAAAAAAATACAGCGCTTAAATTTCATAAGAAACAAATTAATATTTCAATCTCTGTATAGAGGTTTTCCTCCCTTCTCATGAGGGGGATAGGGGTTGAATTGAAAAATAAATAAATAAAAAAGCCGGAGTCGGAGTCGGAGTTGGAGTCGGAGTCGGGTGTTTCGAAACCCCGGAGTCGGAGTCGGGGTCGGAGTCGGCTATTTTCCTTCCGACTCCGCAGCCCTGCTCGTGACACTCAAAGACTAATTGAACAGTTCGGTTGGGAGCAGTTTAATCACCCGCCGTACAGCCCAGACTTGGCACCGTCTGATTTCCACTTGTTCCTGCACATGAAACGAGAACTTGGAGGTGGGCGCTTTGCTTGTGATGACGACGCAAAAAACGCTGTAAATTTATGGCTCTCTTCATTGGCGGCAAGTTTCGAGGCAGGTATAAATAAGCTGGTGAGCCGCTACGACAAGTGCCTCAACAATGGTGGAAACTATGTTGAAAAATAATTTAAGGTATGATCTTTCATGTAAACATTAAATAGTCTTTAAAAAAATTTTTTTTATAGCTTTTTTTTCAAAACGGTACTTACTTTCCGGATACGCCTCGTAGTAGTGTTTCATCCCGTGTTATTTCAGTGTTGTTCCATTCTTTTCACACTAAACTAAAAATAAATCTAAGTATCAGATCATATGTCTGTCCGCATAAAACTGTCTTTCTACAACATTAGGAGTGCAGCTCTTTTCTTTAATGCTAGTTTTCTTTTTAATTTCAGTTATAAAGGTAATTGCAGCGAGATCTATTTATACATATATTAAAAGCAGTTATAGATCAAACAAATTTTGCTAGTTTGAGTATAACCTTCCATGTTAAGCTTCATTCCAGATTGCCCCCCCCCCCTCTCCCTATCGTCCCACTTTCCGAAAGAAAAAAGCTGCAAATGAGTGGGTTCTATTAGTCTGTTAAAGTTTTTCTGACTTTTAATTTTTCTGACCCCCATTTATAAGCCTTAGTCACTACTGATGTTTAAGTAGCGTGCGTCCCAGTTTATGATTTTAAATCTTACGTGCCAGCTTTTTCTTTTCTTTACGGGCGATGAACTGTGGCATCGTGTTGAAGCTGCATGTGTGTCTGTACCTGTACATGCCATTCAATCTCTGTATGACTCAATGCCCAGGCGTATAAGTGCTGTTATTGCTGCCAGAGGTGGTAGTTCTAAGTAAATTTCTCAGGATCTATTAACCCAAATTTCTTAAGGTATCAGACTGCGTTAAAATCGACATTTTCGATGAAATATTCGTAATTATTTTTATGATTTCATTTTGTAGTCTGATTCATTAGCTTTCTAAAACTGTCTTAGTTTTTACTCTACGTGAATTACAACTGGAGTTATAGCTGTATTATTACAGAGTCGTACACTGAACTCCAGACCGGAAGTTGTATTTAAACGCGTTTTCTGAAGAACGATATTTTTGAAGAAAGCTGTCTACTGTAACAACGATATCTCAAAAAGTTATTCGAGTATTGATGTGAAATTTTCTGAGATAGTTCTCTGTAATATGCTTGATGTTTTCCTCTAAAATCTAAGCTGAATTTCATTATTAAGTAATATTTTCATGCGGATAAGTTTAAACAAAGGCGTTTGTTTAAGAAAAAATACCAGTATAGGAACTTTGTTCGGCTATATTTCAATACGTTTTTTAAAAATAATAAAACTTTTAGAGCAAAACACACATTAATGTCATACAAATGTATTACTACAAGCGTTTATGTGTGATTAAAACCAAATTTTGTCCATAGCTGTTAGCGTAAGACACGTTTTTTCGCTATTTTTCTTCAAATTTGTGTTTTTTTTTTTTTTTTTTAAATAATATTTTAAATGCTTGTTTTTACATTTTTTTTATAGTTTTCAAACATGTGTAGTTAAAAAATAACATTTAAAAAAATGTCCAGGTTATTTTTCAAAAAAATGTCTTCAAACGCAGTCGGACATTTGCTATTTTCAACATGATATATGTGTCCAATAAATATCCTTTTGTTATCTGCCTTTCTTCCTGTGTAGCAATTTTAGTGGCTAGTACTGTAATTCTAATAAGCCACTGTCTATTTGTGTATCAAATGTTGCATTTCTGCTAATGCTCGTTCATCTTGAGGTTTAGTTAAAAGTTTAGAGGGTTCTAAATCGGTGTTGACAGATGGTCAAATCCAGATTTCCCCAATTCCCTTCCAATTTTTCCCCAAAAAGCGATGTTTTCCACCAAAATTCCCCAAATTCAAAAATTATTTTTCCACTAATATTTTCAGAAAATGAATCGACTTCCTCTAATATTTTTGTCTTTTGAAAACATTTATTTTCCCCAAATAACCAAATTTTCTAATAAAATTGCCCAATTTTTTTTTCTTCCCATTTTTGCTTTTTTTTTTGTCTTTATCAATATCTTTCTTTATCTGTACTAATAATAAAGCTGAAAGTCTCTTTGTCTGGATATCTCTCTGTCTGTCAGGATCTCTGTGACGATACAAACAATGTAACTACTGCGTCTTGACGCGCGAATCTAAATAAGAAAAAAAATTCTTTTTTCCTTGATTTTTTTTCCCCAAGAAATTTTTTTCCCCAAAGAATTCTCCTCAAAACCCATTTCCCCAAAATTTCCCTAAAGAGCACTAGATTTCCCCAAAATGGGGAAATTTCCCCCAATCTGGCAACACTGTTCTAAATCAGATTGAGCTATTACTTCAAGTCTTGACTATGCATGGATCTACGTATACTAGTCCTTTCGCCAAGTTTTATTTTCCTAAATCTATGACAGCTTTATCGTGGCTTGCGTGATGCGTATTGTTGTGAAATATAATTTACAATAATACAATTTTAAAATTTACATTTTCCATTTTCAAAGCAATTTCTGTCTTTTTTTAGTGACTCGTGCATTTGCTTTCGGAAAGCAAACTTTGATAAAGTCGAACTAATAATGAAGACAAATTTTTTTTTGTACACAGTTGTGCATTTGAAAAAGCCTTTCATCAAAATCGTCGGAAGTCTCCGAGACGCTGTGATCTATTTCTTTTTCCATCGTGCTCATCTTAGTTGTTTTTAGACTCATGTGCTCGACGTTTTCTTACTCGACATGCGCGTAAGAAAATCCTCAACGTCATTACCACATATTGTATCCTACGAACTTATTTTATATTTATACCACTAAATAGCAAAAAATAAATTACTTTTAAATAAAAAAAAGCCTTCAAAGAACAACCAAGAAACTAAAAAGCAAAAAATAACCGATTACACTTACATACTATTTCCTACCCAAAACTAAAAATGAAATTTATTTTACAATTTCAATACAAAAATAAACTAAACGTAACCCCCAATTATAATATAAACACTGATTTTAATTACTATACGATGAATTATTTTAAATACCTAACTAATTTTATACGAACTCTTAATTTTTAATAAAGTTTTGAAATCGCCTAGAAACTACTACCTAACGTAACTGACAACCCACCGAATCCAGAATGAAACACTAATTTAACTAAACACGAAATTAGTCAAACACTAAACCTACTTAATTGGGTTAGGCTCCGACTTCAAAAGGTTATTAAAAATTAAGAGATCGTACATAATTAGTTAGGTATTTAAAATAATTCATCGTATAGTAAAAAAGTCAGTTTTTATATTATAATTGGGTGTTAAGTTTAGTTGATTTTTGTACTGGAATTGTAAAATAAATTTCATTTCTAGTTTTGGGTAGGAAATAGTATGTAAGTGTAATCGGTTATTTTTTACTTTTTAGTTCCTTGGTGTTTATTTGAAAGCGTTTTTTTTATTTAAAAGTAATTTATTGTATAATTCATGTTTAACGTTTATTCAAATGCATTTTACGTTGATTTGAGGAGTTTACTTTCAAAACGGATTATATCCACTTTTGGAAAAATGGAAAAAAAAAAACGTTTTTTTTTTCGTTTTCAGAATCTCTAGTATAAGCCCTATCGACCCATAAATTTCTTTCTTCTCGAAGTGGCTTATATCTACTGTTGAAAAATGCGAAAATATTGGTTTTACCACCTAAACGGTGTATATTCATCCCCTTAATTCTCGCCAGAGGTCTTTTACTGCAAAGTGGAACTTATCCCTTATTTGCCGGTATCCACTCATTCACTTTCATATCAAAAGGGCACACATCGAAATTTGAATTTTCCACTTCTAATTCAAAAATACTAGTTCACTAAAAAAATAGCGCAGCTAGGCACTGGCTGAGCATTTCCAATCAAGCATGATACCCTAGGGTGTGTCTTATATTGCACTTTTTGAAAAAGTTTTGAATTTCTTATGGGGCACCCTTTTAATTGCTTCCTTTTGATGAAAAAATACACACATAAAAGTTTCATAGAATTTGAACATAATTTAGGGGGTGCTAACCAGTGATTAAAATTACATTTATTGTGAAAAAAATAGTGTAAAAATCAACTCTTGACATATTTTTAATCAACATGAAATTAGGTTGGTTGGGTTTAACATAACACAAATACCTATTTCTTATATATACCAGAAAATAATAAGCATTTCATGGTTGTCATTTTATGTAATAATGTCAAAAAAGCATTTGAAAGTTCGGTAATGCCACTCATATCACAGGTTTACACTTTCGGTCTTTTACATTCAGCAATATAGTAATTTTTCTCTTTGTTACTTCCATATGACAATACAAACTTTTCACTGATTGCTACTTATTATCCAGACTAAATAAATAAATTTAAAAAAAAAAAAGTGAAAGAGTTAATTTTGCAGCAGTGGTAGCACCGTCTAAATATTATTCAATTTTTATTTTTCATATATGAGAATTTTTTTTTCATCCAAAGGAACAAAATGAGAGGGTGCCTCATGAAAAAATAACACCTTTAAAAATAAGACGCACTCTAATGATACCAGTCCGTATTAAGAGATCGCAGCATCCTGCGCCTTGTGCAAGTCTGTTATCAGTTAGGCAAGCGCGACCTCAAAGTGTGATTAATAAATTAATATTTAATAATTAATATTAAATTGTGATTAATTAATGATTAAGTTGTGGACAATTGAAAAATTTTGAATGATGAATATTTTGTTTCAATTTTAAAGATTATTTCTGAAGAAAATGCGTGTTTTTTTTGCAAAAGTGATGATATCCACTGTTTTACACCAAAAAGGAATATATCTAAAATAAAATTGGCAATTTAGATCTGATAAAATTGTAGAAAAATTCCTAGTCCTATGCCAATAGTCACTGGTTATTCTACCAAAACATGGTGAAAAATTCGAAATTCTAACAGTCAGTGTTTGTGCGTAAAACGTTTTTTCGTTTTGCCAAAAAAATATAAATCTGGATATAATCCGTTTTGAAAGTAAACTCCTCATTTGTAGATAATTTGATCACTAGATTTTTTCCGACTTTGTGTGGCAGATAAAGGGGACATTAGTTTAACACCGATTTGCGAGAAAAAAAGAGTCGCTACCGAAAATCAGAGCCCTCAGATAAATGATTCGGCGATTTTTCGCAAGGCTTTGCGTAATCCTCTAATAAAGCAATGGAGAAAATACAATCGGATTTAATACCTAGAGGGAAAATGGGTATCGCAGAATAAATAAAAGCTTCATGAATAATCCAGACTTTTCAATAAATATCCAAGTGCATCAAATATATCAGCGAAAAAAAATTAGTTTGAATTTTTAGATCTTGATCCCCCCCCCTCCCCAAATTGTTTTTTTTATTTTGCATCCACGAATTGCGATAGGACCCTACTAGTTTGGGTTTCTTATTTATAGTAGTGGCTTTTATCGCAACCATAATTTGTATTAAAGACGTCCAAATTCAAATGAATGCCAGGGCTGGATGTTGTCTGCTGGATACTGGTTTCGCGTAAAAGGGATTGTGTCAAGTCGAGGTCGTTTTAACTTCGAGGCACATGGATGCCTGCATTATAAGCATAGAAAAATAAAATCAAAGGACCCGGACGTCATTCAACGGTGAAGCAAAAACAATAAGCAATTCATGATTGCTCAAAAAATTAGTTTCTTAAAAATCGACTCCGCTTCGTGCCAAGAAATAGTGGTTTTCCTTTTTACCGAATAAATGTAAATCATTCAGAGTCACTAACTATTGAGTAACTACGTGTCGCAATGCTCTTATCAGTCTTCTCGTGTCAGTCCATCGTGAGGACCTTTTGCGACTAGAACGCCCCCAATTATATCCTACGTGATTAATGATCCCGATAATTTATTAATAGCAATATGTCGTAATATAATAATAGCCGCAACGTGTAGGTAAGTAAAAGTAAAGTAAACGTACCTTTAAATTCAAATTTAAAAAAAGGAATGAAAAGTTGAAGACACATTTCAAATACAGTCAACTCCCGCTACAACGCGATTCGACTTACGCGAAATGGCTATAACGCGAATTTTTCACCAGTAAATAATTTTAGAGCTAACGCGAATTTTTCCTCTATAATACGATTTTTTTAGGAGGAAGTATCAGCTTCGTTGTTAGTCACTAAATATTGATTTCGCGAATACTATTACATCCCTTTAGGCATCACTTACAGCCAAAGTTTCCACATCAAACTAGTCTACGCATCGCGTTGTTAGTCACTCAGAATCATTCATTTATTTAATTTTTTTCATTTGAACTATTAAAGTTGATGAAATATAATGGTACCTTAGTGGCACCTTCATCTAAACTTTGTGAAAATGGGAAGAAAAAGAAAGTTTCTGATTTAAAAAAAGGGAGGGGGAGGGAGCTAACATTCTCGAGATGCTTGAACAACTATAAAACGTCGACGGTAGAGCGATATTAAATATGAGTGAATCTGCCATGCGTACTAATAAATATGTTACTGTATACTGTACAGTACTATTATAGTGCAACATTTTATTATTGCTACATACTGTGCATACCATGTTGTTTTATTTTATGTCTTTCCCTTCGGTTAATCATTCATTTTGTGCATCTTAGTATTTCATCTAGAAGAAAACAGCTTTTTATTTTTTAAATACAGTAAAAGTTCAGTTTTTTATGTAAGAAACTGTAGTGCAATAAACATGGCCTACTATCGCTTTTTTAACGCTTCAATTTCTAGAAATTTCCGAGAAGTTTCAAAATTTTGACCACGCCCCCCCCCCTTTCCTATTAGATAACTTTTTTTTGTTCTTGCTTTTTGTTCTTTCAATGTGCACCCCTAAAACTCTTTTCTGGTTGCACGCAGGGGCAGAACTCCAAGAAATTTGGTGGTTAACTACACAAAGGCGAAGTGTCTTTTACTTGATTCTAAACGGTAATATTCTCAGAAATTATATCTGCTACAACGACACAAATTAAATAATTGTTATATTTGTATTGGAATATTTTCGTGCCCTAGAAAAAAATTAGAGAATCATTGCAATGATTTTCTAATTTTTGTGTCTATGACTGCATATATGACATGAAATAAGGGGCGCCTTGCGGTGCCCCCTCATTCGTTTGGACGGGGACTGGGTTCTTAGTTCATTTAATTCTGACATATCCTGGTTGCGTTCGACGAACCTCACCGGTCGACCAGTAAGTAACCGGTTACAAACCGCAGCGTTCTATCATCTATCGGTTACCATTTTAAGCCGTTGATTGGTCGATTGGAGCACGTGATCATTAGCTGTCACGTGATTAACTAACCGGACGCTACCGGTCGAGCTCGTCGAACGTAAGCCCTGATGAAATTCGCGAATCAGTTTCGTAAACATAATATTTCCAAAATAACCTAATATTTAAATTGAATCGTTTTGAAAGCACCGCGTTTCTAACGTGATTAACACTGGTGAGAAATAATTGGGAACCAAGAACTTGACCCTCATTAAATAGGTATTCCAAAAATACAAGTTTTTAATGCGAAAAGAATATTTTTTCAGTAGTTGAAAAATTATTGGAAGTTACTCACAGGATTAAGGAAATAGATGGAAAGTTTTCTAAAGTGACACAAATTTGCTGAAAAAGAAAATTGAAGCACTGAATCGGGATTTTTTTCTAGGAAGAGGTCAGAAGTTTCGTTCGTCTTAACCGAAACGTTCATTTTGATCTACGTAATATCCGTAACATTTTAAATGTAATTAAATAGTAAACCAAACTAAATTAACAATGTGCTCGTTTTAACCATGATTTCGTATTAACCGTGGTCGTATTAACAGAGTTCAACTGTAGTTTTGACGACAGAAAGCGTGAGAAGGTTATAACAGGTTCGTGGGATAGGAAGTGGAAAATCAAAAGCGTTTTGTTAGTAGCCGAAACAAGTTACACAAGTTGTTACTGTAATTAACATATTTAAAAATACAAATAAACTAAAACGGTAAAAAAAAAAGAGCAGAATGTAAAAATGGTTCGAAATTAATATATTGCCTTGTATTGAGAAAAAGGAAATTTGCGATTGATTGAGAATTAAAAATTTGAAGATGATTCTTATTGTAATTTTTTAAAAACAAAATGCGGTTTTATCACAAGTGCATCAATACAATGTTCCAAAACTGCTCACCGTTCAAAAGAATGGTCGATTATTTTGTAGTAAGTCACCGCCCTAAAGCCAGGGCTGAGGCAGAAATATTTAAAATACACCGCCAGCTCAGTTATTCCATCCGAGGACTACAATTTCGTGCTTTTTAGCACTCATCAGCCCGGATTAAACTATTGTTCAACTCAAAGATTGAACTATTGAACTTAGTACAAAATACCTTAGCTTTGCCATCAATCTTTGAGTTGAACCGCACCATTGCTGCGGTCGCTCATCTGGTTTGCTAATTCTGCATTAGCTACCAGTTTGTTTGGCTCTCTTGGCTCCCTCAAGAGATTTTTCGCCTCCAGCTCATGTCATTCCTATTCCGGGCTGATGAGCAGGGCCCGATCAAGCCAAACTGGTGCCCAGGTCCTGAGTAGATGTTGGTGCCCCCCCCCACATGAGAAAATCCGCGCAATTTTAAAGTCAATGTTTCATACTAGAAACCTAATTACTAAAAACTACATTTTAAAGGAACATTACTACAATTGAAAGGAAATCTGGGATTTGAATACCAAACACTTGATAGTCACCTAACTAATCGCAGTTAAAATTGCTTCTGAAGGCGAAAAAGAGTCAAAAAACAATTTAAAACTGCAAAAAAAAATCTTACTAATTCTGACATCAAGCTTTAAAAAAGCTTCTTTCTGGCTTTAACAGAGGCAAATGTGTCGATCAAATAATTGTAATCTATGTTTGATGTCACAGAATTTTCAATGGTCAATAAGGAAAACGCCTGTAAATTATCCTGAGAAACGCAGCTTTTCAAATGATTTTTTATTCTTTTCAAAAATGAAAAGGAACGTTCACTGGAACAGCTGCTGATAGGCATGTAAGAAGAAGCTGCAGGGCTGAATCCACATTCGGAAATGTATGCGTAATGTTTAGAGATCTTATCCTTTTTAAACATTCTCCAGGAGAAAGATTACTTTTTGCAAAATTTTAAAGTGTGTTAATTCTTCTGGAAAATGTTCATCTATGTCATCCGAGTAATTATTTTGAAATTCCAGAGCTAAGGGACAACGACTTCTTTGTGCAAAATGTTTTTAACTTTATGAGGTTTTAAGCTGATTTTTAAAAAAAAATTGAGCTTCCTCTCCCTTAAAGTTGAAAAAAAGTAAAATGAGCTTAAAAAAAAAAAGGAAGTAAGTGAATTTAGGCTAGGCTATTTTGGTGCCCCTAAATTTGTGGTGCCCAGGTCCGCGGACCCGCCAGACCGTGCGTTAATCAGGCCCTGCTGATGAGTGCTAAAAAGCACGAAATTGCAGTCCTCGGATGGAATAACTGAGCTGGCGGTGTATTTTAAGTCATGGTCGATCATTTTTTTAGAAGATCGTTTTGACCCGTTCATTTTCAGGATTCGTTCTTTAAGAACCGTTCGTTCATGAACGACACACCCTTAATAAGGAGCAAAACTTTCAAGCTCTTTCTTAGAAACAACAGAAATGTTCACAAACATCACATGGTCTGCAACCAATTGATAAGAGATTATACACCAATAATGTTTTTACCAAGAGGCAGTGAGAAGTCTCATCCTTTTGCTAAATGAGGACAAATGGGTGCTAAGGGATGTAAGTGGACATTTTCAAGTTTGGAGTAAAACGCTTTAAAAATAAGGTCCTATTAAGGCTTTCATTGAAAAACCTACCACTAAATCATGCCCCAAACTTGTCTCGCCAACCTGTTCCTGGATGTCGGCTTTTTGGTCGAACCACTATTCCGTCAGGGGTCGAAACGTATGTTACATACGTTTCTACCGAAGTGGGACATCTTTGCGTGTGAAATATCTTTGTTAGTACTATCTCTTGCCCCAAGACAGGAACGGCTTAACTACAATTTGGACTGGTTATCTCCAAATTTTTAATTTTGCCACTTACATCCTTTTGTTTAATCTAAAGTTTGCCAAACGTAAAATAAATAATAAAAAAAAAAAAAAACAAGGCTAATGGATACAGTAGAATTCTTTTATTTTACACATTATAAACACAAAAAGTGCAGTTGGTATGACAGCAAACATGGCAGTCAGCGAATAAAATTCAAGTCAATAAAATCAAGCTTTTTCAAATAACAAATAGAACTCAAAATGAAATGAAATCACAATTAAAAAGAAAAGAAAACAAAGTGGTTCTCAACTCAATATTATACTTTGTATTGCTGAAATTTCAATACTCATAGTTTGCTACTTTTTAAGTTTTTTTTTTTTTTTGAGGTTTCATGTTTGTTCATGAGAGTTTATTAATGACAAATAGTACATTTTTTGGCGTTTATGTTTCAAATATTGCTCATGTACAATGACTTTATCATAAATGCTATTTTTCCTTGTGAAGTAAGATGAAAACTTCAGTTTTTTTAAAAAAAAATTAATGCCTCTCTCGAGAAAAAGGTTCTTTTGCAAAATTTTGCATCATAAATTGTTTAGGTCATGAAAAATTGCACTATGATGTAATAAATGCCATTATATTGAAGTGTAATTAGAATGTTACACTAGAGTATAATAAATGATACTATAATATAATAAATGACGTGTTTTTTTTTTTTTTGGCACATACGACAAAAGAAAACATGAAAAAACTACATATTGCACATTTTCAAACAGGCCAGAAATAAATATAATTTCAATTTAATAAAATATAACTTCCTTGAAATAGCTATACCTCAGAGCCAGAAGGACGCAAGTCCAAAAGAGGCGATTTCCTGTTTACTAATGCACTGTATGTAGAAGCCTATTCCGCATTAAGCCATGTGAACGTAATCTATATATATATATAAATGAATGTTTGTCTGTATGTCATCCATGAACTCAAAAACTACCCGGCAGATTTGGCTGAAACTTTCACCGTTTGTTATTTTTGGTACTGGGAATGTTTATAGACCAGTTCAAAAAAAATCCGTTCCTTTTTTATTCCAATTTAAGTCACAATCCATTGGATAAATACGAATAAAATGCAGAAATTAATTCGCGTGAAAGATCTCATTGATAAGAAGCCATTTTTCTTGAGTTTGAAAAAATAAATTCTTTCTTTATTGTTTTATGGCTTTTCATGCAACGGGGGGATTTAAAACTTTTTCTATTTGATATTTTTAGCGATGGATTGATCTTGCAAACTGCGTGAGAACAAAATTTGAGAATAGTCACGGCTTCACTGGATACCTAAACCCATTATTATGAAAATGGCTATATATATGTATTTTTCCACGGAGAAAGTGCCTAATATGCTCATTGAAGCCACTCGCCACCAGGTGGCACTGCAGAGTAGCAACTTCTGCCCCGTTCCACCGATTGTCATGAAAATCAGTATAATGATGGATTTTTTTTTGTTGGCGTCGGGTACAGCTAGTTCTTAATAAAAGTCCTTTTCAATTTTTTACCCCATCCTTTGCGTGGGCCAGAAAAATGTTTTTATTCTCTACTGTAAAATGATCCTCTGGCTCTGAGATACAAAAATGTGCACATCGAAATGGAATCTTACATTAAGGAATTTCACTCCCATATATATTTGGCACTTCAATGCTAAGACATTTTCAATAAGCTCAAAAAGAATCAATTGGAAGAACAGATAATTATATAATCAAAAAGTTGATATTCTTTTCTTTTCGCTCTTTGCCTTGAATTTTGGCAGTTGCTATAAAAAGCAATAAATAGTTCTAATTTTTGGTGCACAAGGCTTGAAATTCAAATCGAGCTCAAAGAATGAATGGGATATTCATCCTTTCACATTCAAAGAAACTGTTTTTGATACACACTATGCGTTAACTAAGTTCTGAAATGGGTTTCTTTAAAGCGTTGTTTGATAGTGATACAACTATCGCAACAACTTGGGCATATTTCATGATTACCTACCTAACAAGACTGCTTCCCTCCTCCAGTTTTTAAATTTGTACGAAGTACAAAGATGGAAACCAACTAAAAAGTTAATATTCAGTAAATTACCGCCCATTAGCCAGGGCTAAAGCAGAAATACATGAACTACACCGCCAGCTCAGTCATTTCCAGCCGAGGACTGCAGTTTCGTGCTTATTAGCACTCATCAGCCCGGCATAGGAAAGGGACTGAGCTGGAGACGGAAAATCTCTTAAGGAAGCCAAGAGTGCCAAACAATTTGTAGCTAATATAGAATTAGCAGACCAGATGAGTGACCGAAGCAATGGTTCGATTCTAAATATAATATATTAGCTACCAGTTTGTTTGGCACTCTTGGCTTCCTTAAGAGGCTTTCCATCTCCTGCTCAGTCACTTTCCTATGCCGGGCTGATGAGTGCTAATAAGCACGAAACGGCAGTCATCGGCTGGAAATGACTGAGCTGGCGGTGTATTTTATGAAACAAGTTAATGTTCATGAAATGGTACACTCGAACTCACTTACAACAAGCCCTGAATTAACGAGAACTCAAAGGCAATAACCGAGTTTCTATGTTAAATTTGCCCTTGCGGATTTTTAGACTCGTACATGGGGGATCCTTTTGGCAATGAATAAAAAAAAAAGCTAAATTTTCAGCTCTTTACCTCAAACAATCTCTCCGAGTTTTTTCAGAAAAACCTGTTTTTTTCAATTAAAATTTTTTTATAGTAAAATACAAAATGAATGAATGGTGATTTCCCCCCCCCCCTTATTCATGATTTTTCATGTATTTATAAAATGCATGAAAAAATGTTAGGGTCATAATTTTAAAACGAAAAGCCGGTTTTTGGTGAAAAAAAATTAAAAACATTTTTTTTCAATGTTCTTCTAAAGAGAGAGTTTCTAAAGAGTTCTCACTCACTAAATTTTGTCAAATAATGTCTTTTATACTCCTCTACACTCAAGATTTTTTTCAAATTTTTTGAAGTGGTGGAACAATACAAAAAAGAATTAAAAAATAATTTTTTCCACCATACTTTTGTGTTTAAACACATTTAAATATTTTTACAGCCAAAAAATTCATTTGAATTAAGTCAGTAATAAAAATTTTCTAAATAAAAAAAAGTGAATCGACTTCAAAACTGCATCTGGAAATTTCTCTAAAGAGTAAAAGAAATAATTTCATTCTTTTAACAGCATCTATAGGGTCTGGTGGGGTAAAGTGGTCATAAAATCGTTGGTTTTTCAACTTAGGTGGATAATAAATGCAACAAATTCTTTAAACACTTCAACTTTTTTTGTTGTTATTTTACATTGCATTATTAAAGAACACGGTACATTGAATTTTTAGGAAGAAAAATATTGATTTTAGTAGTTTTATATAACTTTCTTTTCCCTATGTTTTTATGACCACTTTACCCCATGGGGTGGGGGAAAGTGGTCATAGCATGGGGTAAAGTGGTCATAGTTAAAAATAGATGCAAAACCATTATAAAGAACCCTAATACTTGTATATTTCAGTTGTTTTTATAGTTACAAGTATATTCACGAGTACATGCGTGTATACACGAATATATACGTGTCGTGTTATACGCGAGTAAACACGTTCCTCTATGAATAGATACATGTATACATCAGATACATGCATACACGTGCCTACTCAAGAATATACGTGTATATACGAGTATATAAGCATGTATATGTGATTACCTACAAGAGTGTATGCGTGTCTACATGAGTACATACATGTCACATGTTTATGCGTGTCACGTATATGTACGTGTCACATGTATATACGAGTATATACGCGTATAAACAAACATAATATGCGCGTATGCACTTGTATCTCGAGAAAATACGTGCATACTTGAGTACATATGTGTATAGTAGACGCATATACGCATATATAAGTGTACACACATACATATACGGGTATACAAGAGTTAATTCGTGGATACATCCAGTGCGTCTTTGGTATGTATCTACTCACGTATATATAATATGGAAGCACGAGTATATACGCATGTATATGTGTAAACACGATTATATACCTGTATAGACGTATATACGGACATTTACGTGTATACACGAGAATATACGCTTATATACATGTCGACCTACAGAGTGAATCTAAGCTCTTGGGCAAAAATCAAAGGGGTGTGAGAGGGGAGGATAAGAAGCAAAGAATCATAAGGAATTATAATCACTGACGAAGTACATGCACACAAAGCCAGAATCTGATAGATGCAAAGCAGGGCACAAATTTGTTGCACAAAGATGAGTTTACCTAACATTTTAGTTTTTAAGAAATATTTAGAGCAGTTGTTGAAAGTTACGGTCTGTAGTAGCTCTAATACACGCATCGCAACAAAGGCGCAGTGGCTGATGAAAGTTTTTCAAAAGTCTCGTTATTGCAACAGAGAGGGATCTCTGAATGCGACGCATGTATTACAACTGAAGGCCGCAAAACTTCATCAATTGCTTTAAAACTTTCTTAAGCCCTAAAATGTTGTGTAAAATTGTAATATATATATATATATATATATATATATATATATATATATATATATATATATATATATATATATATATATATATATATATATATATATAAAATTAAGCAAACAGAATTACAAATATTAAACAAATTATAAATAATTAATGATGAGAAAAAGGGAAATTGCAAACAGCTATTAAGTAGAAAAAGATAAAGTATGAATCCAGAGCTCATCAGCCGTGGAGGATTCATTAAAAATGGTCAAAAGACCAAAATTTTTAACTAAGAACTATAAGCTTAAACATTCTCTTTTAGTTCTTAGTTAAAAATTTTGGTCTTTTGACCATATTTAATGAATCCTCCACGGCTGATGAGCTCTGGATTCATACTTTATCTTTTTCTACTTAATAGCTGTTTGCAATTTCCCTTTTTCTCATCATTAATTATTTATAATTTGTTTAGTATTTGTAATTCTGTTTGCTTAATTTTATATTTACTTGGCTTTTTAGTTTTGCGGCGTTGCGCATCTATGGGCTCTTGGTGTGGTCTTTTCAATATTTTTCACTTTTATTATTATTATTTTTATTATATATATATATATATATATATATATATATATATATATATATGACTATATATATATATATATATATATATATATATATATATATATATATATATATATGACTATATATATATATATATATATATATATATATATATGACTATATTTATATATATATAAAAGAAGTTACATATATGTGTGACTTTTTTTGCATCCATCAATTTCTCACTTTGCGTGCATGTAGCGCGTCAGCATTGTGCTTGTGAATTTATTGATTCTTACTTCTTATCCTCAACTCTAACACCTTTTAATAATTTGCTCAAGAATGTAAACTCACCCTGTATACTTTGTATCATATGCTTGTATGTAAGTGTCTACTCGAGTACGTACGCGTATATACGTGTCTACCTGAGTATATAAGCGTTCTTATATATACGAGTATAAGCGAGCATATACATGTATAGTATAATGTATAGCTGTATGGATAAAAATACTTGCAGATACCCATATACGTGGTATATGGTATATGCGTATGTATTGGTGCATTTATGTGAATACGTCTATGTACATGTTTACACGAGTATATATATGCATATACTAGTATATATACGCATATACTCGTATATTTAACCCCGTTTACTGTAAAACATAATACATATTAAGTAAAATTAATATTTAATTTGTATCTGCCTTATACCTAAAGATTAAGTGACATTAGAAGAACAATATTCGTTAAGCCTAATATTATGACCACTTTACCCCATCTTACGTAAATTGTTCTAAAAAAGTATCTAAAACAGATTAAATAACTGCTAATGAGTAAGAGTTCTTGAGACATGTAGGAAGCTTCCTGTGCAGTCAATCTGTTCTTAATTTTAACAAAAAAAATTTACCAAGAAAGTTAAAAGAGGTGTTTTGATTTTTAAATTTTTTTATATTCACGCAAAATATTTTTTTTACTAAATAATAAAATTTAGGATTTAAAATGTAGTTTTCGAACTGCCCTACTCTGAAATAAAATTTTCCACATTCATTCGAACATTTATTTCCAATCTACGTATATCCTTTTATTTGACGTATGAACCACTTTACCCCATTGAGCACTTTCCCCCACCAGACCCTACTAAGCAGATAAAAAGATCACATTCAGATCAATACCTTCTGTAAATCTGAAACTAATAGTAACATCGTCATGGCTTAATAAATAATATTTTAAACATTTATAACAGTTATTCTCACTAAAAAAGCTAGGAGAAATGAGTAAAGGTTTTACGATGCACAAAAACCTCTAATTTAAAAAAAAAGCTCATTTAGGAAAAAAAACAACACTAGTACAAAAATCAGAAGCTTTTCTTCCTTTGTTCTATACACAATAAGTATTTCTTATAGTACACATGATTGATGAAACAGCAAATGGATTGTAAAAGACGAATATTTTAACGGTTTTTCAAACCCACATCCTTTCTAAATATATGACTTAGAAAGGTTTTATTATATAGATTATTATATAGAGATCTAAATATATGACTTACACAAACTATAAATACTCTGTATAATAATATAATTACAACAATGTAAAAATAGGAAACACTTTTTTTTCTGATGTCGGCTATAAAACAGAAAAAAAAGGCAGTTATTCTAAAATATCATCAATTAAACCTAGCTTGGCAGAAGTGATACGTCGACGCCTCTTTAAAATTTCCAAATACACTTCATGAACTAGAAAACAAAATAAATATTTTAAAAGCTATCACAACAGAATATTATTTTTATATTTAAATTGAATAACAAAAATACAAATGCATTTAAGTACAAAATTCATATCGACCTATTTTGGTCCTATGTACCTAAACGCTGTTCTTGTATAACAATGATACATCATTTTACGGTTTTAAACCCATTGAGAAGGAATAAATAGATGGAGAGAGTGCAACCTTGCTATCCCGATATGCATACTTAATCCTAGCAATTGAGAGTGCCTTTTGATTGGAAAAATAGTACTGAAGCACAAAATTGTGAATGGAAAGAATTAAGGATTGTTGTTACGAAAGGGAGAGGTAAAGCTACTTCTTCAGATGGGTTTAATTTCGTTTTTGAGTTTTTGGAAGAAGTGCCACCTCTGACTCTGTTGTACTGTGTCCAGAGTTTGAATTTTTTGGAGCAATTATATTGCTCAAAAAAATTCAAACCCTTCAAATCCATATCCTACACACACCTACACACTCACACATATACACACACATACACACACTCCTACACACACACACACACTCCTACACACACATACACACACTTGTGATTGCGGTAAACATAATTTGAATTCCAGATGCCAAAATTCAAATTAATTTTTAATTTCTTTTTTAAGCCCAGCCCACCCAGGTTTTGATCAAATATCCAGGTTCTTTTTAGGTTTTAGAACATCGATAAAACACAAAAATATGGGAATTTACAAGAGTAAAATTGTTAAAAAGTCCGAAAATATTGCAAAACTCACAATTTTCAGATGCAAGCAATGTATATTCTTACATGCCATATAGGGCAATTACTCAAAAGCTTATGACATATGCATACATCTTTTTAATACTGATAAACCTCAAACTAAATTAAGCAATTAATACATTTTTTAATTGTTAAAAGCAATCCAGTTCAGGTTTCTATTTGTTTTTGAATTTAAATTTAAATTTAATTCATAAATTGAAAATGTTAAAAACTATGAAAGTAAGTACTGACTATGTATTCTGTTCCTCTAAATATGATAATTTATAGGGGTGTTTTGAAGTATTCCTTCATACTCAAATAGGAACAGAAAATTCAAATGATTCTACTGATATAGATTTCTAAACGCAGAATGTTGTTCACTGTGGCTTTATTTATGGGGCATGTATGATTCTACAAGCACAACAACAATGACATTTTTTTAAAATTTCAAATGCGAAACCAGTTTGTAAACTGTTATAACATAGCACATGTGGGGAGAAATGAATAAAAAACACTTACTACTAGATGTTATTAGGCCTTTCTGCAAGTACCGAAAATAACAGAAGAGATCACAAATGGCTGTAATCTGAAATATGAAGTTGTGTTACATATACAGACTAACTTCAATTTAGTACATACTTGATTAATACTCCCTTTTTACTTCCTTTTCCAAAAAAGGAAGTATCGTATTCGCGAAAAAATTTTCACACAAAATTCGGCCTTCATTTCCATTTTGCTCACCCCCAAATTAATGTTGAGTTTTTTCCAACCCAACCACACGTGGATATATGCCTAGAAACGTACAGACACCCGAAATATCCATTTTGACGACCCCCGAGTTAATTACAACGAATTTTCTCGTGACATTCGTATGTACGTATGTGTGTATGTATCTCGCATAACTCAAAAACGGTATGTCCTAGAAAGTTAAAATTTGGCACGTAGACTCCTAGTGGGCTCTAGTTGTGCACCTTCTCTTTTGGTTGCATTCGGATGTTCCTAAGGGGGTCTTTTGCTTCTTTTTGGGGGGAAATCATTGTCAAATTCATTGGCAATATATCGCCAGTCTTTTGGTCGCCAAGTTTTGTCGCCAACTTGCTGACAAATTTGGCGATTTTTTTTTTTTAATTTGGTTTCACTTTGTTTCTAAAGGGGTCTTTTGCCCCTTTTTAGGGGGAAATCATTGTCAATTTCGATGTAAACTCAAGTGGTGTTATAATTTGTCAGACACTTGGCGATCTATCAGCAGTCTTTTGGTCGCCAAGTTTTGTCGCAAACCTGCTGACAAATTTGGCGATTTTTTTTTTAAAAATTTGGTTTCACTTTGTTTCTAAAGGGGTCTTTTGCCCCTTTTTGGGGGGGGAATCATTGTTAATTTCAATGTGAACTCAAGTGCTGTTTGGCGACAAATTTCGCGTTTTGTTTTTTTCCAATCTGGTTTCAATTTGGCCACTGTTGGTGATATTTAGAGAGTAAACAATTGAATCCCATTAAAATTGCCAAAAATGTGGAAATGACATTAAATTGGAGTAAAAGGAAGTCATGTGATGCACACATCAGCTCGTTTATAAAAAATCCTTAACCACCAAATATCTATACACAGCGCAATCTAAAAATAAGCGAACGTCTTATGAGGGTTGGTCAAGTCTTAGATCCCACTAGACTTGACCAACCCTCATCGAGTTTCCTAAAATTGTTACCATAGTTGTAAAAGGTGTAAATAAAATGTGAAAGTAAGAATTTCTACCTCCTTCACGTTAACTAATGCCAGGGGTTGAAAGGTGCCTTAAAATGAGTCATTTATTCTCATCGAGTTGCCGAAAATTGTTATCATAAATGAAGAGTAAAAAAACGGCCTCGGAGGATATAAGAAAGATTATAAGATTGAAAGCAAATCCAACAGAAGCGAAACTTGGAGTGTCCCAGCTAAAAACTATTAGAGAGAATCAAGTTTTAGTTAAGTGTTTTTCCGAAAATGTGATAGAAATTTGCTTCAAGCTGAACGGGAAGCGAAGTCTCCGGATTTAAAAACATACCTTCCCAAAAGAAGAAATCCTACAATACTTGTGAAAAATGTCCCAAATGAAGTAACTAACGAAGATCTGTTCAATGTGATTTCTGAACAAAACCAAGAAATTGATGAACCTGATGAAAGCAAAAATATTTGAGCGTTCGTTTTACGTTGAAAAAGTTCCAGCCCACCACCACCCTTTCCCACCCCACATCATGGAATGAATACTAGACTTAGGATTAGATTCAAAACGTCAATACTTAGACCTAGTAGTAACTTCCTCTTATACCCAAAAACTGAACCCCATCTTATTTCCCTGTGTTTGAGATACGTTTGAAATGTAAGGGTCATCAATTTCATACTTTTTTAACCTCTCGACGGCCTGCACATTTGCGTAAAGGGCAAATAATTGCGTCGTAATTTTTATTTGTCTTTTGTACATCAGATTACTTGAAATTTCGTTATAACACAAATATACCGTAAACCGGGTATTGTAGCACCCTCATTTTTGAAGATATTTCAACAATTCTTGAACAAACGATAGCTTAACATCTCAGCTTTAAATTGTCGTTTGAAATTCTTCCATATATTGAATAGGAAGGGAGGGGGGGGGTCATTTTTTTTAAATTAATGTTATCCCATCATCCGGAGTTACTTTGTAACAACGTGTTTTCTCCATCTAAAATGCCTGTTTCGGTGGTTTGTAATAAAGTTACCCCATCCCCACATAAATCAGTGTTGTCAAAACCATTTTACAGTTTCTATCAATTGGCGATGTCAGTGCACTCTGGAAAGTGATTCTTGAAACCCTGAGACCACCAGGGGGTCGCCAATTGTAAAATTAAGCCCGCCAGAATGGTTCAAAAATAAAAAAACAGGTTTTTATAAAGTTACCACGTCAGTCTAAAGTAACCCCGGTTTACGGTAATTGTTTCTAAAAATCGTATGCATTTCATGTTTTCATGTTTATTTGGAATAGTATTATTTTTTTGCGTTTGTAGAAGGGGGAGAGTGACATCACAAATAACAGCCCCAGGTGCCACCCTTGCTAGGTATGCCACTATATATACAGGGGTATTTCGTTTTAACCTGCAAAGCCTCTATTTTCGCAACCGTTTGTTTTTGATGCATACATCCAATTGCAAAAATGTTCAAAATCAGAAGCAGAGTTAAGACGTTGAAAGTTTAAAGCAAAAAAATTAAAACCATTCAAAAAATACAAAATATAACTTTTTATACGGGCCCCAGGTCCCCTAACTCATATTTGGGGACATTTTCTCCATTGAAAAATCATCTATGAAACGCAGCGTTTTGTGACTACACCACTTTACACTCGCCATCAATAACATATTTTGGGGGAAAATATAGCAGTTAAAAAAAGTTTGAAATTATATGTGTTCATATAGTGTGATTTTTCAAATTGTTCAAGGTTTCGTAGTGTTTTTTGCGTATCATGGAATAACATTTGCATTTATTTAAGAATAGCAATGAAAAAAAAAAAAACTTAGTTCTTTTTACTTTGACAACCTGACATAAAAGGTGATAAGTCCCAAAGTTATCTTTTGTATGGTTCCTTAAAACTTTGAATTGGAATATCTTCTTGAGTTTTGGTCGCACAAATATCAAGTTTTTTTATTTAAGTAATATTTTTCGATACAAATTATTTCCCTTAACATAAGTTAGGGGACCTAGGGCCCGTAGAAAAAGTTAAATTTTGTACTTTCTCTGACTCATTTCTATTTTTTCTTCAAACTTTCAATATCTGAACTCTGCATCTGATTTTGAACATTTTTGCAACTGGAATTATGCATCTGGGACTATCCGTTTCGAAATTAGAGGTCTTGCAGGTTAAAACGGAACGCTCTCTCTCTCTCTATATATATATATAGGGGAAGGTCGTTTAGTATCGGACAAGGGCTGCTTCTTAGTTCTGCCGCCAGGGGCAGCACCTACTGGGTCAACATAGTGTGCGGTATTGAGGAAGAAAGCCACAGACGCTATATTGGTTCAAATCAACTGTTCGTTCTGGTGTGCAAAGCTAGTTGTTTGTTTGTTGAGAGAATTGCAGTGCACAAACTTAACTTTTGGGTACATATTTACACATAGAGTAAGTTATATTGTTTTATTGTTATACCTTTAGACTGATAGTATATTAATCTAAGTATTATGAGCTATAAAAGTGTCTAGCTTAAGTAATAACCTAGTGGTGGTTAAACAACTGTAGCTTTATAGTCGGGTTGTATTGGACAAAATTACTGGCACCAAAATAAAATACCGACGGTGTTTTTCTTTGTCCAACAGGTTGAAATGGAACAATCACGACATAAATAGGATGAGAAACAAATATGAAAGAAGCCATTGAAAAAGCTGGACTTAAATAAAATGACAATTAGCCAACCATAGGCTTTATATTTTTCAACTTTTATAAAAAATGATTACTTATTTTCATTTTCAGACTTGTATACTATTCTAAGTAACCAACTACTTTGTTTGTTTCATTTTTTTGCACATTAAAATGCTATTTCTGAACTATTTGTTTTTATTTCAACATTTTAATGTTGTGTCCGATAGAACCCTCCAAAATTTAAAATTGGCCAAAAATAGAGTTTGACAAAAATTTGTTTAAAAAATACGAAACCATGTTTTTTTAACCAAAGTTTACAATTTATGTTAGGTCACTTAGTACAGCATAATTCAGTGTAAAAACTAATTCTTTACAAATAAAACAAAAAGTGTTATGATTGAAATGGCTCAGGTGTCCGATACTACCCGACCTTCCCCTATATATATATATATATATAGAGAGAGAGAGAGAGAGAGAGAGAAAGAACTCTCGCTTCCTTAGACACTCAAAAGGACTGTGAAAACAAGTATTTAAATGAATTTATTGATTTCTGAAATGAACATAAGAAAGCACTTACTCTATTTCTGCTCAAAGCAGATATATTAAAGCTGTTCTGTCCATCCAGATACATTTTATATGGGCATAAACGGGGCGCATCCATCAAGGCACATGTTCTAGAATAAAATGAAATCAGAGTCATTTATTAACATACTTGTACACACATTATAGCATAAATTATTTATGAACTTATATATAGGTCAGGGTTCATACTCGATTTGGATGAAAAAATTTCATGACTTTTAAAAGACTTTTTCATGACTTCAATGAAAATTTTCATGACCTTGTTACACGAAGAGAATAGCACTACTTAATTTCAAACTTGGTAATATTTGGAAATGAGCATTAGCAAAACGTGTATATGAATGCCACAGTCATTGAAGCACTTACTCGTAATGGAAAAAATATAAGTGCACACTTAAAAAACTAAGCTATTCTTATTTGTTTTCATCATATAAATTTCAGTAAAGTAAAAATGCAGTGAAGCGAAAAGATGATGCTTAAATGTCTGATTTTTTTTTAAAACAGGCAGAATGATATTGAATGGGACAAAGGTTGAATGAGTCATCACTAAGTTTCAATAAATTTGCTTCAAAAGTTACCTTTTAGGGTCAACAGTGCCTTTAATCATCCACGTAACTTGACAGTATTTTGGTTCTTTAAAGTAAAGCCAAATAGTTTAGTTCTTTATGTTTCTAAACCAGCTCTTTTTTGGGAAAACCATTCAGTAATGAATCAATCTTCTGATTCAAAAGTATATTTGTTTTGTTTACAAATTTGCATATTTTCAAATGCATATAAATTAATAGGTTCGGAACTTCCAGAACACGTTTAATTCCCGACATTGAACGTAGCAGTGGGTCGCATGGATTAGTTTTGCGTGCCATATGTTGGGCACTACTGTTTTAGAGCATTAGAATTCCTCTTTTTCTGTATTCTATCGCATGACTTAAGATCTTTATTTTCTAAAACATTCAACAAATTAAGATAAACTCTGATAAATTTAATAATAAAGTCCTTACAAGTGATGGAATTGAATTTGCAGGCAATTGAATTGCTTTTTTTTTTTAAAGTGGGCGTGGCAAAACTAAGAACGTGAAATTTCGCTACTACAGAATATGAAACATAAGAAGTGTTGAAAATAACAGAAAATTCAAAATAAGTGATGTCCAGGCAGTAAAATCACATCGCAAAAAATGGCAAGCGGCTGCGACAGAAGTGGATGCAATGAGATTTCAAAATTCAGATTTGATTTTTGGAACGTTCAATTTTCCACTTTTAATAGCTTTTATGTGCTATACTGTTAAATCACCCAAGATTTCTAATGCTCCTTTAACTACTGTTCCTTTCTCTTTGTCCAGGACATTTTTCCATAACTTGAAATAAATTTCCATAACTTTTAATGAAAATTTCAATTTTCCATGACTTTTCCAGGACTGAAATTCTGTTATTTTTTTTTCCATGACTTTCCAGGATTTCCATGACCCGTACGAACCCTGATAGGTCCACTAAAAAAAAAAAAGGGTAAGTGCTCCAGTCGTCGACCATAAGGACATAAAAGTGCTTATAAATAGAATATATATAACTCAAAATCGAATATGATGCATTCCCGCGTTCTTATCCGATTTTGATTTCTTTTACCTGTCCACAACTATCATCCAATAACAGTGAAGTTGTAAGTACGTTTTATTAAGTAATTATGAGTCATTTTATTTTAAGTAGTGTGCTCATTATTCTAGTTTGCGATTCTGCTTATTTTTACTTTCTTTTACAAAAAAGGAAGTATTATATTGGTAAAAAAAATTTCACTCAAAAATCGACCTTAATTTCAATTTTGCTTACTCCCGAATGAATGTTGATTTTTTTTCGACCGGACCACACGTGCATATGTACCTAAAAACGTATAGACTCCCGAAATATCCATTTAGATGACTTTCGAGTTAATTTAAACGAGTTTTCTCGTGACCCCTGTATGTACGTATGTATGCATGTGAATACATATGCAGGGCTCCCAACATATTTGAGCCATAGGAAAGGGTAAAAGAGGACCACTTTGAATCAAAAAGGGGACCAAAGAGGACCAGTTAGGAATAAAAAGAGGACCTTAGGAGGACCGTTCATAATTAAATCCAGGGAGCACAAAGAGGCAAATTAGCTGTCTGGCATTAAATACGTGAAGATAATTTGTTATTTAACCATAATAATGTTTTTTTTAATGATAACTCCTTATCACCTTCTGTACAACTGAACTTTTTATCCATTGAATTACATTATTTACACAAACATTTGGATGGGGGCAGGGTGACAAGCAAGCATGTAACTGACCATCTTACAGAGTAACTTTAATTTTAAAATAAATTTTCTACTATTTAACAGGTAAAAACTGCCTAATTAAAAATAATCACCTAAGTGACCGATGATTCAGTGCATACCTAATAAAGATCTTTTAGATACAGTTATTACAGTAAACACCTTGCACATAGTAGTTTACAAAATTTTTCACATTAACAGTTTAAAGAGAATTCATTTTGATATAAGGTACCGCAAGACAAGAAGATATAGTTTAGAGGCCAGGAGATCTCCCTCCCCCTCCACAGACCTTGGTTTTTACACATATTTCCAGCCTAAATATGGTATGTTTATATACATATGAGAGTTTATGACCAAACACCAAAGCAGGAGGTAATTTCTGGCTACGCTACTGACTGACTAAGTTCAAAAATACTAGAGGTTTGCAAATCATTTATTAGTATGCTAACTATCCAAATCATTTCTTCATATGTATGTATTACTTGTTCGAGCAACAAAAAATATTGTAACTGTCTTCAAGTATATATACAAATTAGTGAGAAAGAAAATTTTTTATTAAAGTCACCACACCCAAAAATATACAAATGCTGCTTAAGCGATAAATACACTGAACTGAATGTAAATTTGAGCCTGCTTTGACTGGATAACTTAATGTAATAAATAAATGTGAGAGTTCAGATTCATAGAGCTATATTTTCAAATTAAAAATACTCACTATGAGTATTTAAAAAAAAAAACGTACAAAGTTTTATAATGAATAAATACCTTTGTGCTGAAAATTAGAACAGTTAGTAGTCCAACGTTGTGAAGCACTAAAATTGCAAAGAAAAGGGATGACTTTTCAGCCAGAAGCTCACATTTCTTAGCATTGAAAAAGGTGTTCCTTGTAACACCGAAACACGTGTCTGCAATAATTTTGCAATTTTTGTGCTTCACAATGTTGGATTACTAACTGTTCTAATACAAAGTTTTAGTTTTTAATAATTAAAATTAAATAATACAATTTGAGGTAGCACATTTCAAAACAGATTCCAATTTTCAAAAATATTAAAATAATTACAAGCTGCAAAAGGATTGAAATCTTGAACACGAGAATCAAATTTTCGCGAAGTATGTTCACTACTGGCATAATTTCAAAAAAAAAATCTCTAAAACTAAACATGACTAAAATTGAACATAAAATATACTAGTCTAGGATAGCATATGTGAAAATAACATTCGATAGCGCAAAGCATTGAAATATGTACAAGATGCAAAAAGATTGAAATCTCAAACACAAGAAGCATATCTTCGCGAAGTTCGACTAAGTGCAATGCTGCTATGTTTCCAAAAATAAGAGTTTATTATCTATTAAAATTAAACAAAAAATAAGATAATCTAAGGTGTCGTATGTCAAAATAACTTCCGATTGCCAAAATTATCAAAACATTAACAAGATGCAAAAAGATTGAAATCTCAAACACGACAAGCAATTTTCCGCGAAGTGCGAGTAAGTTCAATGTTGCCATGGTTTCGAAAAAAAAAAGTAGTTTATTATCTATTAAAATTAAACAAAAAATAAACTAATCTAGGGTGGATTGTGTCAAAATAACTTCTGATTGACAAAAATATCAAATTATTTACAAGATGCAAAAAGATTGAAATCTCAAACACGACAAGCACTTTCCGCGAAGTGCGAGAAAGTTTAATGTTGCTATGGTTCCAAAAATAAAACAGTTAATTGTCTATTAAAATTAACCAAAAAACAAGCTAATCTAAGGAGGTGTTATGTCAAAATAACTTCCTATTGCCAAAAATATCAAAATATTTACAAGATGCAAAGAGATTGAAATCTCAAAACCCAGAATCAATTTTCGGCGAAGTCCTAGAAAGTTTGATGTTACCATGGTTCCAAAAAAAAAAGTAGTTTATTATCTATTGTAATTAAACATAAAATAAGCTAATCTAAGTTAATGAATGTTAAAATAACTTCTGATTGTCAAAAACATCAAAATATTAACAAGATGCAAAAAGATTGACCTCGCAAACACAGGAAGTAATTTTTCGCGAAGCTACATATCGAACACGAGTTCAGAAAATTCCACTGATGAAACATTCTTGATTTTTTTTCAAGGTTTTTCAAGGGCGTACGAACCCGTGAGAAATATCGGTAGCAAAATGCTTTGATTTGACGTCATAACTCCTCCCCCAAACCTCTCCATTTGCTAGATTCCCATGTTACAGCGATTGAAAGAGGAGTAATGTCGTCAATCTGAAGCGAAATAATACCAGAAAGTCAGGTTCAATAGAAAAACGGCGCCGCGGCCGAAGGTTCGGGCATAACAAACGTCAGCACACAGTATCTTTTAATGTAATGAAAATTTTTAAAATCTGATTTTTGAGTAAAAACAGTGTAAAAGCGGACTAAACGGACCTAAGTGTTAAAAAGCGGTCTAAAGCGGACTACACCTTAAAAAACGGACTTTGGCGGGAAAAGCGGACCATTTGGGAGCCCTGCATATGTCGCATAACTCAAGAACGGTATGTCCTAGAAAGTTGAAATTTGGTAAGTAGACTCCTAGTGGGGTCTCGGTGCGCACCTCTCCCCTTGGTTGCATTCGGATGTTTCAAAAGCTGTCTTTTACACCTTTTTGTGGGGAAATCATTGTTAATTTCGATGAAAACTCAAATAGTGTTATAATTTGGAGGACACTTCGCGATATATCGCCAGGCTTTTGGTCGCCAACAAATTTGGCAATTTGAAACTAATGTCATGTACACCACCCTTGGCGACTTTTTCCTGTCGGTGCCAAGAAAACGATGTATGACGATATATGTCATAGATCGTTCTTAGCGATGCTTTTTTAGCGCCAACAGGAAAAATTCAGGTAAAAAAACATGATCAAAGCACTTCAGAACACTATATATATAAAAACAACATAAAACCACAACAAGAAACATCGCGAATATACGCTTCAAAAATACCAGGAACGAGAAAGTTTTTGTACAGAAAGAAAAACTACTAACAATTATTTAAATTGCTTAAATTAACAAATTACTATAACAGCTCACCAATGAAATATGTGCCAATAGAAATAAAAGTTTTTTTCCAACATGCATTACATCGAACAAAAACTTTTCCCATACTCTGCTAAAAAAGAGCAAAGCGATTCAAATTGCGATGTTTAAAGCGGAAATTATCCCCAAAATCAATAACTATTTCAGCCAAAAAAACGCTTAGTTACTCAAATTTCGATGCATGAAAAGTAGAAATGTCTCAACAGAACCATCCCAAAGATAAACAATACAAAATACCATACATTAATTTGCTATCCACACATGCTTTCAAAATACCTATTATATTTTACATAAAATAACACCTTCATATTGCAGCGAAGTTCGTACTTTCCATCCGTGGATAACGGTGGCTCAGTGGTAGAATTCTCACCTACCACTCGAGCGACCCGGGTTCAAATCTCAACTAGATCAAAGTGAGTTTTACTAAAATTTCCTTCTACTGTTTCCCGTATTTTCTCGAATGTTCTATTGATTTTTGTATCTTTCCGAGTCTGGAAAGTTTCAGCACTTTCTCAAGTTGTATATAAGCAGATGTAACGTTCATTCGTGGTTCTGAATAAAGATCTCGAGTTGAGACTAACGAGTATTCGCTTCGTTTGGCTTTCACATTGTCTCCGTTAGCTTCATCTACGCGACAATATTTTTTATAAAATGCTAGAATCAACTTGTTTTCAGAAATTCAGTACCTAAAGGAGGCACGTTTATGGAATATGTCTAAATAATTCGTGGCATCGATAAGAATTAACTTTTAGAATAAAATAACCGTACTATTTTTGGTAAATTAATTTACATACAGTAAAAATAATGTTAAAAACTACAAGAAACCCTCAAGATTTTGTAAAAACAAAGAACTTACCTTTTTATGGTATAAATCCTCACACTCAATCTGGAACAAAACAACATATGACAATGGCTACCTTACAGATACACACCAAGTTGGAGTTTACTTTTAATTAACGTTCAAGTTTGAAGAAACTGGCATTTTCTAATATTTACTCATCAAAAGACAACTACTGAATTTAAACTAACAACTGAATTTAAAATAAGCTTTCCTGTAAGGTATATTGCACGAAAAAACAAGAATATCTCCTGCGTGAACTGATTAGAAATAAACAAGTTTGAACAGATCTAAGATTGCCTTCGGGTTGCCAAACACAGATTAGTTTCGGCAGGGATGCCATGCTTAAAAAATTATCACTTCATTGGCGGGAAAAAATATTTCAATTTTGTGCAAAAAATCGGAGTCGCCGAATGGGGAAGGGGGGGGGATATCACATCTGTACCGGCATTTTTTTTTAAAAATCTGGTTTCAACTTGGCCATTGTTGGTGATATTTAGAGAGTTCACTATCATAGACTAATAATAAGAGTAGACCGAGCTTCCCCAGACTTGTTGATGAAAAAATTGGTTCATGGATACATCATGTGACTGGTGGAAGGCTCGGCGAAAATTTTGGCGGCATGGTTGCCAGCTGGCAGGATTATCTATAGTTTGGCACTCGGCATGTATTTTAAGACGTAATGTGTTTTTATTATAATTTTTTTCCCAGGTGCAGAGATGATTGAACTGTTTTTGTTTTAGTTATGCATTATTTTGACATTAGTAATTAGTTTTTGATCGCAGTTTTCAGTAACTTTAATTTCATTCGGAACTACTACATCAGCGTTGGCGTAAACGCAAAAATGTACTAATTGGTATCTTAAATTGAAATTGTTAGTAAAAATCTTACCGTTTGCCGATTGTTTTTGGGCGCTTGCATCTTTAATTGCTTAGAGAGTTATTAAAATTGAATAAAGAAAATGCACAATACTATCTAAACGAAAAACTCACTATATTAGCAAAATATTTACAACTTAGAATAACAAATTTACAAATCAAGACTCCATAAAAGATCATTCTTCCGTGTTTCATCAGTTCTATTTATTTTATTTCTCGCGGGCGTTGATCGTCTGCTCCGATCAACGCCCGCTGTTGCTAGGATATCCACCAGTCACATGGTTTGGTATATGAGCAGCAAACGGGTTTCCATAGCTCGGTCTACTCTTATTATTAGTCTATGTTCACTATTGAATCACATTAAAATTGCCAATTTTAGGGAAATAACATTAAATTGGTGTAAAAGGAAGTCATGTGATGCACACATAAGCTCGTTTTTTTTTAAGAAGTCACATCACCTTTGAATGTTAAGTCCCGTTATTTTTTTCGTTCTAATGTAAATTTGCTTCTACTTATGTTTTAATGGATGGTATAACATTACAATCAAAAAATAAGCTCCTTCTTCGACTCATTTATTTTTGGAGGGGTGGCCGCAGGGGTGATTGTGAGTTCATCAAAAAATACCTGAAAGTTTCAAAGCGAAAACGGGGGGGGGGGGGATCTTTGGCCCCTATTACTTAAGTGCACCTATGCCACACTATTAAATAGTTCTGAGTCAAAATAGTGTGTGTACATTTGATGAAAATTTTAATGGGTTACAAAGTTACTTTTGAGCTTGTGTTATACAAAATTATCTTGACATTTGTCCATCTTAAGGGATAGGTGTCCATCTTAAGGCTCTTGCAGGTATATTTGATGAGTATTATATAATTTAAAAAGATTGCGGAGGTAGGGAGATAAAAGCATAACAAAAAAAAAAACATAATTCCGGTATTTTCGGACATAAAAATACCGGAAATACGTCCGAAAATACCGGAAATTCGGTAAAATACCGGAACACAATCACCCCTGGGTGGCCGACCACTGGGTACTGAATTCTTATGCATTTTCAATAGTCGGAACATAGCAGATTGACCCCTGGTTCTATACTGTTTGGTTGATCTACCCAGTAGTCGACTGCGTACTTAATATGAATTTTCTAATGTTCATTAAATAGTAATTAAAATGAAGTATTGACACAGCGGCAATTTAGCTCTTTTTAGTAAAAATTCCTTTTCTAACGTTATTTCTTCAAACGAAAATGTTTAAATTTTGTGCCTTAACGTTTTTTTTTTTTGACAAAAACAGTCGTTTCATCATTTTACTGCTTCAAATATTGATTTTAGTTTAGAATTCTCAAAAACAGGGCTGGAACCAGGTTGTAAATTCAGTCCGCCGTTGTGCGTTTGGAATATAAGTTCTATTCTCAACTTCTCATTACCAAATGGTGATTTGTCGGGATTTTTTAAAATCAAATCATGATACGTTGATGAAATCGATAAAACAAATGATCTGACTGGAATTAGTACTTAATCGGCAATAAATAAACATTCCCATTGGCAGGAATTAAGATGTAATGCTTCAATACTTACGTTAGCTCAAATTATTTCAATGAGCCTTAAACCTGTGATTTTTCTTTCTATTGCTCATTTTGCTAGACTATTTACTTCACCAAAGGTTTAAGAAACCTGTATTTTATTTAGACTAATTACCGTAAACCGGGATTACTTTGATACAGGTTTCGCATATTTTGTATTGTAGCACCCTCATTTTTCAAGATATTTCAACCATTCTTGAATCTAACGATAGCTTAACATCTCAGCTTTAAATTGCCGTTTGAAATTCTTAGATATATTGAATAGGGAGGGAGGGGGTCATTTTTTCTTTTTATTAATGTTACCCCATCATCAAGGTTACTTTGTAACAACGTGTTTTCTATATCTAAAACGACTGTTTCGGTGATTTGTAATAAAGTTACCCCATCCAAAAGATAGCCTGAGTTTTTTTTAATAACAAAATTCAATTTTTCCATTATTTTTGGGTTTAAAAAGCTGGTTTTAAAAGAAAAATGGTTCTTAAGTCACGTAGAGTGGTTCCTACCACTCTAAGCATGCTCATCTAGCAGGAATCAGGTTTGAATCAAACTAAAAAGAGAGAAATTCATAGGAAACTTCTTTTATTATAAAACATCAGTTGAAAAAAGCTTGAAATCACATCAAGCGTGTTTTTTAAATGTAAAACCACAGCCATCGTAATGTTTTTCTTCATTTCGACAATAAAAAATATCAAGGTAACTTCACTTGATTAGAATAAAATAGAACTTGAACTAGAACTTGAAAAGAATAGATTCAAAAATTATAAATGCTCGAAAAGAAATTAAGAATAAGACACAGAAATCACAAACTTTTTAAAATAAATGAGGCACATGAGATCTTTCTTATATCGTGAACATTATCCAAGGTGCACTCACAGCAGTCTTTGATCTATGGCTTCAAGTCAACTGAAAACAGTGCATTCTCTCCATGTTTGATTCTTGGGATTCGAATCCTGCAGCAGATGCGGCGAGGATTAAACCACAGCTTATCCTCTTCTTGTAGCCACGTCCACCACTTTCCGGATTTTTTCATGCATGTTACTTCAGATTCTCCATCCTCCTCTTGTACAACTTTCCCCGGGTATTTCCGTCCACCGTAAATTACAACTACATAGTCCCCTTCGATCAAGGGTTTCTCCATCAGAGTCGGCAGCATTGCTGGCTGCGGTGGTTCTGGAAAGATCTGGTCACTTGTTGAAGGAGCAAAACGACTGTCTATGTGGAGTAGATCTTCATCTGACATAACCCCATGACTATGTTCAGAATTCCCCATGTATCAAAGTTACCCCTTCAACTTGTGTTGTTTTATGTTTTAATTCATAGTAAATCGTAGAATTGAGTTAGAGAAATAAAAAAAAGACAAAATCATCTTAAATAGTTGTGTAATCAGAAAATAACTCACCCGAATTCAAAAGGTTGCTCAGTTGGTGGCACCAGAAGGGGTTAGGACAACAAACTGAAAACAGCTGATATAACGGATAACACATAAATCAGTGTTGCCAAAACCATTTTAATGTTTCAATCAATTGGCGATGTCAGCGCACTCTGAAAAGTGATTCTTGAAACCCTGAAACCACCAGGGGGTCGCCAATTGTAAAATTAAGCCCGCCAGAACGGTTCAAAAATAAAAAACAGGTTTTTATAAAGTTACCCCGTCAGTCTAAAGTAACCCCGGTTTACGGTATTCCAAAAGCAGGTACCACATTTTATTACTGCTTCTAACCAAATATTTAATTCATTGGGGTTTTTCTTAACAACGAAATCAAATTTACTTCTTGTTTAAAAGTTTGCTGAATTTGTTTTAAAATAACATAGTTTCAAAGTTGCATTACGTTGCTACCCACTCCATTTTAGTTTATTAATAATTAACTAATGTTCTTTTTGAAAGCTGTAAGATTAACTTCCATGACATCCTCCATTTCATAATTTCAATTTACCCACATACAGACCCGTAACTTGGGCAATCAAGAAGGGGGAGGGGGGCGATTGGCCCTCTTTATTTTCGAAATACAATTTAAATATGCATTTTTTCTTGTGTTTTTATTTTTATTTCCTATAAAATGCATTGCATTCATACCCTTTGCCGCCACGCCCTCCCAGAAAAACTTTGAAAATAAGAACCTTGCAACATAACTCGTCTTATTCTAGTCCGTTCACAGCAAAAGTACCTTTTTTTTTATGATAAAATTTTGTTTTAGATGTGACAAGAATTGCCAGTCGTGCTTTTCAAACGGATTTTTACTTGCTTTGTTTTGAAGTGAAATTGCTTCCCAAACTGCAATTTTAGTTTTATATTCCATATCTTGAAGTTCCGTTCTAATGAATATGGACCAGTCAAGTTGCAATTATATCGATCATCAATACGCTATTTATCGATCATGAATTCTATTCAGTTCTAAAGAAGTCTAGCTTCAGTTTAAAGTCTAGCCAACAGCGCAGCATTGCTAGCAACAAAGCCAATAAGATGCTTGGGTTTATCAATAGATCTATTTCAAACAAATCTAAAGAAGTTCTTCTGCCCTTATATAAAAGTTTGGTAAGACCCCATTTGGAGTATGCTGTTCAGTTTTGGTCTCCTTATCTTAAGAAAGACATTAATGTATTGGAAAGGGTTCAAAGGCGGACTACAAGGCTAATAAGTGGACTTTCCCACTTAGATTATGATTCCAGGCTTAGAAGGCTAAAATGTACAGTCTTGAGCAAAGAAGAGACCGAGGGGACATGATTCAGCTGTTTAAATTTATTAAAGTGAAAGATGTTACGGGGGCTAAAGTTTAGCACTGAAAACAGGACAAGGGGTCATTGTTTTAAGCTATTTAAATCTCAGGCTGACATGTATATTAGGCAAAATTATTATTTTAGCAGGGTAGTGGAACCTTAAAACGCTTACCGGAAGAAGTGGTAATGAGCAAGGGAGTAGACAGTTTTAAGAGGGCCATTGATCCTCACTGGGGATTGTAAATTGGCTAGGACCAGTCTAGCTGGGCCCAGAGCCTGTTGCTGGTCGTCACTTTTGTATTTGTATTTATCGAAACATCCAAAGTACATACAGAAACTTTTGCGTCAGAAGGGGGGTGGAGGGGGGGGAGCGAATCCACCTTTTCATGTTTTCAAAATTCCTTTCAAAAAAAAAAAAAAAAAAAAAAAATCCGGATCTCATTTACGTTCTTTAATTTCTATTTCACAGAAAATGATACTACTTTAGAAGATGAATAATAAAAAATGAATTACTAACTGGTTGCAAATTGAAAAATAATATGAACATAGATGTTACGAAGACATCAAGAATGCAGAATTCTTTGGAAATTATTGGAATAATTAATTTTGTATGCAAATGCTGTGCTGTAAGAGTTTCGCATTAAATATTGCTTAAATTTATTCACTCATACTCCATAAGAGTAATGCAAATGAAACGGCCGACTACTGGGCTCATACAGAGCCGAGCACTGGATTTCAATCGCCTACTACTGGAACATTTTCTGATATTAACTATAGGTTAGTTTTTAAAATATTTTTTTTTTTATTTCTGAAACAATTTAGTGAATCATTATCAGAAAGGTATAGCCTAAAGTCTAAAATGTTTTTGTTGTTGCGTTGATTGTTGAAATTTATAGGTTAACAAGAAAATTCAATGACAAATGATCATGCAATTATTATGTATGCTTATCCATGGAAAGGTCATTCAGATTCAGTTTTTTTTTCAAAGAGCCAGGCTGAATAGTTGACATTTTTGATCTTGCTTAAATTTTCAATATTTGTTCTTTAAGTAAAATTATTAGGCGCGTGTTTTTTTTTTTTTTTTCAATTATTATATTATTAGTATACCTTAAAATAATGTATTTTCTGAAATTTAGATTTCGTTTGTGACTTTTAAAGTGAATAATTGCTTGCACCAAGAGTGACCAGGTATGAAACTAGGTGGAGAAGAATTCTTTACTCTAGCAGAAACGAAATCAGTTAACTGACCATCTCATTTAGTTTTTATAAAATACCACTCTTCAACAAGTGCTTCTCAGGCACCTGTTAAAAAAGCAAACTTCTGTTATTTCAATATTTAGTACTATTGTTTATACTAATATAACATTCAATTTTCTTTAACTAATTAAATTGACATCTGAAAGTAGTATATATTTGGGAGAAAGAGAAATTTCCGTGAATGATTTGATTAGTTGTAAATATTGCGAGAAAATGATGGTGCACTTCATCATTATACTGAAACAGCCTTCACTGGAAAGTCCCAAGATTATGCCAATATTCTTTTGATAAAAAAGAAACCAGCTGTTGCTAGAGTGAAGTCATGCTATACATTTTTTTATTGGTAATGAGCCATGTAATACAGTAGGGGCCGCTTAATGTGATCACGGTTAATGCTATCATTCGCTTAATGTTATCAGAATCACGAAGTCCCGGAACACTTGTATGTTAATTACACGTTAAAAAGGGTGGATATTGTAATCAGCGTCTTCGTCTATTGTTATCACTTTTTCATAAACTTTCAATTTTTTTCCGGTTTTTGTTCCTCAATTAACATAAATACATAGGCAAACCCTGACGAGACTCACTTTCTGTGTAGCATTTTGTGGTTTTCAATAGCAGATCAAAATTTTTCTAGGAATGTAGTTACAGAAACGCTCCCCAGTGACCAAAGATTCTCCCTAAGAAAACTTTCTTTTGCACTTAAAAAAATTCAGTTGTGGACATGTTGCAGGCATTGATGTAGGACCTCCATTGTTGCCACTACTTTGTAAACTATTAAAGAATTGTGTCGAGATTGAAAACAAAGCGAAATTAAATTAAAATTTAAACAACAAGCAAAACCATGCTGGAAAAGATAAAAAAGCTGAATGTGCTTTGTAACAGGTTTACGAATGTCAGGGAAAACGGTCATATTTTACTTCACCCATTACTATGTGATTTAAAATTGCATAATTTAATAATTTAGCTTTAATTTTTTATAATTCAGATGTTTCCATTCTGTTAATTTAATAATTTATAATTTCAAACTGCGTTCAGTTGAGTCATTGTGATTTTTATTTGAGGTTGCCAAAATAAATGCACCTTAATTGGAAAAAAAAAATCATTATTTTGTGTCTCCTGGATTCTTTTCGGTTATTGTTATCAAATTATATTTGTCCCAAAGTGATCACATTAAGCGGCGTCTACTGTACTTCCAAATGTGGAGACCGCAGAAACAGGGTGTTTCTCAACTCTTGGACAAAACTTTAAAGGGGTATAATACACATCTGGACAAACAATATAATAGCAAAAATAAGTGTCCCAAACGTCTTCCGAAGGAGATAGGCGCCATTTAAGTTTAGGGCACAAAATTTTTAATGATCATAAAAAACGGAAAAATGGATCGATCCATTTGCAGTTTTCGCTAAAATTATTCCCTTTATCAGTATTTTCTTGAAGATAAATTTTGAAGATGTTGTTTAAAAAATGCCAATAGAGGGCGCTTTAGAGTTTGGAGTAACGAAGAACTATTTTTTACCGATATTCTTGAATCTCATTAAATGCTTTCTAAGGCTTGGACTTATATTTGGAGAACATTGTAAAACTTCAGGCTATACCTTTCTGATAATGATTCATAAACTTGTTTCTGGAATTAACATTTTTATTTTAAAAATCGAGCTATTGTTAATACGAGAAAATTCTCCAGTAGTCGGCCATAGAAATCCACTGCTCGGTCATGTATGAGCCGAGTAGTCGGCCGCTTCATTTTCATTACTCTAATGAGTGTGAACGAATAAATTTAAATAAAATTGAATGAGAAACTTACAGCACAGTAGTGTACCTTACTAAATTAATTATTAAATCAATTACGAAAGAATTCTACATTCTTGATGTCTTCGTAATGTTTGTTTTTATAATATTTTCCAAACTGCAACCAGTTTGAATATGCATCACATGCATCTTCAAACTGATTTATATTTTATTATATATCTTCTACATCAGCGGTTATGCACCTTGTGGGGGGGAAGTAGGGAGTGAATTTAGGAGATCGCAGAAGAATACCAAGGGGGGGGGGGTATATCAGATAAAATAAAATTTAAATCAAACAATGACATTCGATTTTGGGGTCACTTGTCAATATTAACTAACAGCTCTCTCATTAATATTCAGTAAATTACCGCCCATTAGCCAGGGCTAAAGCAGAAATACGCTTTCACGTATTTCTGCTTTAGCCCTGGCTAATGGGCGGTAATTTACTGAATATACCTTGCCTCGCGTTCAATCTTCGAGTTGAACCGAACCATTGCTTCGGTCACTCGTCTGGTCTGCTAATTCTATATTAGCTACCAGTTTGTTTGGCACTCTTGGCTTCCTTAAGAGGTTTTCCATCTCCAGCTCAGTCACTTTCCTATGCCGGGCTGATGAGTGCTAATGAGCACGAAACTGCAGTCCTCGGCTGGAAATGACTGAGACGGCGGTGTATTTCACGCGTCTCTCATTAATGTTGTAGAAGTCAGTAATGTGCACGCCAATCTCAACTGGATCCTAAATTACCTCAAAATAATTCCTTCTTTTCAACTTGGATTTTATATGGCACAGAGGTGCCCATAGTGTTGGATGGGAAGGTATGATTGAAATTAACTCTTGCCCAAATAACGTAATATATTTAGCAGAGTGAAATTGGAGTTCGTGAAACAGTATAATTGAAGACGAATAGCTCATTAAACATCAATTAATTTATTAAAAGATAAAAAACAAAGTATATGGCTTTGACAAAAAGTAAATAAGGATAAGTATATCATTATTGCAAATACCCCGTTGACCTAGACTAATAAGTATTATCAATTGACCCGACTATCGTTCATGAGGAACGAAGTCTTCAATGGACAAACGTCATACTACTTCAATTAAACAAAAAAAAAGGCTAACAGCCTAAGCTTGCTGAACAGACAGCAAGTTGGCTTGCCTGACATGAGCCAACGCGTCTAGGCTGTGCAAGAAGTGAGAGAGAGATCAACTGATAACAGCTTTGCTTATATTCAGAATCTCATTAGCATATCTTCACTTCAATGCTACCTGATCGTGATCTTCAGTGGCCAAGCCCAAAGCGTGTGTACGTGACGTCACATGTTCAAGAAGAATCGACGTTAAAGTAGTCACGTCATGGGCAACGCCCGCTACACGTGCCGTTCTCTATTCCAAGACTAGTTACGTCACGGATTCTAGCGTTCGTTAAGGAACAATGATATGAAAACTGCAAATATGTAAAATGTTATCTAACATACAAAATGATAATAAACCTTCACTTAGATTGACATACTATGTCTATCACATAGAGGGGGATTATGGCACTAGTTGCGCCATCAAAATTTGGGGGGGGGGGATTTTTTTTCCAGAAGTTTTTTTTTTTTTTTTGAGCAATCACGGTTGCTTATTGTCCTCACTTGACCGTTCTTGACGTTGTGGTTCCTTTTTCAGCTTGAACCAGGAGCGTCTGCAGCACCACCGCCCACCGTCCTCTGCAGGCGGCGCGGCTGCTCCGGTCCGGAGCTATCCGCTTCTCTTGGTCGGAGGCGTCCATGTCCTACACATACTCATGCTCACACACATACAGTACAACCTTGATATCTCGAATCTCTTGGGATGGGAAATTTTTTCGAGATATTGAGTTTTCGAGTTATTAAGGTCTTTAAAAAATTACACTAGTAACTCTCACATTTACATACATGTACGCTATATTCATTTATATATGTACTATCGGACCACTTTGAATTACGATCAATAAAGTAGTCTTCAATATTTCACTAGATTTGAAATTTTCTAATTGTCGCAAGTGCACAGGATGAGATTTTGAAATGGACAACAATTTCAACTTGGTTTTTCACCTAAAAATTTAAAAATGCTGATTTTATCTTTAACCAGTAACCTCACATTCAAAAAGTTCTCAGCAGCCATTTTGTAGGAGTTAATACTGAATGATGAAAATGAGGAACGCATTTTCCGTTTTCGCTTGAAAACTGACGGACGAAAAATCGAACCCTTTTCCTCAAAATGGACAACATGTTCGAGAGAAATGCACAAAGATTCTAAACTCTGGGGAAAACACAGCACCTCCTTCATACCAACACTCCCCTATTATCTTGCCCCAATCCCCTATTCACAAAATTTCCAAGAAAAGGGACGAAAAACGTTAAGCAATTGTCCCTGGAACTGATTTTACTACGAAAACTGCCAAAGCAAAATGAGAATTGAAACTTGCTTCTGTGCAAACATTTCGACATATCGAGGGTTTCGAAAAATAAATTTCGAGATAACTATGGAAAATACATAGGGGTTTCTATAGAAAATGCTGGGGAAAATTTTTGTTTCCAGACATCAAGGGTTTCGAGATAAGGAGGTTCGAGATATCAAGGTGTGACTGTACACACACACACCACTTTACACACATACACTCACACACGCATATGTGCATACACACAGGTCTACGCAACACAAACAAGCCTACACACTTACACACACAACTATGCACGAGTAACTGCCCAGGAGGAGAGGCAAGCTTGGGGGGACAGGAGCCTTTTCTAGAAACAATAACTCCAATGAGTAGGGTCCTGTGGCAGTTCGTGATTGCGAAAAACATAATTTGAATTCAAAATTTCAGAATTCAAATTAATTTTCTTTCTTTTTTTTTTTTAGAACACATGAAATTTTAGATTTTTGAAAGGAAAAAGAAAAATATTTATACTTATTCAACACGAAATACATGTATAAGTTGAACGTACTCATTCCAAAATTTACTAGCGGTGTCTCTTCTTTATCTTTACTAATAATAAAGCTGAAAGTCTGTCTCTGGATATCTGGATCTTTGTTCCTCTGGATGTCACAAAATTAGTTCGCTGCATAGGGGTGAGGACCTCGAAGCGATTTTTCGAAAATTCGATCTTGGTTTTTTTTTCTATTCCAATTTTAAGAACATTTTACCGAGCAAATTATCATAACGTGGACGAGTAAATTACCAAATTAACCTAACGTGGAACCGTAACATGGGCGAGCAAATAAACATAGCACATTAGCAAGAAATTCATCATCCATTTAAAAAATATACAGACGAATCAAATGATCTTTTAAGTTTCTACTAAGGCCAAGCCGTGCGGGTATCGCTAGTTTTGAATAAAGGAATCATGAAAGACGGGGTGGGGTCAGTGCCCGTTGTAAATCAGGATCAACCGATTTGATTTATTCTTGATTTATTAGAAACTAGCTGCGTCGATCGACTTTGCAAGATCTACCTCGAAAAAAAAAGTTATTTCAAGTGATGTGTGTTTAACAATCAGACTTGAATAAAAAGAAAATCTGTAAAATATCCCGACAGATCGCGGAAAAATAACCAAAAAGGAAAAATTTTGTATACCCCGATTACAGGAAAAGCCTCAAAACAAAAGCAAGAATTTTATTTGTTCACAGTCAAGAAAAAAATGGCAACAGATCTTTCTCCTAACTCGTGAAAAAATTTGCATTTTTCTTTACTTGGCCATGTTATACATCAACACCACACTAGAAACAGAATATCTACTGCGACATCTACTGTGTGACTGTACTGTGACTATATGAAGATCAAAATACTACTAAAGCAATGATGCTAAATAAATTTACTTTTTGCTTTAGACAAGTCGATATTCAAAATTTGCGATATGACCACTAACGATTAAATACAGGGGAAATGTTTAAGGGGGGGGGGTACTCCTCTAAAGCAAGAGCCCCCCTCCGCTCTTAAGGGGCTCCCCTGATTAATATTAATGTTTTATGGTACATTCTTTAATACTGAGTAAAGAAAGTACCTTTGTTTTATGAGCACTTTCTTTAACAATGGATTTTATATTTAATCGTTTAATATTGAAATTAAATGTAGTTTATTGTTTTTTGCCTTAATTGTTTTCTAAAGAACAAATATCATGAAGCAAAGGTTTGGGACCTAAGTTAGATCTCTCCTATTCATCCAGCAAAAAAACCCCATAAAAATCGTTTCACTAATTGAGACGCTATGAATTTACAGACAACAAAGCGAGAGTATGAAGTTTGAAGAGTTCCCTCCATTTCTCCAAGATCCCTCCTACAAGGACGTGAAGATCATTAGATGACCGGGGGAAGTATACCGTTTCAAACAGAAAAAGAATTTTCCTAATTGGTCCAGGCGTTATCTAGTAATTGGGGGGCATAGTACAAAAAAAGGACCAACGAAGTCTGTTAATTAGTATTGCCATTAGGGATGCGTCGTTCATGAACAAACGGGTCAAAAAGTTCGAATCCTCAAAATGAACGGATCCGTTCGTTCACTTAGAAAATGAACGACCGTTTTTACTTCCTTTTACAAAAAAGGAAGTATTGTATTCGCGAAAGAAATTTCACTCAAAAATCGGCCTTAATTTCCATTTTGCTCAACCCCAAATGAATGTTGAGTTTTCTTTTCGACCCGACCACACGTACATATGTACCTAAAAACATATAGAAGCCCAAAAATCCTTTTTGAAGTTTCCCGAGTTAATTACATCGAGTTTTCTCGTGACGTCTGTATGTACGTATGTATGTCACATAACTCAAGAACGGAATGTCCTAGGAAGTTGAAATTTGGTACATAGACTTCTAGTGGGGTCTAGTTGTGCACCTTCTTTTTTGGTTGCATTCGGGTGTTTCTAAAGGGGTCTTTTGCACCTTATGGGAGGAAATCATTGTTAATTTCGATGCAAGCTTAAGTGGTGTTATAATTTGGTGGACACTTGGCAATATATCGCCAGTCTTTTGGTCGCCAAGTTTTGTTGCCAACTTGGCGACAAATTTGGCGATTTTAGTTTTAAATCTGGTTTCAATGTAGCCATTGTTGGTGATATTTAGAGAGTTAGAGAGAGAATCCCATTAAAATTGCAATAATAGGGAAATAACATTAAATTGGTGTAAAAGCAAGTCATGTGATGCACACATCAGCTCGTTTCGAACGGTGAGCAGTTTGAAACATTGTATTAATGCACTTGTGATAAAATCGAATTTAAAAAAAAAACAATCTTTAAACTTTTTACTCTTAATCTCAATTTCTTTTTTCTCAGTGCAGTAGAATATATTTATTTCGAACCTTTTTACATTCTGATTTATTCTTAATTTTCCTTTATACGTTGCCGTTCATTTGCAATCTTCCAATGAATCCATTAGTAACATTCTGTGTAACTTGTTATTGTGACTAACAAAATGTTTCGACATTTCACTTCCTGTCTCATGCACCTGCTAAAATCCTTCTCACCCTTTTTGTTGCCAAATTAGTTTCATACGAGCTGATGTGTGCATCACATGACTTCCTTTTGCTCCAATTTCTAGATTCGCAGTGAGCAAAGAAACAATTTAAATATTTTCACCCCAAGTTTGTTGCAAACCGCAGCAAAGAAAACATTTTATACAGATAAATTTTCGCAATATTGGCAGTTTTAATGCGATTCAATGGTTAACTCTCTAAATATGGCCAAATTGAAACCAGATTTAAAAAAAAAAATTGCCAAATTTGTCGCCAAGTTGGCGACAAAACTTGACGACCAAAAGCTTGGCGATATATTGCCAAGTGTTTGCCAAATTATAGCACCGTTTGAGTTTACATTGAAATTAACAATTATTTTACCCCAAAAAGGTGTACATCCGAATGCAACCAAAAGAGAAGGTGCACAACTAGACCCCACTTGGAGTCTACGTACCAAATTTCAACTTTCTAGGACATACTGTTCTTGAGTTATGCGAGATACATACACACATACATACGAACGTCACAATAAAAATCGTTGTAGTTAACTCGTGGATCGTCAAAATGGATTCTCCAGGTGTCTATACGCATGTGTTCACGTGTGGTCAGGTTGAAAAAAAAATCAATATTCATTCGGGGCGAGCAAGATGGAAATTAAGGCCGATTTCTGAGTGAAAATTTTTTTGCGAATACAATATTTCCTTTTTCGGAAAAGGAAGTAAAAATGATTAAAAAACGATTTAAATTAACGGTAAAAAGATTTTAAATAACTATTTGTAATTAAAAATAATGTCTCAATTATATTTCCAATGAGACTGTCTCTGTTTCGAAAAATAAAATTTTTACGCTGTTCGCAGGCCGTTCAAAATACTTTTTAATGCTTTTATGACCAACCTTTTGTCTTCCATATAAGCAGTTCCCAACCTTTTTTTCCTCGCAAACCCCATCCAAAATCCAAAAGAAGTTGGCGAACCCTTTCTGTAGTAAGTAATGGGTTAAAAAAAAAAAAAAAACGAGCTGATGTGTGCATCACATGACTTCCTTTTACTCCAATTTAAGGCCCCTATATATACGAGCCGGCGCATCAGCTTAAGATTAGCCTTTTCGGCTAATCGATTCGGATCGGAGCGCGTGTTTGAGAGGTTGTCTTTTCTGGCGAGTAATCGCGTTTGGTGATTGTTCACTGCGAGCGATTATTAGCGGCACGTTAATTGTTTATTAAATAAAGGGCTATTTTCGGCAAATTTGGCGAAACCCCGTAGTAACCCCCCCGTAGTAGCAGCGCAACAATGTAAAATCCGATCCAAAATGGCTAAACTTAAGCTGATGCGTCGGTCTGTCTATATAGCGGCTCTACTCCAATTCAATGTCATTTTCTCATTATTGGCAGTTTTAATGTGATTCAGTAGTCTCTAAAAATCGCCAAATTTGTCGCCAAGCTGGCAACAAAACTTGGCGACCAAAAGACTGGCGATATATCGCAAAGTGTCCGCCAAATTATAACAACACTTGAGTTAACATTGAAATTACCAATGATTTTCCCCCAAAAAGGGGCAAGACCCCCTCTGGAGCATCTCAATGAATGCAACCAAAAAAGGAGGTGAACAACTAGACCCCACAAGGAGTCTAAGTACCATATTTCAACCTTCTAGGACATTCCGTTTTTGAGTTATGCGACATACATACACACGTACATACAGACGTCACGAGAAAACTCGTTGCAATTAACTCGGGGATCGTCAAAATGGATATTTCGGGTGTCTGTACGTTCCTAGGCATATATCCACGTGTGGTCGGGTTGAAAAATAAGCTCAACATTAATTTGCTGGTGAGCAGAATGGAAATTAAGGCCAATTTTTCAGTGAAATTTTTTTCGCGAATACAATATTTCCTTTTTTGTAAAAGAAAGTAAAAAAAAATACAAACACACACAGAGTAAAATTTTGAATATTTTATTCAGTTTGATGTTGTGTGCTCATCAACTCATTACAAGAACGAAAACCTGATAGCAAAATACAGAGGTACAAATGTGGCTACAATGAATACAAAAAAAAAAAATCTACAAAAAAAAAACCCTGTGATTATTCTTTCTGAGCTTCAGTTGTTGGAAAAAAACTCTTAAACGGGACAGTTGTGTAGCAAAGAAGTTAAGCTCGAAGTTTGGCTCAAATACCTGAGTTTTAGTCTTACATTAGGTTCTACATTTAAGTTGCTTCAGTATTTATCTCTGTATATATTGTAACGGATCCGGTGCGACTTCCACTTTCTTGAAATGAAGAAACTTCTTGAGGGAAACACAGGAAATTTATTTACACTATGTACAGGAAAGATCGGTAACAACTGCTAAATTAATCATCAGCAATTAAGCAAATATCAATCAACACCGTAAACTCAACGGTTACACCCGTATTTACTTCCAAATACGAAAAACAACACAGCAAAATGCCTCGCAATAAACAGAGCTAATACACTCTCAGTGCAAATTCTCAATCGAAACTCAACTTTTTATCATGCGTAACGGCTTTTTATAAACATCGAAAGAGAACTCTCAAATATTCCACAAGATTCCCGAAAACCGTAGACCGTTATTTTGTTTCTTTTCCATTCACAAATTTTATCATTCAGAATGAGGGGACGTATACTTCAGCCGAATGTACAGGGGCTGTATATTCATTACAAGAAACTATTTACAGGTTACGTTACTACAATTATTTTAGATGAAAGATAATTTAATAAACGCCGAATTTAGCTAGATTACGACAAATTAATCACAAAAATAACTAATATTTACAGAATTTGTAACAATATATATTGAAAATCCTTTTTCATATAGAAACTCTGTCTCTTTCAGTAAAAACTTATAAAGGACATTTAATTTGTCTCTTGGAAAAGGTCTATGGACCCTAGCTGGTTGATAAGAATATAATGCAAACATTAATCGTTTGAAAGCTGAAGAATTTTCTTCTATTTCGCTAAAATTGTAGAATAAAATGCAAATGCGTATATTGGAAGAAAAAAAAAGGAAAAAGAAACGAGTATAACTACCTTTAACTATTACCCAAAAGTTAATTTTTAAAAGCAAGAATATTTTAAAGTTTACTTATTACGATCGCACTTAGTGCATTTTTAGCTGACCACAAGAGTTAGTGCAATAGCTGTACGTCACACTCAAACGGTAAAGAAACTAAACATCGAATATTAACTAAGTATGGTTCAGACTCGCACACGCACTAAGCAATATTTTCATTAAGTTTAGTCGGAGTTTCGAATCAAAAGCTACTGAGAAACCAAAACACATTCATAATTCTTCTACCTGAATAAATTGTATTCAAAAGCGGAATTTCTTCGGCATGGCTTCTATTTCATCATTTTCAAAGCAAGCGGTAAAATATGCAACTCGTAATGACAAACAGCAAATATGCCGCATTTTCCTTGCAATGTGCGAGAGAACTGAATAAATGTTGAACAAAAAACCACTTGAATTTAATATCTTTTTCAAATGATATTAAAAAAGAATAAAATATTAAAAATAAGAATTCAAATCTTATTTTTAATATTTTCTTTAAATGAACAAAGTCGTTCAAACGAACGAGTTAAATGAACGGATCATTAGAATGAACGGTCCTCTAATGAACGGATCATCAAAAAGAACGACGTTGCCCACCTCTAATTGCCGTAACTGTAAATTAAACTGACGGCGTCATGAAATATTAAATCTAGAGTACTTGTCAAACTTCAGAAATTAGACACTAGTTACGATATATTTAAAAAATATATAAATTTAATCGGCCGGGGGGGGGGGGGATTTCTGTCTTCAATTGCCCTTGAATTAAATGTATTTCAAAACTGAAATATTAAAAAAAAACTTTAATGACTTAACGAAGTTATTTATCAGCAATTTTTTTATATTAAATTAATTAATTCAACTATTTTCGTAGCAAAATACAATTAATTTACTGATTTGCTACATAAGTAATAAATACATTAATAAGACTATAATTAAAATTAACAGGTGGTGCCGTGAAAATCAAATATCCTGATGAGTGAGAACTAAATATTGTTTAAAACAAGATTCATCCGTCGAAAAAATGCAGCGTTCAAGCCAAAACCACCTGTGGCGTATCACGCAGCTAACGAAAGCTGGTCTACGTAGTCACAACGCGTATTAAATTTAAAGTTTCTTAGATTTCTCCGAGACCACTCATCAGATCGAGACAAAATTAACATGGGACGATCTGGAAAGTATACCCTTCCAAACAAAAAAAGAACTTTTCAAACCGGTCCAATATTCTTTGAGCAATACGAAAACATACATGAATAGCCGCAAGATGAAATCATAACCTCCTTTTTTGAAGTCGGATAAAAATAAACAGAATCGCAAACTGGGATGCTATCATTTAAAGTGCACATCATTTAAAGTAAAATGACTCGTTGTTTCTTAAGAAAAAGTACCCACAATTTAACTGTTATTGGATGATAATAGGGGATTGGTGATGGGAATGCGTGATGTCCGATTTTGAGTTATACACATACTATTTATATTTTATGTCCTTGTGGCCGACTACTGGAGACTGGTTGACTACTGGAGCACTTACTCTATTCAGTTCAGTTTGTATTTTCAACCGTAAAAAAAAAAAAGGAATCCAAGTTGAACCGGCGCAGGTTTACACATCGCGAGGGGCACGTTTACGCACATGATAAGTGATACCAAGGAGTAAAGTAAAATAGATATTTAACCAAATTTAAATGCTTTATTTCTCTTAACACACTTATTAAAAATAAGAATATTACAAATAATTAACTAAAGAACATTATTATAGGCTAAACTAAAATCATAGGGCTTATTGCTTATGAAAAACTGAAACTATTTAGTCATCTTCATCATCAGTATTAGATTTTACTAACAAAAATAAAGTATTTCATTTCGCTTGCTTGTCATGGGATCACGTTTTGATACAGATTTAAGATTGCCAATTTGTATTCCCAGAACCATAAAACAATTCGCAGGTAATGAGAAGGTAACTTTTCTTTTTGTAAATTTTATCATACTGTGTATGGCTAACTTAAAGACAGTTTTAAGGTAGCAATCAATGTTCTTATGTTGAAATGAATGTCCGTTATTCGAAGTGTAAGCTATTTCAGAGTGAATAATAAGGAAAAACCTACATGGGACTTGTACTCGAAGAAATTGGGGGTGTCCGTTAAGGGAGTTTTTACATAGATTTTGTTTTGTTATTTAAGAACCATACTTTTTGATTTAGGCTTCAGTTATTTCTTTATCACTATAGTTACATTTTAGATAACCCAGGAAGAAATTCTTTTTGTAACTCTTCTTGTCAGTCGTGCTTGTTTGTGCTGTTTGTCAGTCTCTGGCTGTATGAAAATTTTACCCCTGTTTTGAGGGTGTAACATAGTTAGTGAGTTCCCTCTATTTTTCTCTTAATAAGTTCCTAGCAAACAGTAAGTATGTTTTTTTTTCAGAATTTTTTCAGCATTCTTATTTTTGAAACAAATGTGATTGAAAAATGTCAGGTTTTTGGAGAATCACCCCTCTATTGATGCATCTAAAAACAGGTGGGCGACTTTTCGACCTTTCATTGTTCCCCTTTCTGTCCCTCCCCTTCCCTTCGTCTCCAGTTTTAGGGTGGGAGTAATATCAAAAAATCGCTTCGTATGTAGAAATGAAGATGTAGAATGAAGCTGCTCTTCATCTCTATTAATATCTCTAGTACCCCGCTTAGGCTTCATTCTGTTAGAAATAAATTCCCCTCCCGGTCACATTTGACTTACCAGAGATTCGGCCCCCAATCAATTATTTTACTTTTTGGCCTACTTTCCCAGCAAAAGTCATACACTCTGTTGCAAAAAAATATATGCACCTAGAAGAAATTGAGCTACACTCACGAAACTAGGCAGGCATGTAGTGTATAAGGAGATAAGAAGATGATTACAAATTCAGAATAAAAGATAATTTTATTAAGCAGTTACAGCATGCAAAAGGTTACAAATCAGTAAGTAGTAAAGCCACCTCTGGCAGCCATACAAGCCGAAACACGACGTGGTATAGAATCAGTTAGGTCATTTATGACGCCCTGCGGAAGATCATGCCATCATCTTTGCAGCTGTGTCGTTAATTCCCCTGTATCCCGGGATGGCTGCAGTTGGAAAGGTCTGGTGACCTGGCAGGCCATGTTAGTACGTCATATCCATGAAGACAATGTTGACAGAGTTGCGCAGTATGTGGACAAGCATTGTCCTGCTGATAAATGGCACCTGGACGACTTGATAGCATGGGCAGAACAATTCGGCGTTAAAATGCTGTCCACGTATCTACTAGCTGTCAAAGTGCCTTGGAGAACAACTAGAGGTAATCGTGTATTCCAACAAATTGCTCCCCACACTGTCACACCTTATGAAATGGCTGTATGCCGCTCGATAACATATCCCGGACCGGAGCGCTGGCCGGTGCGCCTCCACACACGTGTACGGAGATCATCAGCACCGAGACTAAATCGGGATTCATCGCTGAAGATCACGCGACTCTAGTCTGTTACACTCCAAGCTGCCCGAGGTCGGCAAAACTCGAGTCGGCACTGCCCGTGATGTGGGGTCAGTAGCAAGCGTCTTAATGGACGTCGGCTCCTCGAGCCAACTTCGGCCAGTCCTCTCCTAATGGTTTCCCTTGATACCACCAGTGCCTGGAAGGAGGTAAGGGGCGTTGAATCGATGCTAGCGACGTTGTTGGTGCTGACGTGGTCGCTCTTCTGATTGCACGATCCTCGCGTTCAGTTGTGTTCCTGGGACGCTCTGATTCTCCTCGACGTAAACTCTTCCTTCCGTGATCCACTGTTGCCAACACCGAGCAACTACCATATCACTCCGACCGAGGTGGGGGCTGATACTCCTGTTTGACCAACCTGCTTCTCTGAGGCCTATTACAGGGGTGATTGTGAGTTCATCAAAAAATACCTGAAAGTTTCAAAGCGAGACCGGGGGGGGGGGGGAATCTTTGACCCTTATTACTTAAGTGCACCTTTGCCATAGTATTAAATAGTTCTGAGTCAAAATAGTGTGTGTACATGTGATTAAATTTTTAATTGGTTACAAAGTTACTTTTGAGCTGCTGTTAGACAAATTATCTTGACATTTATTTGTCCATCTTAAGGGATAGGTGTCCATCTTAAGGCTCTTGCAGGTATAATTGATGAGTATTATATAATTTTAAAAAATTGCCGAGGTAGGGAGATAAAAACATAACAAAAAAAAAACATAATTCCGGTATTTTCGGACATAAAAATACCGGAAATATGTCTGAAAATACCGGAAATTCGGTAAAATACCGGAACACAATCACCCCTGCCTATTATACGGCCCCTATCAAACTCCGTCAGCTGTTCGTACTGCCGCCGGTTACGTAATACAGGTATCTGAAAACACAATACAGTCTACCGAAGTCAACAGATTCGATTGAATAGCCCTACGGCACAAGTTCTCATGCTTTTAAACTTAACCCACCTGTGCAACTCACATGCTCATAGCACGCTTAGCCTTGTTTCATTGGCGTTGAAATTTTAATCATTTGCATATCGGCTACCAAGCTGCATTTGTGCCGAGTTTCATGATTGTGGCTCTAATTGTTCTAGGTGCATATATTTTTTGTGACAGAGTGTATAAAGAAGAAAAAGGCATGAAAGAAGGATTAATGCATATTAAAAATATCGCTAAAAAAAGTCAAACATAAATAAAATAATTAAATAAATTTTGAAAATTAAAATTGGAAAGTGGGGTATTGAGATGTGGGGAGAACATGTCTTTTGGTCTATCTGTCTGTCCCCCCTCAAATAACTTCTGGATGAATAGTCTAATTCAAACGTTCTTTTTTTTTAAATCTCTGCCAGGACACCTACTTCCCATATTTCATTTTTTCATTTGAACAATATTTCGTTCAATTTTGCACGGTTCAAGAAACTTAAAATTAGCGCGCAATTTTCCGTTCAATTTTGAACAGTTCATATCACCTAACATTAGCAACTACGTGGAACTAAAAGTCAATCTTGATCCCGAAATAAAAGACAAATTTACTTCATAACAAATTTACTTCAAAACAATTTTTTTGGAAATAACTCTTGTTGATCAACTAAGGACTCTGACTCCTAGAATGTTGTCTCAAATTTTGAATGAATTTATTTATAAATTCGTATCGATTTTGTTTCTATTTTTATATATTTTGAAATATTTAAGATTTGAAATTAAAACGAATGTGCCAGTATCATGTATATTATGCGTTTCTGCATAGTACAAAACTGAAGCTATAGCGAGCGTAAAGCATATTCGACTTAGTAAAAAACTTAACGCAACACAGTAATGTTCCTAAACGGGAACATGCCTAAAATATTAGATTTAAAAAAATCCGAAAATTTCTTCTTGCATTGTGTAAAGGTATGCCTAAGAATCTTGTTTTTATGAAGCAATTCAATATTTTACACTTGGAACATAGAATGACATTTAAGGAGTTACAGTACCTCAAAAATGATGAAACAATCAAAAAATTTTTTATTGCTTATTTCAAAACAAAAAACTATTCTGAACACAGGGGAAAAGTTTCAATGCTCTGGTTCAAATATTTAAAAAGTTATGAGTGGTTTTAGGCCATGCTCCCTATGTGTTCTTATGCAAAAGAGAAACTTCAAATTACTTTTTTCGATGATGGTTTTTTTGGGTTTTCATGTCATTAGAATCCCTAAAGATTTTTTTCTATTAAAGATACAGCTTTAAAGTAATACTTTTTGCAATTGGGATAACCTATTTGACAAAACTGTGCATTGGATAAGCATTTTATAAATGACTCTAATGTTTACAGCATGTTAAACCTTTAAAAACCAAATTAAAAAAAAAAAAAAAAATTGATTTTTTACATAATTAATCACAGAAAATTTTCGAATGAACTCATTAGCAAATGAACGCACAGATTTTTAGAGATGATTATAGTGATCGTTTTGCAAAAAACGTTTTTTAAATGAGTGCAAAAATAAAAAAGTCTTAGGGGTTTTAAAAAGTTGAAATTTTCCTCAATTTTTTGAATTTTAAAAAAAGTAGGCAATATTTTTAAATTTTGAAAATAAATGATTGATTACGAAATAAGTATGCATGTTATGGTTTCAAAGAAATATAAAATTTATATAAATTAAAAGAAATTGCTTGAAAGGTACTGTGACCCCTTAAAGGTTAAAAACTGAACATTTCTTGGTTTACTCTTCAAAATCTAGTGTAAGTACAGGCATTTGATCATAGTGTAATTTTAAAGGCTTTCGAACATATTTAAAAGTGTTTCAAAGTATGTTGACTTCTTATTGCTAATGACAAAAAATAAAAACATGTAGCCGAAACTAAATATGAAATTAAGTAAATAGAATAATTCTATTGATTTTATTCTATTTTTTTTCCCACTGCTATTGCTCAGATAAACTATATTGCTACAGAAAAGATCGGAACTTCTTTCTGAGAATATGCATTTAGTTCTTAGTAAAGAATGTTTTCTTTTTGTTTATCTTGTCTTGTTTTATGGTTATTATAGTTTTAATTTGAGGGGTATGTAAATGAACAAAGTTGTATCATTTATTGCAAATCTAATTTGGGATCAGTGGGAACGTTGCATGAATGTGTTGAACAAAACTTGCTTTTGGAGCAATCTTGGGAGTAGGTAAATGGAGAGTTTGGAGCAGCTTGGAACAGTAAAACGGTGTAGCAAATTTTAAGCGGCTTGCGGCAGCAATAATTTTAATTTTGCATCAATTAGGAGCAATTATGTATATCTCACACACAGACATGTGTGACATGATAAAATAATAACAAAAGATATTAAGTATTAGGGTGGGCCGAAAAAACTTTTTTTGGAAATCTGTTTTTGGATAGTGCGGAAAAGTTGCTATATGGGCCCGTTGTTACCCATAAAAAATTTCGCTAAATTTGTTTAATATTTAGCCGGCGCTATTTGAGCTTGAAAAACTGAAAAAAAGGGCAAAAATGCACTTTTTTTTAAAGGGGGGGGGGGGTCAAAAGTAAAAGTTTGAAGCTAGTTTCAGCAAGCATTAGAAGTATCTGTCAGAGAATTAGTTGAAATCAACGAAGACTTTTATACATTTCGTAGAATATTTAGCTACGCTCCTTTAAGACTAAAACATGGGAAAAATGAAAAAAACATTAAAGTAGTATCGAAATAAGTAAATACTGAAATGTTACGCAATACGTTACTTAGAAAAAACAGTGAAAATTCAATCAATTTTATGCGCCATTTGTAAGCCAATTTTTAAAAATGCACACAGTCAAATAAAAAATAGTTACATAAGATGCTAATCTTTTAATCTTCGGTTCCAATTGTTTCTCCTGGATAATAAACGGTGCTCAACTGCTTCTATTATTCCCAAGATTATTTTCAAAAGACATTTGGTCATCAAAGATTAGCATCTGAAGCACATGTAGCACTGATAGAAGAACCAGGTAGCAAGTACATCGGTCATTTATCACTAACAGTTGGTGAAAGTGCAAAAGAAATTTCGCAAGGTATTAGAGGCTTTGCAAAAAAAGTATAATATGAGCTTGCTTAATTTATCGGTTATTGGATGCGACGGAACAAATGTAAATACGGGATGGAAAGGTGGAGTAATTTGTTTACTTGAGACATATCTCAAAAGACCTTTACAGTGGAACATATGTCTGCTGCATACTAATGAGTTGCCACTGAGGCATCTTATTCTGGAATTGGACGGTTGCACAAAGGGGCCACATTCATATTCTGGAACTATCGGACAACTTCTTAGAGATTGTGAAAAAAATCCGGTGGTCAAATTTGATAAAATTGACTGCAATCTTCTGGTTTTGGACATAGAAGATATAAAAAATTTAAGTACTGAACAACAACATTTGTATAGAATCTGTCTTGCCATAAAAGATGGTACTTGTCCTTCTAGCGTGGCTGACAGTAACCCAGGCAAACTCAGTCATGCGTGATGGCTGACAACTGCAAACCGTTTGTTACGCTTGTATATAGGCACACCAACACCATCAGAAAATCTTACAATACTAGTAAAGTATGTTATGTTAGTTTATGCTCCAATGTGGTTTGAAATCACCGACCCCGAACAACTACTGTTGACAGGGTTGTTTGACTCAAGAAAATACATTCGGGAATTAGCTGTTAGGAGCATTCTGAACAGTGGCGGCGCTAGGCGTCGGCGACGTCGGCAGCCGCCGACGGCCTCGCACAGATAGGGTCTCGCAAAATTCTCAGAAGTTTTAAGAAAGTTCCATGTTTTCAATTTCAATTGAAGCTTTTATTAAATAAACAGTCACAAAAGTAATCAAAATATTGCGTGAAGGGGAGACTGCACAGAGTCAGCCTTAGCAGATGCGGTGCCCGATTGGAGAATTGGAGGATTCTGTAATGACCTTTTACAAAATGATTGTACAAATTTGAGCAGTGCCTGATCGTCGATTTGTCGGCAAACATTTGAAACTGTTGAAATTATCCGGCTAACTTCAAGTTTTTACATCACGTTTTACTTATTTCATTTTTTATGAAAGAAATTAATGAGTGAAATTTCTTTTAAAATGAAACTTTAAATTAAACATATTCAATAGTTACAGCTTTTATTGATCAAGTACTTCTATTCCCCCCCGCCACCCCCGTTCTATTTCCTTTCTTTTTTCTCTTTTCTCCTAGTTCTTCTAAAAATAAGAAAATGTTCAAAATGCTGCTGCTCCAAACCTCCTCCCTCACACACGCACACCGAAAGCATTATGGAGCATCTGAAATTTCGTTTCCAGATCTTCAATTTCGCGATATTTCCAGCTGAAAGCCTCCAAACACTCAACAACGCCGAAAATCGCTTAAAATTAGGTCTTTGGAGCTTTAATTTCAAAAATTACTGAGCCTAATATTTCAAAATATGGCCTAACAGTCGCGTTTTTAAAGCTCGAATTTCAGAAAATGTTCGGGCAAGGGTTGCCATACCGCATTTCTTTTATATCATAAGCTATTAGGTTTTTAAAACTACTCTAACAAAAAGTTTAAGTGGAATGGCTCCTGAATATAAAATATTGCTTGAGTTTTTAGAACCATAATTTTCAAAAAATTTCCAGTTAAGAGCTCCAGAACCTCCTTCCCGTAAAACCTTCAAAGTTTGTCTGAAATTCTGTTTTTGAAACTTCAATTTCGAGAACTAGCAGGGGGAGGAGGAATTGATTTCGACCTATTGTTTTAAAAAAGAATCGATCGGGGACAGTTTCTGACCCTAAAGTCAATAAATATGGCCTATAATTGCGTTTTTAAAGCTTCAACTTCTAGAAATTTCCGCTGAGGCCCCTGTACCTTTTTTTCCCCCAACATCAGCAAAGAAAGTCTTAAAATGGCGTTTTTAAACTACAAATTTCTAAATTTTTCTGGGGGAGATCTCCCGGACCCCACTTTCTATCAGCATTTTTTACCTTTCAATATGCCCTAATCCCCCACCAAAATAAACTTCTTTTTTATTGCGCTACTAGTCACGAAATGTTTCTGTCATAACAATTAAGAAAGTGAATTGGTAATTCTGAGTGCCAACAGTTAGTAGAAAAATTAATTCTGTGAATTCAGTCATTTGTCTGAGAATATTTTATGATTAAAAGGGCCTCCCAAAACTGCATCGCAGACGTCTACTTTTGCTCTCGCGCCGCCACTGATTCTGAACTCTAGAAATAAGAAGACGAAGAGCTCGGATGGTGTACGATTTTGTAAGCGTCCTAAACTCAATTTTGAAGCCGTTGATTATGTTGATTTAGTTGATTGAGCAAACTGTGTTGTAACAGAGCCATCTCTTACAATGCATCTAAAAGACCAACAATTGAAAGAAATGTGCAAAGAACAGCCTACAGAGTTCACTTTTGAGAAATTTCCCTGTCACACGCAAGCTGTGGAACGTTGTGTGAAACTAATAACCGAAACTACAATAAAAGTTCCTGTTGAAACTGCACGAGAAAGATACATTCGTACCAAACTTCAAGCTAGGAAAGAACTTCCATTTTTGATAACAAGAGACAATATTATTCCAAAAAATAATATTCATTATGCATGAGGTATTATAAATCAAATTTTAAGATTTCTTTTTTAAAATTTTATTATCTCTATATGTAATTCTAGAAAATGTATGATACTATTGCGTGATAATAATTACTATGATTATTAGTGCTATTTAATTAATTTCTATGATTTAGTTTTGAAAAATAATTTTCACATTGTTTTTTAAAGAAATTCGATATTTTTTCATTTTTCTCCAATTTTTGATGTCGGAAAGGAGCGGTTAAATCAGTGGCGTAGCTAGACCCGACTTTCGGGGGGGGGGGGGGGGGGGGTTACTTCTTTTATATATATATATAAAGATATATAGATATATATATATGTATGTATATATATATATAGAGATATATATGTATGTATATATGTATATATATATATATATATATATATATATATATATATATATATATATATATATATATATATAATCGCTTGGAATTTTTTCCTTTTCTTCTTTTTTTTCTTTCTTTTTCTTCTCTCTTCTTTTTCTCTTTTTTTTTGAGACTAACTTTTCGGGGGGGGGGGGGGGGGGGGTTTGTCCCCAAAACCCCCCCCTTAGCTACGCCCCTGGGTTAAATGCTCATTAAAATCAATGAAACATTTTATGGGCTCGAACTGGCTCATTATATAACATTTTCGGTGCATTCCAGCAAAATATTTGGAATTTAGTTTTAAAAAAAAATTTCGACAAAAATTCATTTTTCTCTTTTTTTTCCGTTTTTTCAGTGTCAAATAGCGCCGGCTAGATATTTTTTAATATCCAAGAAATTTTTTGTGAGTGCTAACTAGCTCACTACGCAACTTTTGCGCGCTATCCAAAAATTGATTTCGGAAAAAAGAATTTTTTTGGCTTATTTCGGCCCACCCTATTAAGTATGCAAAAACACCATACTTCAATTGCTAATTGAAGCACTCTTAATCACATTTTTTTTTTAAATTTATGTAATATGTTTTTCAACTGACAAGTCTTGTCCTGCTGTATTTTTTGCTTACACTTCTGATTTAAATTTAGTTTACACATTTACTTTGCTTAATACATCGCTGCTTTAGTGCACATTTAAGTTATTTTTTTAACCTATTTTAAAAATCTATTTGCTTTTACGTAGTTTGTATATACATTTCAAAGACTTAAGATGTACAGGTACATAAAACTCAAAAACATATTCAAAAGGGCTTTTAAAAAAAGAATGGTTAAATTATAAAACTTTGCCTCAATAAGTTACAATTGAATTTTAAAGAGCTATTAATTAATCTATAAATATTTTTTTTTGGTATATGGTATACTTTGGTATGTTTTTTGGGAAATTGTTAACTTATTTGACCTGAGGCATATACTGAACTACTTGATTAACAAATCTGAAGACCAAGCATCAGCAACATTGAAAACTTTTTCTTTAATACTGTTTCATATTTAATCACAAAAATGACAATGACATTACAATGAAAAATAATAATAATCTTGAGAAATGGTGTCACAAGAAAAGGAATTTTAATATACACGTGAAAAATAATGTGAAAAATAATAAATAAATGATATAAAATAAAATTTAGAATTAAACATCCATAACAAAAAATTTTTTGAACTAGATAGTAATAATGAAATTAATTAACATGACTGCGAAAATTTTAAGAAAGGCTAAAAAATATGGAAAAAATACCTGAATTTGAGCTACAGTCAAACCTTCCTTAACGGACACTCCCCGTTAGCGGACAGTTTCTGAATCCCCAGACCCTCGTGATAGGCGTACAATGTATTTCACTCCTCGCAAGCGGACACTCCCGTTAGCGGACAGTAAATCAGCCGAGTTTCGTTTTGTTTTTATATGTATGGTAAGATTTTGCTCAGCACTGCTTCTGTGGCAAGCATTTTTTCTACTCCTTTACGATGTTCTGGTGCTAACCAGTACCGATAAGAGGGTTAACACCCCTTTTTCTCCGAAAACTGGAGCCTTCAAGTCGAACTTTTTAGTCGAAGTTTTGTTTTCATTTCATGCACGAAATTCCAGCAAAAAACAGAAGAAAAAAAATCTTCCTCCTTTTACACAGTACCTTGCTTTATCAGTTTGCATGAGAGAGAAAAAATACTCTTGTGCAACTTAACAGCATCGCCCCCCCCCCTACTACTACTTGCCAGATTAAGCAAAAAGTAGCCTATTGCGTTACATTTTTCTACGATCTAAAACAAAAAAGGTACTGAAAATCAGCGACATTGATTCCGTTGTGCTTGACTGGTTTTGTTCAGCTAGAGGAAACAATTTACAAATGCCTTCCTATTTTATTTTCCCGAAAGATTCAGCGGATTATTTACTTATTAGTTAAGTTCACCTAGAAAAGCAATATTCATTCATTTAATTTAGAATTATGCACTGTATGTGTAGGTTTAAAATACAAAATTAAAATGCCATTGTAAATTCAGACTCCCCAATAGCGGAAGCTCCCCGTTAACGGACAAAAACATTGGCTTTGACGGTGTCCGCTATTGGGAGGTTTGACTGTATTTGCATATTTAATACCAGAGGATACGAATTCCCCGATTTTTGCCATCATAAGTGTCTCCAATCAACATTAATGATCGATTTTTGGACCTAAAATCTTTTGAAACCCAAGATAAAAACTGGTGAACAATATTAGTTTTTACAAATGGCATTGGCTTAAATCAATTTGGATGCAGCTGGATTGACGTTTTCGAGCAGGCTCGGCAAGAAGATGGACTTACAAGTCCTCTTCTACTGAAAATCAAAGATAAGAATGCTTGAAATAATGGTCAATGCAAAATTATTGATGTCAAAGTTGCAGAATCACATAGTAAATTAAAGCGGTCGAGTTTTTCAAAAGCGGATGCAATCGGATTTTGAAATGCGTAATAAAAATCCGAACTAACTCAAAAAAACAGCTTCAAATGCATAAACTTTATGCTAGTTTGCAAAAACTGCCAAATATGCTGAAGGAACTACAATATTAAATCCACTTTTGGCGCAAGTTTGTTCGATTTTGGCGCTGAAAAGTACACTATATGACCAAAAGTGTTGGGACAATTTCAAAAATTCATAATTTAAATGATTTCTCGTGAAATAAATACCAATTGCTTTGTAACTTTTGTCACATAAAAGGTATGTTCTAGCTGTCATTTTCCATTAAATGTTATATCACCCATGTGCTGGTCCACTTAGTGGACCAGCAACAAATTTAGGAAAACAAAAAAAATTTCTGATCATCGTTCATCGAAAATAGCTGAGAATAAGCTGTAAATTTCAGAAATTAGGATCTTTACTATGAACAATTATGTTACGTACTTTCGAGAAAATATCACTGATATTAATGAAGATATAAGCATTTCTTTCAGAGCTACGAATTGTATTTGAAGGTTTTTGGCTCATAACGCAAAAAGGTTTCCATCAAAGTTTACCAAACTTTCAGAAAACTTGACAGCACACAAGAGAAATATAATATCAACATTTGAAATTAAAATATTAAAAATTTAATGAAATATGAACGTTTAAAGCAATTAATTTTTTCCTGCGCATGCGCAAAAGATAGCAATTTATAACTTTCATAATCAAAACTGTAAGTAAATTTTCCAACTCATAATAAAAAATTTCACTTCAATATCTTAAAAATTCAAAAAGTTATTAGCAATATAATGAGCCGAATTTGAATAGATCTTGGATAGGCGACGACTCGTTAGGGAAACGTTTGCAAGTTTGCAACATTTGCTTGCAATTGCTCAGTGTGATTCATGATAAAAACAGATTATTTGCAAACGATCCCTAACGAATTCTGCCCAAGAGTTATTCAAATTCAGCTTATGGATTAAGATATTGAACTGTATTTTTTTTTAAATTATGAGTTGGATAATCTAGTTGGTGTTTGGATTATGAAAATTATAAATTGCCATCTTTCGCGCATGCGCACTGAAAAAGTAATTGCTTTAACTGTCCATACCTTATCAAATTTTCAACATTTTACTTTCAAATTTTAATATTACACTTCTCTTGTGTGCTGTCCAGTTTTCTGAAAGTTTGGTAAGCTTTGATGGAAAACTTTACGTATTATGAGACAAAAACCTTCAAACAGAATTCGTAGTTCAGAGAGAGAAATGCTTATATCTTCATAAATATATCAGTGATATTTTCACAAAAGTACGTAAAATAATTGTACACTAGCTGCGTGCCCGGCGTTGCACGGGCTACTTAAAAATGAAAGAGATGTCCAATTGATGTTTTTGTATTACTCTGACATCAGTTTCTAAAGCGCTAAGGAGTAAATAAATACGAGTAATGCAAGGTTTGCAAAACACCAGAAGAGCATATTGTTGGCCCTCGGGAAAAGGACCAACGGATGTGGAATGGTAAGTTTGGGAGAAATGAAGCAATGGAAACTGAATTTCAATTTAAATAACATTTTATTTAAAACATATGTATAAGTATAAATAGGAAAAACAAATATTCAACATTTATAAAATCAAATCCCCATAAACAAATTAAATATATTTCCCCCCCCCCCCAACATATATCAACAAGAAATATCACATTATCCGTTTTCTCTAAATTTCAGTTCTAAAACGTCCTCAATAAACAACCCTAAACAGCATGCCACATTTCCAAGAAAAAACTATTGGAAAAATTTCATACCCTTGTAAGTCCACACATACAAGCACTTGGCACACAAAACATGAAGGCCACATCCATCAATAGGATGAACTTTTGAGTTGAAAAAACCACACGTCCACTCGTAGACGACAGACCATCCTCTGTCAATGGCATACCTGCCAACTTCCGAGAAAAAAAATCCCGAAGATTTTTTTATTTTTATCCACAAGATTTTAACGCAAAATAAAATCAAACAGAATCCCTATCCTCTTTTTATTTAACAATATATTAGTTATGAATTTCATATCAATTGAACTTACTTTCGTTTAGTAAATATTACTTTTATTGCTTTCTTTAAAAGTTTGGAAATAACATTTGGTACTCATTTTAAAAAAAGAACAAATCAAAAACAGCTCGAACTGAGAGAACGAGAAGATAATCGGCGCCGAAATTGTGCCCCTAGTTGCCAGGCGCGACGCTTGCTTTGATTGGATCCCGATGAAGTCATGCGCTGTATCACTCCGTGACGTCATAATCTTGCCTCACTTCTTCTGCCATTCTCCTACAGCAACCTTTCCTTGGCTACTTGGCCTAAAACGTTCCACAAAAGAATCGTTAGCACCAAAATTGGCGAGATACAATTTTTTTCCTACAAAACGTGAAAAATCCGGAAGATTTTGCTCATGACCGGAAAAACGGAAAAGGAAATAAAAATCCGTAAAACTTCCGGGAAATCCGGAAGGCTTGGCAGGTATGCAATGGTCACTGCATTCCAGGCACACACATACCACAGTAGAGAGCTCCTCATCATATGCAGTACAGGAAATTAGTTACTTGGTTTCTTTGCCAAACAGGAGAACATTCAGTAGTAGTCTCTTAGAGGTCACCTCACCCTAATAGGGGACACACAGTCGAAGAAATGCCTCACCCCGCACCGAACCCGTACGGTCCGACCGGCTCGGAACCCGGGACGAGCGGCTTCGGTCCTCCGGTCCTGTTGAGCCTAATTCAATACATCAACTCTTTCTTTCTACTTAATTTTGTTTTCAAAAACCGCCTTCTAAATATAGGGTACTGTTTTAGAACTTATCCTGCACTTCTAGCAGGCAAAAGGAATTTTAATTCTTACATTTCTTGAACAAACTTCCACGTCCCCTGCGTGGACAAATCAACCAGAGCTCACATGCTCACATCAAAACAAACCATCTGCATTTGGTCTCCTTATCTTAAGAAAGGCATTAATGTATTGGAAAGGGTTCAAAGGCGAGCTACAAGGCTAATAAATGGACTTTCTCACTTAGACTATGATTTTCGGCTCAGAAGGTTAAAAATGTACAGTCTCGAGCAAAGAAGAGACCGAGGGGACACGATTCAGTTGTTTATATTTATTCAAATGAAAGATGTTACGGGGCTGAAGTTTAGCACCGAAAACAGGACAAGGGGTCATTGTTTTAAGCTATTAAAATCTCAGGCAACTCAACATGGATATTAGGAAAAATTATTTTAGCAGGGTAGTGGAACCTCGGTACAGCTTACCGGAAGAGGTGGTCATGAGCAAGGGAGTAGATAGTTTTAAGAGGGCCATTGATCTTCACTGGGGATTGTAAATTGACTAGGACCAGTCTAGCTGGGCCCAGAGCCTGTTGCTGGTCGCCACTTTTGTATTTGTATTTGTATTTAAATCATAAGAGATCGATTGATTGATTGACTTTCTATTTAAACCATCACTGTTACCCCGACTCAATGACGTAACACCATCAAAATTTGCATCTGTTGCATCTCAACACAGTTACTATTTTAAATTATCTTCTTGACTGCTTTCAGCAGAAAGATCCTCAAACGTCATGTCCGCCGATGGGCAAAACACATGATTGACTTGTCGGGCGTGTTTAGTCACTCGGGGATTTCATACGCCTGCCGGATAATTTACATCTTTTAAAACCGGGAATCTTTTCCTCGGATAGGTTTAAATTTGCAGGTAAGTTTTCAACAATTTAAAAATACATTCAAGCTTTTTACAAATCTTTCCAAGAACCAAAATAATGGCTTTTGCCAGAACATATTTTTGTTAAAAATCTCTTTAACGTTAATCATAGTTATCAATGATACAAGTTATGACTATTTTCAATTAGCACAAAAGATAAAAATATATGCATTATCAACTATAATCTGTGCTCACGTTAAAATGAATTACATCTGATAGGCTATATCTCATCAAAAACAACCCTGTTGTAAAAATTTCCCCGCCAAGAAAACCTTTAACTTTTCCGCACAAAAAAGAAACCCTGCATCCTAAACCCAAAAACCCTCAGCCATAAAAAGTTATGATATCTAGTTTGCCCACCAAGTATCTGCCAAACTATCATCCTCCCTCTTCTCCTTTTTCATCACAGCTACTTCCCCATTAGAGCCTCCTCCCACCTTCAACTCCTCAGAAATATGGATAGATCTTTTAAATTGTTTATCTTGTTTGGCGATTTTATAACTTTAATACCTCCTCCCCCTGATGGTCTAGGGGATTGTATTTTGGTTTACGGCGTCAGGGGCCACTAGAAATTGAGTGTACCAAAAATCAACTCCGGGGGTCTTCATGGGGCTGAGATACAGAGGGGTGAAAAATCCAAAAAATCCCAATTCGTTCTGTCACGTAATCTTGTTCTTGGTCGCTTTATTTTCTTTCGTCTTTGGCGGTGGATTTGCTTCTGTTGGCTGCTGACGTTTGGTTTCCTTGGCGGGGCCCGTAATCTGAACTATTTATGTACAATTATAATCAGCTTTTTACATAGAATGACACATACTTTTTGGTTGATTACGTGAAACTAAAGCACCAAGACTAAATAAATACCAATAAGCATTAATTTAATACCAAGTCATCAGATTCCAATTTAGCTTTGGTTAAAATCCTTAAAAACAATCTTTTTTGTTCAACTCTGTTTCACAAAGAAATCCAAACAACCTTAATTTAACATGTTCTTTTAACAATATAAACTGTATTTTATAAATAGAAACAGGAGGGAAAAAGAGAGTTATTACAATTCGAAAACTCACCCATGTGAGGGGAAAAAGTCCAACAAAATAAACATAATTAGTCGTACATCCTAAGGGTACCAAAATATGAGGCCGGTGAATGATAAACTTACACTACAATCAATAAACATAGCGAAAGAAACAACTTTCATTTGCTGAAAAGAGTTAAGAATGTTGAATGTAAAAAATAAAAAAAGGACAGACGATAAAATAAAGGCTATGTCCGAATAGGGCAACCAATTTTAAACTAATTTAAAATGAAATTCTAGATGGAAACGTTGTTTTAAGATTTGGACAGCAACCAAAAAAATCTCTTTTAAAACAATTATTAGAATTTTACTTGCTCACGCATATGCAAAATGGCAACAGGAAAGAAATAAAAATTCCTGAATAACGTTATGTTAATTAACGTTTTAATTAATATCTCCGCTAATTAAAGTTGCACAATTACGAGATTGGTTCTATTGTTTTCTTTGGAAAATTTCCAACTGATCGGTATCTCGTTTGACTCCCGATTCGCAGCGGTTCTCGAGAAGATTGATCTTCAGACAGACGGACGCGAACAGATTTTAATATTATAGTGGATTATAGTGGATAGTAAGGGAACTAATTTCTGAAAATTACAGCTTATTCTCAGCTGTTTACGATGAACGATATTCAAAAAACCTTTTTGTTTTCCTCAATTTGTTGTTGGTCCCCTAAATGCATGAGTAATATAACTTTTAACAGACAGTGACAGACAAAACATACATTTTATGCGACAAAAGTTGTAAAGCAATTAGTCTTTTATTTTTCGAGAAATCCTTAAAAATGTGAATTTTTGTGAGTGTCCCAATACTTTTTTAATCATTTATAGTGCACATTTTTTGGTCTTTTGTAGAAGTTTGGTGCAGGATCGGCGATTGGCGCAGTTTGGCACATCCGTGGGCTGCATGTTTTCTGTTTTGGTTCCTAGTTTTCGTTTGTATGTTTTAATGAAAAGAAATTTCAGCAATTATAAAATCTGTACTTTTAGACTTGGTTCAATATAACGCGGAACATATTGCTTGATTTTCATAATTTTAAAGACTCATATAACACGAAGCAAGTTTTGATACAACGCGATACATATTGAACGGAATAATGTTATGTACATGGTTAATTAGTGTAAAAAATAAGTTAAAAAAATTGATAAAGAAGTCTCGTATAACATGATTTCAATACTACATGGTACTATTTACTATGTGATATAAACTATGTGCTATAAACTATGTGCTTTTAGTTTTCTGAACATTCGGTATCATGCAAGTTAAAATACCCCTAAAAATGACTGAACACTTTATCAGTTCAAATACAAATATGAAAAAATGTAAATAAAAGTCTGAATCATTTTCTATTTAAAAAAAGGATCAAATGAATATCAACTATCTTACTTTGGCAATGGCTCGTTTTTATTTAGATGGATTTTCTCAATTATCATTTTGTCTTCTTCAATAGCAGATAATACATTTTTAGCAAGCTGTAAATGCAAAAGAGTATTAGGTTGTTGAATATTTTTTAACAATTAGACTTTTGGACTAATATGTCTCTAAAATTAGTCGATTTATTAGAGGGCATAAAACTGGCCAGTAAAAGTTATTCTTCAATTTTGTCAGTATTAGTCAGTGCTTTTATAATTTAAGCAGTAAAGCCAGTTTTTTTTTTTTTTTTTGGAAACTTAGTGAATAATAATTCATTAAAAAAAGCATCATAAAGCCAAAAAAGCCATCAAAAAAGCCAAAATAGTGAAAAATTGCCAATCTTAGAACTTAATTTGCCTACCTAGTGAAGTCTGCACCAATTACGTAGTGAATCCAGAAAGTAAGTTTCCAGATGTTTTCTCCTTTAAACCCCCAAAGCAGAATGCTTCTAAATTTGCGACGTACGTCGCAGAACAGATGCCTGAGCTGCAGAACAATTCTGCTCAAATATGTGAGAGGAAAACTCACATTTTCTGCAAACATTCTAGATTTCTGTGAAATTTCTGCAGAAACTGCAAATTTTCTAAAAATATCTTCCAACTCAACATAGAATTTTGCACAAATTCTGCAGATTTCTTTAAATTAGAAGAAAATCTAAAATTCTTGGAAATTAAGATAATTTGGCGGAAAACTCGCGAAAAATGTTGAATTCGATAAATCATCTGCAGGAACTTTAGATTTACTTTGAACTTAGTGAAATCTGCAGAATTTGTGCAAAGTTCTGTCTTGAGTTGGGAGATATTTGTAGAAAATTAGCAGTTTCATTAGCTTTTCTGCAGAAATTTCATATTCTCAATCTAAGAAGATTCTGTTTTTTCTAGCTTTTTTGGTTCCCGTTTTCCTTATTTTTCCCAATCGATCTTCACCAATGCGCTTTCCTTCATAAACGTATGTTTTGGAAACATGCCAACATTGAAATCCGTCCATCGCCGATAATTGCATGTCTTGTTAGAGATTTCAATCCATTTGCATCCTGAAAATATTTCATATATTTAGAAAGTTTTAAAGTGTTTTATTATAGGCTACCCTAACTCGACTCATTTTATTTATTATTTTAGTAATTTATTTATTTAAACATTGTTTTAATTGCTTCTTCATTTCATGTAAAATTAGCCAAAAAAAAAAGTGGTGAAAAAACCTAGGTTCGGATTTTAATAAAATTTTTATCTTTGCTTTCTCTATCCATTTTATAAAGCATAAAAAACATTTTTGGAGAATCTCATTCTGAAAAAAAAAAAAAACGTTATGAAACGATTTTGAGTTAGGGCTCCCGATTTGTGGAAAAGTTCACGTTGGTTGCTTGTGCATACAATGCTTCAAGCACTTGCAGAACATTGTCGAGTATTTTGCTTTGGGGCTTTAAACTAAACGATATTAGCCATGTCAATTGCATATGCGAACAAGTGACGTCACCCACTCCCACTATTGGCTAAGCTGGGAGGCATCTCTGTCGAAGCTATCTAGCTGATTGTAGTCATGAATTAGTGATTTTAAAAGAATGAGCTTAAGGGAACCGGGACGTTCGCGGCAACGAAAATAGTCAAATTTTCCATTGCAAACACGAGGTGTTTATTCATTTTAAAATCAAGTGTGACTTAAAAAACTTTTGTGTATAGAAATAATGTAATCTTCTCATCAAAAACCACTAAAATTTTTTTTCCCTTAAAGCATATAAATTTTAAATAGTAAATAGAAAATATATAGTTGCACGATAGTTTGAAAATTTATGACTGCAAATAGGTACGCGTAGCCTCTTACAATTCTGAATTAAATCACTCCAAACTTCAATACTATACAGGCAAAAGGTCACAAATTACAGTGAGTCTATTATTTTTCAGTTACTTTCAAATTAAAAAAAACTCAAAAAATGTTTAAATATAGTATTTCATAAAATCCCGGAAAAGTATGATATTTTTCACTAAAATTAGCCTCCTAAAAATACAATAGTACCTAAAAAAAAGTAAAAATAAGTTTAACACATGCAAAATGCTTGTATATGTTATAATACAAAGTTTCATAATCATACATTGATATGAATTTTATCTAAGCGTACCTAAAGTTCAAACAAATGTGTTATCGAAAAAATGGGAAAACGTGTTGACCTTGACAATGCTGGTAAGCATGCGATACGCTTCCCAATCTGCTTACGCCGAGGCATTTTCTAAGTTTACGTTATGTAAATAGAAAAAAAAAGGAATAAAAGTAACTGAATTATGAAATATTTGATGAAAGAAAACAGTGGTTTGTCAATATTCAATCCAGATACCGTCCCTTTAAAAGGGGCTTGGCTTTTTTGTTTACATTTTAAATAGTAAATTAATTAGCTTTCGGAATTTGATACCCACACAATATATACATTTTTGTAATTAGGGAAGTGTCCCTTATTTTATGCAGCTAAAATTGAAAAATCGATTTTTTGAACATGTAAAATGTCCCGGTTCCCTTAACTAAAACAAGCTAGTCATATTTAATAGTTTTACCTTTGGCTTCAGTTAGTAAGTTTTTGCAACTATACAATTACCTTTTCAAACGTTAATAAATTTTAATTATATTTTAAAGAAGTCTCTTCATTATTTTTCATGGAAATATTGAGACATTAGTTTATCCACGAAGTCTGCAAGATTAGCTTAGGCCGCCTACGAGGTTCGTTCAGTGATCAAGTTCTTCAATGCACAAAGCATTGCACCAATTGAAATTCATCGTCAGCTTTGTCAGATCAACGGGCTGGTGCAGGTGTTGTGCTCCTCCATGACAATGCTTGTTCACATACGGCTCGACGCACAGCAGTTGTTTTGACAGAATTTGGCTGGGAGTTGTTTGATCATACATCCTAGTCCTGATCTCGCTCTCAGCGATTTTTACGTTTTCTTGCACCTCAAGAGGTTCCTGTCCTCCGGTGAACATTTTGGCAGCGACGAAGAGCTGAAGACGTCTTAACCACGTTGCTTCCATTCTGCTCCGTCCATTTCTGAAGGCTTTACCAATCGCAATTTTTCCGTCTTAAGACAGTAAAAAAAAAAAAAAAACATCGACACAAAATTTTTAAAAAATCCGTAAAAAAACATAAAATTTTCCATTTTTCAGAATTTTTAGGCTCGTTGCGCGATTTGAAGACGATTACAAAATTATTTTTTTTTGTTTTAAGTCTTCACAAATCGCAACTTTTCCGCACTACAGCAAATCGCAAAAAAAATTTCGTTTTTTTTGCTTCACCCTAGTATACATACTTAAACGTGTATAATACGTAAAAACAAGTGCACGCATGAATATGTATGAATACATATATGAGAATATGCGTCTGCATTAGGGATGTGTCGTTCATGAACGAACGGGTCAAAATGAGCGAATCCTTAATTTGAACGGATCTGTTCGTTCACGTAAAATATGAACTACCGTTCTTTTGAACGGTGAGCAGTTTAGAGCATTGCATTGATGCACTTGTGATAAAATTGCATTTTTTAGAGTGCTTTAGAAGGTACTTCATTCTTAGCACTATGAATAAATGGTTACTAATTATGACCCTAAACCAGGGGTGATAAATAATACGAGTACAAGAACACACACACAGATACATTTAAACATTTTATTTCCTACATGTTAATAATTTTAAGTTACATTAGTAAGAAGAAAAACTTTGAATGAGGAAAACAAAACTGAACAATTTTTACATGTTTTTTGCATTGGCTAGAACCTTATTAGAAAGTCTTTTTTGTTTTAACCTTGTTGTAAAAATCCTCACCAGGAAACCACATGATCAAGGAAATTCGGAAAAAATCGAAATTGGTAGCATTTGAAAGAGTATCGGAAAACATGTTTATGTCACAAAAATTACGTACCCTTGCGACCCCGTTATCGAAATATGAGGTCTCAAAGTTTGCCGAAATTTTAAGTTAAGTCGCCAAATTTAGCGAGTTTTGTTCAAAAATGGTAGGTATAGCGCGAATTCAAGACCTGCATCCGACAAGACATCTCATTGCCATTTTTGGCCTTCACGAAAACGAGTGAAAGATGTTTTAAGGTAATTCTTTACTCATGTGTGACTACCAGGGGGAGAGGCTCGCCATTAAAGTTCTTAGGGGGTTGTTTTCAGGGTTATTTTTCTCTCGTCTGGGGGCGGGGGCTTTCGTTTTTGTAGGGTCTTCAAGGTATTAGTGTGAGGGGAGGGTAGCATTATCGCTCTTGGAGGAAATAGGCACCCCTGCTTTGCTTGTGCACGTTAAAGTCAAACAACTATCAAGCTTAAAAAGTGGAAAGTTTTTCCAGAGGAACAACTTTAAATCAAGATTAAGCATAAGTTTTTTCTTATTATTAATGATAAAAGCATAACCAACACAGTCGGGGGGGGGGGGGTTAAGGGGCTAAGGCTGACCCTCCTGGTTTTTAACAAAAATGTATTTACATGTACTTGCAAGAGGTAGGGAAGGTATGGAAGGGGAACGATGTCACAGTAAATATTTGTTGCTTTTTTTGTTTTTTGTTTTTTTTTGTACAAAACAATGCAAATAAAATGTTCATTGATTTCAAACCACCTTTTTTTTCTGGTGATTCACCTAAATCCCAAGGTGAGTTCCCAGACACATGTGTATGTGGGTGTGTTTTCTGTTAATAACTGTCATGATAAGCATTTTGTATAATTCTGCTGTGGGAAAGCAAAGCGTAGTATCAGCAATTTTTTTTTTCGCTTTTTTGCCACATTCTGTACTTTATCCAAGGGTGCCCACCTAGGGGGGGGGGGCTGTCGTAGAGCAGACTGCGCCATTGAAATTTTTAGGAAGGGGGTTTTTGAGGGGTATTTTTCTCATTTTGGGGGAAGGGTATCTTGCTTTTGGGGGGATCTCTGTGATATGTGGGGGGTGCGTCGTTGCCTTTAGAGGGGGGGGTTCCTCTGCCTTAGCTTTAGTGCACAAAATTGCTTATTTGGTTCCCGCTGAAAATAATGCACAAAAAGAACGTCATATTCAACCTTTTTTTTTGAATCCAAAACATGTTTCTTCAAATGTCTCAAAAATTCATTCCAGCAGATACTGTGCTTGAACTTCTCACGGTAGACTCGTTCTTTTCTCTGGTAAAATTTTGAAAAGACGGGCCGGATAAAAGTATATTTTTGCATTTTAGTAGATTTTAAGTAGATTTTACGTTAGTACTTTAAGTGTTAATTACAATATTATTGATGTAATATATTTTAAGTATTTCTTATTATAGTTCTTATAAGTATTAACCATGAGTATTTCTTTTAGATTCTATTCAAAGCTAATTTGTTTACTTTAGGCGATTAAATAAAAATTATTAAAAAAACATCTAAATCGGAAATTTTAATCAACAGATTAATCTAATTACAGACAAGAGCCAAAGTAAAATAAAAAATAGAATAATAAGTTCATTTGTATACTTAAGGCAATGTAAATTTTAAAAAAATGCTAATTCAGAAATTTTAATTAGCAGATTAATGTTAAATACAAATAAGATATATAGTACAATAAAAGTGAAAGAAGCCCGTCGAAAGGGCAAAAATATGCTACTGACCCTGACAAGTATGATACTGAACAAAATAATGATTAAAAGATAGAAAATTATGGCTCTAGAAGCATGTCATGAATTTAAGCCATGTACAGATATTTCAACTGTCAAACTCCCACGAAATACAAAATCGCAAGGTGTTTAAAATGGAAGTGGCCGAGTTTCCAATAATCCAGGCTTATACCAAGCATATAGTATCATGTCCGAGTATTATGGTTGTAATAATCTGGAATTGAATAGGTGATTGTAGTTTGATTGAAACGTAACTTGTAAAAGTTATTCCAGTATTTTTAAAAATGAATAAAAAACATGCAATATGTTGCGCATTTACGTTATACCCACTTTAAGCTATAGTGGTGTTTGGACGTCAGGTGTTGTTGTAACGAACGCAGACTATATTAACAGTTTTTGAGAACAAAAATAACTATTTCCCTCCATCCATGATGTAATATCCGGTATTGATAATTTTGAAGCACACAGGTTATTGACACCGCTGTTTTCTTTTTAGATTTTTTAAAAATGTTTCCTTTCTATTTTTGTTGTGTATTTGAGTAGAATATTTCAGTACGCCACATACTGTGTAACCACCAGAACTATAGTACTACTGTGTGAGTTCATTTTCTTAAAATTACACTGAAGCAAGAAATGAAAAACGCACATTTTTTCCCTTTCAACTATGTAGATAATATGTTTGCATGTCTTTAGGCAAGTTACATAAGTTAATGTACAAAGAGTATGTTTGTATGTATTGAAAATTTGTGTGCATAGATTATTAGTGTAGTATATTAACGAACTACTTAAGCTGTCAATCAAGTATGAACTACTCATTCATGTCCAAATATTTCTAAGTAATCAAATTAAAATAATTATTTTTAAACTTACAATATGTTTTTTCAGTATAATAGACTATATAGAGCACAATATACGTAATTTAAGAAGGTGCAAAATAAAGTTTTCATGCTCTTTATTTCCGTTTTTGTGTGAATCAATAGCAAAATTGCTCAATTTCAAAGACCTGCATCTTTTTTACAAACAAAATACACAAAACAATATATATATATAATATGTATCATACTTGCATGGAATATTCAATTGGTCAAGAAATTTTATTTTTAATTCCATCCCCTTTTGGTTTAAGGGGTCTAAAAACGTCATTTTTTCATTTTTCCGATTTTTGAGGAGTTGTAATCCATAAAGGGTGAAAAAACACACAGTAACAGTTATATATTTTTATTAGCATGGGTCCAGTGATTAGTTTTTGCCGTATTTCATTTTGTGTTTCCGTCCCCTATGCGAGTTATCCCTCTTTGAAAAGAGTAAAACTTTTATATTTGTGACCTTGAACTTTAACCTTTTTCCATTATTTTAATTAATAAGTTACAGCCACGTAACTCAGCATGTAAGACTATCATATTATGCAATTTAACATCAAAGCGTAAAATTAACTGTCATATATGTAATTCAAATAAATTTTGGACAAAATGCAAAGGTCTAAAAATTCCATTTTTAACTATGAAACTCACTTTTGATGACCTCCAAAAAATCGAAGGTCCAGTTTTGAGATTAAATAAAAGTGGCTTTAAACATCTTTCATATGCAGCTTTTAGAGATATGAGTTTCAATAAAATTCAAAATTCAAAATCCGTCGAACCTGTATGGATTGACCCAAATTTTATTATGTTAACATAGTTTTGAGTGTTTAAATTTAATATCAAATAAGTAAACAACAGTTATATTGTTTTCATTGAGTTTATATTGTCATATGACTACTTGTTCCCTGGGATTATGTATCCTTCTAAACGAAGGAATTAAGTATCCCTTATATGCGATTTTTACAAACATACTTGTTCTATTATTAACAATAAGTGGCAATTTACTAAAAACAAGTCTCAGTTATTAAAGACTGTCTATACTTTAGCATTACACTTCAATATTTTTTTTAAGTTGTATATAACGGATAATGTAAACTTCAGAATGCTTTAATGAAAAAAGTTCCCTTCAACACATTCAGACAATCCTTTCTTGAGCTAAAACAAAATGGCTAAAAAAACACCAAAATGTTGCCAGTTTTTATATAAAAGTATACCTTTAACAAAATTGTCAGGTTTCAAATCTCTACTTAATGATTTTGGTAAATTTTTGGCTGTGGGATCAAGTATCCCCAGGGATCAAGTATCCTAGTCTCCCAGGGAGTGGGCATTGGGAGTGGAGCAGCATCAAACTAAAAAAAAATCTCCCAAATTTTATTGACTATAAGTGTGTGTGTGTGTGCTTTCTTCTGCTTGTTGCTTATTACCTAGTAACCAAGGGGTTTGCCAACTTCTTCAGGTGATTGGAGAGGGTTTTCGCAAGGGGAGAAAGGTTGGGAACCACTGTTTTATACCAACTAACTTGTATAGACTAGTGTAAGCTGCTTAAAATATGGATTAAACTTGAGTAAATAATATTCACTGAGCAATAAAAAAAATTCAGGTAGTAGGAAATTGTTACACTAGTTACCTCTTTATTTGCAAAATTTAAGCATGGAAAGATATCTTCTTCATAAATACGCTTCAGAAATGGATCCTCTTTATTAAAACTAGGGTTTTGGCGCCATACGATGTATTCTTTGTTGAAAATAGGATCAACCTGGAAAAATCTTATAATTATTGCATGCTACAAAGTCAACCAGATACCAAGTTATAATACAACATGACATGTATAAATAACAGAGAAAAATCATAGAAGCATTTTCTTTCAGAGTTTTTCCAAACAAAATAGTATTGGGACTGCCCGAATGACGAGTAGACAGGTTGAATAAAAGAGAATGCTTTTATTAGAATCAATAGAAATCGCCATAGGCATTGTTACATACATTTCATCATTTCAGCAGCAGGTTGCAGCAATTAATGTGGAAAGATTTTAGTTTGATTCATGAGAAACTCCTGCTCATTTTATTATCTAAATGGATGTTACCACCATAATGCACTCTTAAGTGGCTGCTTAAGTCAATTTGTGAAAAGCGCAGTATCAGGTTCATTGATGAGGGGCGTTTTTGTAAATGTGATTGGAGAGCTAGGGATGCCCTGCTCTACAGGGGTCAAAATAATTATAAAATACTTTCTTAAAAGACTTGCATTCAATTTCTACGTTTGTTTGCAAATGCATGGCATATGGTTCACGCAAATGTTTTTGTCACATTTTTCACACACAAATTTGTTTTTTGTCTTTTATATTGGGGTTTTCAGTACAGCTTTTGTACGTTGACTTTACTTTTTTAGCAGGTGATGCAATTTCTTCACTGGATCCTACTTTTAACTTCAAGTCTCTTGGAAGCTTTGCATATGCTTTAGTTCAGAACTGTAGCAGAAATCCGTACAATAACAATAGTTTTTATTTTGCTGGAAGGGCAATGTAACAGCTTTTCATCCTAACATGTTCCAATTTTAATCATCTGTTCGACAGGTCTTATGGGTGATGATAAAACATATTTTTCATTTTTTCTTATGTTTAAGCAATTCTTTTATAGTGAAAGACAGCAGTCTTTCATTATAAAAGAATGAAGTATCAGCTTACTTTTTTTTCTGTGCTTCTGTCTCTGTCATCGACTTTTTTTATGAGTAAAGTGACCAAAACACCACTTTTTAAACCAGATTTTATCCAGGAAAACTCCTAGTTGGGCTTAACCTTAGCTGTTTCTTTTTGTGCTCAAACAAAAGAGTTCATGTTTGCTGCTATACAATAAGCCATTTTATCCTGAGAAATAACCACTATTTTTTGTTCAATGGATGAGCAAAATTTGATATTTTTGGTTATTTTTCTAAGAGCTCTAATAAGTTTATTAAAATTAGTAGGAAGATCATTCCTACTAATTTAAATAAACTTATTAGAGCTCTTAAAAAAAGGACAACAAATCCAAAAATGTATAATTTATGGTAGCGACATTTAAATTTGGCCTCCAGATGGCATTTCATCCAACAACTCATCTTTTATGTTTTTCCCTTTCAAAATACAATAATGTTCCCTGGCAATCGCACTTCCTAAAAGTGAAATATGTAGTTTCTTCTTTCTCTCCAGCTGTAATTGATGCCACATTTTAAAACACTTTTTTGAGCACAACTTTATTATTTAACTATAAACCAGTTTCATCCATATTAAAGATACAAAGCAGCTTTAAAAAAGATAATATTCCTTAAGTACACCATATTCTTTTCTTCAATAGAATTTTTCAAATTAGCTCTACGTGTGGATGAACCTTTTCTAAAATAGGTATCTTCTTTATAAACCAAAAAAATACTATTATAAATTCAGTTCTTGAAAACTCAATATTTTAAAAATTCAATCTCTCCCATCTAGACGTGGTCCATCTCTCTCGATTGTCTAGGTGAAAAGTGCAGTTCCTTCGAACCTGTCACTGTGTCTAAAGTTTAGGAAACTCACATGTACTCAGACGTTACTGCATCAAAAGTAGATAGATAACATTTTATACGAAAGCTTAGATTGTACAATTACAACCACGTAAAAAAATATTCGATTTACCATAATAATAATAATAATAATGTTTAACTGACAAATTGTTATGTTTTTTGAAAAGCAAACAGCAGGGTGAATTGAAAAGCGATAGCTTTGTGCAAGGTAAATTAGATAAAAATGGAACAACGTTTAAAAGCACAAAAAGGATAAAAAGTTTTTTAAAGCGCAGACATGTTTCGGAGGCAATAGCCTCCTTCCTCAGTGCGAAATGAACAAATGGATGAATCAATGTCAAGGGAGAGTTTAAATGCGTAACCGGAAAAACATTGACCAATCAGCTATCAGCGAGTGCAGAGACATAATATGATGTATTCTAACATGTAAGATTGAATAAGATTGGAGAAAAATGCGGAACAGCAAAAGACTCCTTGCAAAGATTATTTAAGTTTTTATGAATGTAACAGCAGGGTGTCATAAAAAATGTCTTTCCAATCCTGACTGAGATAGTTATTTCATCTATTGAGAGACGCATTAACGAACATTCCGACTGGTACATCTCACACGGTGGTTCATTTCTCCTGGAATTATCCTACAGAATATTGATACATATTACCTACCAAACTTCGTTAGGATCCAAGTGTGCGTGTATCTTTACTAAGCAATTTAATCTTCCAAAATTGTTTGTCTCAACTTCCACTTCCCCATATCAGCATAAAAGTCCTTGCTGGGTATTGAAGCTACTACAAGTTAGATGATACATACTCACTCGAAATTATAACAATATTATGACTTCACTTGAAAAATACTTATCATAATATTAAATAATGATTTGATAACAAGGCTCTATGGATGCATTTGATATCACCAGGTTCAAATTTAAAACATGATTGTTATTTTTCCCCTTGCTGTGGAAAACATAAAAGTTGATTACTTCATTAGGTAAACAAATACTTACTTCATAAGACTGCCTGTGAGATATATTATGTCGTCTTTCAGTCACTTGTAAAGAATCAATTGGAGGCGAACAAACATTACTAGCTTCAACAATTGCTTTTAAAGCTCCAACTTCGTCTTGCAGCATAGCCAACTACAAAGAGAAAATCCATTCACAGGATACTCACAAATGCTTTCAAATCTTGAGTTATAATAAAAGAGAATTAAGCAAAATATTTGTGCTATACTTGTTATGAACAATAAAAAGTTATGAATAATAACAATTTAAACGCCAATAAAACGTTCTGCGAAAAGAGGCCTGGGCAAAAATAAAAATGCAAAACAAATTTAAAGAAAGTGTAACTCACCCTTTAGTCGAAGCTTGTTAAAGAAAAAATGTGTTTGTGAGTGTGTGTGTGTATATATATATATATATATATATATATATATATATATATATATATATATATATATATATATATATATATATATATATATATAAACATCAATAAAAAAACAAGTAGACAAGGTTACAACATAGATAAATGACAAAGATGAAGGCAGAACTCTTCAGCAATGGAAACTTCATCCTACGGTCAAAAGATACAAAAATTATACTAAAACTAAACGTAGGATGTTCTGTTACGAAAAAGCTAGCATTCAAGACTACATTGGGCTAAACGCACCACATGTGAAAAATGAATGCTTAGATCCAGTAGTTGACATGCCCGAACCAATTAACATGAACGGGCTTCAGGGAACCTCGGAACGATCAATTACTTAAGGGAATTGGTACTACAGGTCTCAACATTGAGAGCCACTTTAAGGATATCATAAAAAGAAGATGCTAATTGGCAATGGCTTACAATACACATAGGAGGTTTAAGTAAGTTAAAGGAAAAAATTATTAGCGCTCCTGTTCTGAGTATTTTTCAAAGTTCCAAATTCATTGCATTACAAGAGGATAGTTTAAAATATGGTTAGGAGTGCTGTTGATTATAGGAGGAATGTCCAGTAGGGTGGAGTGAAAACAACGAAACTAAGAAATATGTAAAGCCTGTTTGCGGAAAAGTTGCCTCTACCAAGCCTTATCGTACAAAATTGCAAATAAATCAAATAATATCTGTAGCTGCTCACTTAACTTTGAATTTTAAGTATTTTGCTTGATTTTTCACTAAACTGGCGAAAATGGAATGATAAAATGTAATTACCTCTCATTTGAAACTTTGAATGTTTCTAATGAAACTCTTGATAAATTAATACTTAATCTATAGTTTGTTGAATGACTTAGGCTACGGCGAAATTGCTTTCAAACGTGCACTAAGCAAACTAATCGCACGTGCTCTGCCACACACTTTCTTTGCGTTCATTGCTATCAACTGCGTTCTTTTGTTCTAGTTAGTTGTATTTCTTTTTTTCTTCAATTTTAAAGGGAAAAAAATATACAGTGGCTCCCAAAAATGTTTGTACACCTTGAAATTTTGTAGTAAAACTAAAATAACGCAAAACTGAATTCGAATATTGAGTCCAATTTTTTTTTCACACCATTCCTATGCCATTCTGAATAAAACCCAGTGTTTTTTTTTCAAAATATTGCCAGATTTTATTTTTGAAATTTGTCAAAAAACGAAGAGAAAGAAAAAATACGCCACAAAAGTAATCGTACACTGAAATATTTTCAAATAAATTCATGATTAGAATTATCATATGTAGGTTTTTATTATTTTTGCATTGTAATGATACTGTAAAATCATTTGCCGTTAATTTTTTGTCTATTTATTCCCTAATATTATGTTTATTTTACAATGGCAGATATGCGTAGAAAACAACAAACATGATTCGAAATTTGATTTTTTTCCCTCACAGTATCCATAAATTGGTTTGAAATGTCTCTAAATTAGGTAATTTATACCATTCTATAGCGAAGTGCTTGATAAAATGCTTTAAGGACAAGAATCGGATCGAAAACAAGGTAAGAAAAGGTGAACTGGCAAAGTTAACAATGCGTGATCGGAGGTTTACAGTTAAAAAAAATTATGAAAAATACACATTTAAGTGCTGAAAAAGTTTCTGCAGGGTTGAATGAAACATTTTACGTTAAATTTTCACCTAAAATTGTTCGCCAAGTTCTCCGATTAGCTGGATTAAATGGGACCTCTTCCCGCAGAATTTTTTTTGTTGGTGCGAAAAACAGTAAGCTTACGCTTTCCGTCGTAATATCAATGATAAATAAGCTCAAAACGATTTGGAACAACGTCTTACTTATGGATGAAAATAAATTCAAAATTTTGGGTTAAATTGTTGTATAATTGTAAATAGAAGAAAAAATGAGGAATTTAATCTTAAGAACTTAGTTGAATCAGTTAATCAGGATGGTGAAGGTGTTCTAGCGAGAGGGTGGATTACAGCATCAGGACTTTGAAATTTGGAATTTTTGGATGATATAATGAATCATGCTGTTTAGTTAAATATTTTAAAAAACAATTTTAAACTATTATATACGAAATATTTATTATGGAAGGGATCGAGCAAGGTTTGTACTCTATTATTCATCAACTTATTTGTATATATTCTTACTTTTTCTTTCAATGCCTTGCTTCAAGCCTCACAAAAACACATTCCCCCCTTTTTTTTCGTTTTTTTACTTGTAAGACAATGTTTTAATATTCTGCTCTCATTTGTACTACTTCCAAGTTTTCCTATAACACTGTCTATTTTGACAATCTGCAGCAAACGTTTGCACAGAAAAATAATAAAGCTATAAATAGAGCAGACTATTAATTTCATTTTTTTTTTGGTTATTTTTGGGTTCACAAGTTTTAGTCTGGTACATAAATAGAAAACAACTACAGGATATTATAAATTAGACAACAGAAAGACAATTTGATGCTACTGACTGACTTCAAAGTCAGATTCAGAAATAAAACAGGGTGATATTTTTTAATTTTGATATTTTCAAGAGAAATCCATAATTTCAGTTAGTTCCATTTCTATTTGATTGAACTTTGCATCAAATAGCTTTTATGCAGTCTTGTATGATATTATGTAGTTTCTTTTACGTCGTACCCATGACTGAAGCCATAGAAAAAGCTCAAAATTATAAAAATAATAATGTGCTCTATTTACAGCTTTATTAAAATTTCAGGCAAACTCGGGCAAACTTTTGCTGCAGATTATCAAAGTAAACATTTAAAAGTAACATAGGGTACAATTTAGAAGTAGTACAAATGAGTACAGTGTTTAAAAACATTCATTTACATAAAAAAATTCAAAAAATGGATGATATTTTTGTGAGACTTTAAGAATTGCAATTAAAAAAATACTTACGGTCTTAAAATGAAAAAATGGATAAATAATAGAATATAAACTTTCCCCATGCCCATCCATAATAAATTTTTCTTCTAATATAATTTTAACGCGAAAAATAAGACATTGAAGGTTTATTGAAAATCTCGAATGTCGCAAACAAATACAATCGAATCATCAAAGTGCTAAGTTCCGACTGCTGGCAAATTTTTATGCTTAGTTTTAATGAAAAATGAACACTTTTACATAATGGTATGTTTATCCACCTGTCTTGAGACTTAAGAACGACATGAATCTGCAAAATTGACATTTCGACTTTTGCCAGCTTTTTGGCTCAAATGCCCCTCTGTGCACCAGCCGAACCTATTCTTGCAAAAAAAAAAAAAGTGCTACTGTTGTAAAATGGTTCAGTGGGTAAACTTGCCACATCAAATTCAAAAATCGACAAACGCTTATTGAAGGTTAGAAAAAACAATTTAATTAAGAACTGTTAATTGAAATGTATATACAGTGCACTTAAGTAACACAGGGGTAGAAATAAGAAAAGTGTAGTCACTGGTCCATGGGACCAGTAACTAAAATATTTGACTGGTCCGAGCAAACTTTCGCTGGTCCGTTTACACGTCCCAATTAAAAACTGAAAATACTTCGAAATTTAAAATTGCAAAAATTTTAATACCTATATTTTTGCATATTCTAATTGAAAAATATAATTTAAGCATCATTTAATTAAAAAATTTATTCCTCTCGCTCTGCCTGACGCATGCGCAGAAAGGGGAAGAAACAAATTTTCTCCCTCGTGAGGATCGAATGTCGTGATGGCAAGGGCGGTGGTCCGATGGACCAGTGATAATTATTTCTTGGTGGTCCGAGTCATATTTCACTGGTCCCGGACCAGCGGACCGCTGTAAATTTCGAGCCCTGTAACATATATCGAAAATTGGGAACATAAGTCCCATCAAAAGGGGTGACTTTCGTCACATCAAAATATCAAAATTCTACATTCATCGAAGGTAATTCAGTGGCGACTGAACACTTGATTCGAGTTCATGCTAGGAAGCGTTGAATGGCTGTTGCCATTCCAAATCAAATAATTTTCCACACTACATTACGATGCGGATATAAGCGTAATGGACTGATCTGCTTTACTGCTTGAAAAGTATTAAAAGTATAAATTGCTTTACAACCAATGACTGTGAAAATAAGGCGTTAAATAATATGAGTATGATGACGGTAATGAAAATAAGTAATTATTGTACTTGTTTTGCACTTGTAATAGAAGCTTTCATTCTATTTAAATATATTTTAATTTTATATTTGGAAAATAAAGTATTATTATGACATGAAAAGCGTAAAGTAATTTGTGTTAGTCGTATTTCGAAGCAAGAATTCACGCCATTTTGAAATCCTTTTATAAAGGTCAGAACGGTTTACAACGTAGGTCGCATACGGATCGCGGGCCTTAAGTTGTAGACTCTTGTTTAAATATTAGTCGACTCAGGGAATTTCTGTGAACATAAATAGAGCAACTTCTCTTTTCAACCCGTTATAGCATTGTTATAGAGAGTGAAAGAAATGTGTCAAGTTATCGGGGTTCCGTCTAATATTTTGAACCGTAACCATTTATAGCAGGGTTGGCAAGTTTTTGCCGGGGGCGGAAAAAACCATGGCAAAAACCACGGTTTTTACCGCCCGGCAAAAATAGGTTTTTGCCAGTTTTTGCCAAAGTTGCAAAAATAGATTTTGTGTTAACAACTTACAGACAGTTTTTTTCCTTTTACATAAAATTAAAAGCATGAAAAGATTTTGATAAAAGGCTTTGCCATTTTCTGTAGAGTGAGCTAGTATCACTAAAAAGTGGAGTGAATACAGAATGCACATATTGATCAGCTTTTTTTTCTTCTTTTTAAATTCTTCTCTTGGCTATCCATTTTTCCAGTAAGTGAGAAAAAGTGCATTATTTCTTTAGTGAGGAAAAGTTAACATTTTTCTATATTCAAATAAATATTCTGTTATTAATTAAATAGCTTAAAAATCTTAGTGGGATCAAAAAAAAAGTGATTAATTAAATATGTGTATATATATAATTAGAATTCAATCTTTTAATTAATTTACTAAGCTTCAGTAAACATTCTTGGTTTTAGCAGTGAAGGAATTGGCTCATTCTGAAAAAATTGTTTTAGCAAACATTTAAAACCTTAAGTTTTGCAATCCCAACATTTGTTTTTTATCTATTTTTCACCTTATAAATTAGAAGTAACATGGAGAGACATAACTAAAATATAAAAGTGCATTATTTATATTATATTGTCACTATTTCTTGATTAACAATATAATGCTACTTTATTTGCAATTAGGTTTTTGCCGTTTTTTCCATTTTTGCCATTTTTTTCCATTTTTGCCATGGTTTTTTCCACTATCCCGGCAAAAATACCTTTTTGCCGGCAAAAAACCCAACCTTGATTTATCGGGTCTCTTAACCTAAAATTATTTTAATTGAGATGCTAAATATGTATCAGCTATGTTTTTAAAGAAACTTGCTAGCTTGCCTATTTTGAGGATAATTCACTATAGCCCCCATTTTCAAATCTGATTTTGGGAGTGTTCCCGTGATCCAATTTTGTCCATTTTGGATATGTTATTCAGTGCCGTCTACTAACCCGAAAACCGTCGAAAAAGCTTCTGCTGCAATTTTGTCCAGGTTCAACCGTATATTGCTTGGACTATTTGTTCTCTAACGAGGAACGCAACAGCAATTTGCAGTTAATTTTCCCCTCACTGTATTATGGGAATCTCTTATGAACAGTTCATGTTTTAACGTGATAGCAGATCCAAACAGAGCAAAAACCTTGGTTTTCGTTAATACGTACTCTCATCCATATATAATGTGTGCTTTAATCTTAAATAGCACATATTATTTAGATGTATAACTGAGACACAATAAATGCAGATAATTCAAACATTGTCCTGTAAAAAAATTCAGTTAAAATAAAAAATGATTACAGTAGCATGAGATGGAACAGTAAAGTTGTTGCTTTTCATTAATAGCACAAGAACTAGTTTTATTTATTTCTGAACTATTGAAAAAAAAAAATCGTACTAGAATGATAAGAAATCAGAACCATACTTTCATGTTTGCTTCTTTTGCAATTCTTTCAGCTCTTTGTTGTTTCATATGAGCTTTCTTAGCAATATTATTAGCTTCCTAAAAATAATTAACACAAATGTTTTAATTTGATCTGTAAATAGCAAAATAAATTCATGAATAAAATACTTGAAATCAAACGAAAAAATAAACATTTACTTCAAATAAACTAGCAGTGAGGTCTTCTATTTCAGATCCAACTTCATCTCTTATTTTTCTTAATTTAGCAACTTCCTCCTCTCTTAGCTCTAAATCCTATAGAAAATAAGTTATTTTAATTACACTTTGAAACACTTGCATAGCAATTTAACCTCCTTGCAGTTTCCACATCCATAACCTACTATTTTTAAACTTTATTTTGCTATTTCATTGTTTAAATGTCAGCAATGTGTTTTCTAAAATATTAAGATTAAATGCAAGTCCATTTTACTAGCCACATTACTCCTGATTCATTCAAAAAAGTAACAAATATCACACCGAAAATGTGCTGTTTGTTGTACAAAAAACTGGAAAAGAAATTTGAAAGGAACCCGAATTTTGGACGAAAAAGTTAAAGAAGTACTCTATCTTGAACATTGTTTAGAGCTGTAACATACTAAGTGTAATTTCTGTAAGTAAGGTGAACATATTTTTATACATAAAATAGTGCAAATTTTAAAGCTACTTTAATAAAAGAATTGAGCAGTCAAAGGGTTAAATACAATAAAAATAAATTATGTGATCTTACTCTTCAGAGAAGGAAAAAAGATGTAAACAGTGAAATGCTAACATATCTATATTAAAAAAGAAACTTGTAATTCAAATGCTCAACTTCAAAATCTACACAATGTACAACTGAACATTGGTACAAAATTACGTAGGGTGATTGATTAGTAAAGTCTCCATAGTATAAAAAAAGTTTCTGACAAGGTAAAATAACAACGGCGATATCAGAATGAAAAAAATTTATTACTCTTGCATATTTTAAACTCATTTCTCAACATTGTCACCATTAACAGCAACACATTCGCTCAATCGTTCTATCCATGTCCTCATTCCGTGCATGAAGAAAGGCTGTGCATTCATTTGTGCACTGCTGCCTGAATTTCGTCATCCACAAAAAAACTTTGACATTTCAACGTCTCCTTCAGTTTTGAGAGCAGAGAAAAGACATGGTGCCAAATCTGGGCTGTAAGGAAATTGTGAAAGCACTGTGAATTTGAGTGTTTCCTGTTATTGTGCACAAAATTGCGGTCTTGCATTGTCATGATAGAAAAGAAAGACGTTTCTGATTTTGCAAATTGATTGAGCGATTGTGCTCTCGCAATTCACAGTCACTCCTTGAGTCAGAAATTCCGAGTAGCACTTGCTTCTTTCATTTCCAAAGGATGCTGAGTTTTTTGCTGATGATGAAACAGTTCTGAATTTCTTGAGATTGGGAAAACCAGAAGGAAGACAACCACCACAGTAAACCGCTTTTACGTCTATGAATTTCGATTGGAGCGCAACCAACAAGTGTCGAAAACTCTTATCTCCTATCGATGCTTTGTACGTCATTACTCCTGGCCACCTCCGCTAACAATCTTTGAACACCGAACTGAAACTAATAACGAATATTATACCTATTATATCGACTACCGAACGCGTGTCTCTCTTTCCACTACTAGCGACACCACACGGTAGGAGACCTTATTTATCAATCACCCCTCGTAATTCATGTACCGGTAGTTTGCATAACTAAGTCAATTTATTTCAAATCTGTCCTAGATTTTGAAATATTAAATGATTTATGAATGAGTGATGCAATGAATAGTGATTTGGATCAATACCGAATATTCGACGCAATCAAGGCCGAATGGTGAATTCATTTTTGTCCAAAAGAAAAATACAAGTTGCATTCAAAGCAGTTTTGTAGTTATGTTAATAAATCAATATGGCATTTTAAAAGATTGATAAAAAGGATTTGGAGCAATTTTTTAAAAATTTGCTACTATTAGTTTAAACTTGAAATATTCGGCCGAAAAATTATCCAAAAGTGGAATATATTTCCTTCTAAGCAACAGTTCTTAAAGGTCAGAGTTCTATATTTAAGTTTAAAATAGCAATCATTCTCTATTATTATTATCATTATTATTATTATTATTGTTTCCAATGGGGTTGTGTAAGAATCAGAAGCCATTTGGCCTTTACCAGACCCGGTGAGCTCCCCGACAAGACATCTGTCTTTCATGTGACACCATTAAGGCGATGATGCATGACACAAGTAGTTTTTGACGCCCAATTTCCACTAGATGGAGGTACTTTGGTTCTCTTTGATGCGAAACTGCACTATGAATTTAATTTTTCCAAGGGAATTCAAAGCCAAACGAATACCCAAAGCAGGGTTTAAGTTATCTTCAATAGTTCTTTAGCATAAAAGCTAAAATTGTGGGAAAAGTTTTAGCAAAATACTAAAGTGTTACATATTCGCATATCTTTCTAAATGTCTCAGTGTTTCCATCTCCAGTTCAAAATAAAATTCTTATTTCATCTCTATGGCATACTTAAAGAAATAAGTACAGCAGCTATTTTTTTAACGTAAAATAAAAAAAAAACTACATATTTGGGTTTTAGAACCTTGCACTCTCTTCCTCCTAATAATGCAGTTATTGAGAGTTATTTACTATCTATGCTATTGAGAAGGACATAATGCCGGAAGACAAAGTGTTGGTGACTTCATAGTAATTTTAAAATCTTAGCTTAAGATTTTAAAAAGATTAAGTTGACTATCGTCATGCTGCTTCCTCTCTTGGATTATACATTTTTTCTCTCTCTCTCTTTTTTTTAAATAATTTCTTTTTTGTTTGAGCAAAAAAGCGAAAATGCTTTACTTTGTTTGCGCAATTGAGATAGTGTTTTCGCATTTTGCGAAAAATGCGACCGTAGCGGAAACCCTGACCCAAAGGATCTTTTACATGCCGCATAATTATACGACATTTGCGCTGATGATTTTCTGCATCTCGAAAATACACCGGCTGGCCCCCTCAGATCAGAACTCGGGTCAAAGGCGTAAAAGGCCAGTGCCTTGCCATCACGCCACCAGCCAATTTTCTATTATTAGTATTGGTTCATAACGCTTGTCAATTGAATTAAAAGAAGGGTTAAAATAAACTGAAATGATTCAGCATTTAGATTGCATCTAATTTCCCTAAATTGCATTCATTCTACCTTAATATACATTTACCAAAATTATCAGTCTCCATTGGTAAATTTTAACTTCTGAAGTTTTTTAATAAAATTATATTTAGATAAATCTGCAGACAATTTAGTGAATGCATCATGAGAAGCCATACTGAACATAATTTGGGGATGCAATTTGTAACAATTAAAGACCATGAGCACTATATCACACTGCAACTGTTTTTGATACCAGATTCAAATTACTCCTCAATAAAATTCAAACGAAAGACACAACAATAAAGTAAAACAATAAACACAAAATTATTTGGTGGAACATTTTAACGAAATTGTAAAACAGCCACAAAGTGAAACCTCGGCGAAAAGCTCTGTTCAAAGAGAAATAAAAGAAATGAACTGTTATCTTCTCTAGAATCGTTATTAGAAAGAACAAAACGGTCTTCAAATAAATATAAATATCAAATGATAAATAAAGTGCTCTGCGTGATACAAAACATTACGTAGAATCCTTCTTTTGTGTGAAAATCGTGGATCTGGACAAAATTCTGGATTTTGGTCAATCCCCATTAGATATGGGTCCAGGTAAAGCAGTTTGACTGCATGGACCCTAGTTTTGCTGCAATGGGGGTCTTAAGTTGTCAGTTTGGCTCTTCAAGTGCCAAGTGAGTTAGTTTCCTTTGGAAAAAAGTTTTTTCATAGCGCTGGTGCTAACTGCTTACATTTACTATTGAATAAACAAGGATGGATGCCATTTGTTAATAATTTGTCCGGGCAATGAAACTGAATACTGATTTTAATTTAGAAATTAAAATATTTGAAGCATAGTTTCATGCCAAAAAAAAAAAAAAAACACCCATGCAGTACTTTGCTTGTACAAAATTAACTGTTGTTTAAAACTCTCATTCTAACTACAATTAAAAATGGCGGTTAAAAATATACATAGTACAGTCAGTACTGAAAAACCGTATTCCAAACATAAAGTAATGGACAAATTTCGAGGGGTGAACCTGAAAAAGGTTCATAAAAACAATGCATTTAGAAATTTAAAAAAAATTGAAATACAAAATTACAAAATAAAATAAAAGTTTACTAAATTTAATGTTTACTGGATGTTAAAAAAAATTAATTCCGTTGGAAATACCATTGAGTTTCTGCCAAACTAGCAACTTTGGACCCTCATTACATCTGAACTAAGGCCTATGCAAATGAATAACTTAATCTGGGCTCATAACTAATTGTACAGTAAAAACAGGGGTTGGACCCAAGCATCCAAAAAAAAAAAAAAAAAAGTTTCAACCGGTTGCAAACTGATTATTACCCTCCCAATAAGAACAGGTAAAAAGGCCCACCCCATTGTGCGTTGGGCTTCGGAATTGGGGGTGCATCTAAAAATTGCTATTTTGAGTCCTTTTTCGGAATTTTTAGAGTGCATATCGAGTGGGAATATTATGTCATATTAAATTTAAAAGTATTAAATTAGAGGTGTTTTCCTCCTCGGAGGGATGACCCAACCCAAAAATGGTACAGAACCCGCCTTTCCCCATGCAGTACCCCCGAACCCCTTCCATACATTTCAAGTGGAAATATTATTTCATGCAAAGTTAAAGTTAGAAATCAAGTGTGTCCATTCTCCAAGAGCGATGGCGCACCATCTTCCGAAGCTACAGCACCCTTCCGACCCCCAATAAAAGAATATCCTAATTCCCCCTCCCCCCCTCCTTTCCACTTCAAGTAAAAGCATCATGTCATGCAAATTTAAAATGCATTAAATCAGGACTGTCTATTAGAGTGTGTCTTATAATGCACTTTTTGAAAAAATCTTGAATTTCTTATGGGGGACCCTTTAATTGCTTCCTTTTGATGAAAAAACACAAACTTAAAAGTTTCATAGAATTTGAACAAAATTTAGAGGTTGCTACCTGCAATTAAAATTACCTTCATTGTGAAACAATAGAGTAAAAATATATTTCCGATTTTCCATTGCAGTATTTGACATCAACATGAAATTGGGTTGGTTAGGGTAGAAAAATAACCTAAATGCTTATTTCCCATACATACAAAAGAATAATAAGCATTTCATGGTTACTATGCTGTGTAATAATATCAAACAAAAATCATGCAAAAGTTCCACTATGCCTTTCATATCATTGGTTTACAATTTCAGTCTTTTACACCCACCAATATTGTAATTTTTTCCCCTTTGTTTCTAATAATATAAAATATACAAGCTTTTTTATGATTGCTACTCATCGTCCAAACTATTTGATAATATCTCTTCAAAAAAACTTGATGAAAAGACCTTTATGGTGAAAAATTTTAATGTTAGTAATGAAATCCTCCATTTCTTTTCCTTTGGTTTTAGTTCTACAACATCTGCTGTTCAGTAATTCATTGGAGGAGTTGTTCTTTTAGGTTTCTTTAAGAAAGAGACCAATTTGGAGTTTGTCTCTTCAGAAATGACACGTAGATGTCAAATAAAATTACTTGAAGCAACAAATTCCTTCTTGTAAGTGAAAATGCTTTTCAACAACAAAAGACCAAATCTAAATAAACTTTATTGCAAATTCTTGTTCTTCAGAATCAAAGCACATTCAATTACAACAGAGGCTAAAAAAAAAAATACTTTCACTACAGTTGATTCAGATTCTTCATGATTTTTCTTACTTTCAAAATTTCTTCTTTTCACGCAAATACTGTTTCCTTTTAAATACAGTGAGACCTCAATAAGTAGTCGACCGGTTTAGTGGTCACTCCGTTTAAGTGGTCGTTTTTCTTTGGTCCTGACAAGGTCTCACTCACAGTAATGTAAAATGACCCTCCTTTACTGGTCACCAAATTTAATTTTACCTGGTTAACTAGTCACTCAAAAAGTTGTTTTCTAAAATTCCTTTTCCTTATCGGATCTTAGAAAATAGTGTCGGACTTAACTGAAAGGCTGTTTGATATTAATTTTTCCTTGAAATCTCGATCCTCCGTGCTGGTCGTTCAAAGCATACTTCTTGCCGTGACTCTGATGAGTGCCGAGAATATGAATCTAACTCCTTCCAGCAAGCCATACAAAATCTAATACCTGGAGAAAGTTAGTCAGTGTTTAACATCCGTTCAAGGAACTACAAACAGAATTTAAAGCTTGACGTATGTTACAAGAGTTCTTTTCCGTAAGCAACAACTTCATGAGTCAACATTGAAAGATTGATTAATGTACCGTAACTATATTAAAATAAGTTGTTCTTTAGTAATGTATAAGTAAGAGAAAATAAAACAAAGTAACTATCATTAGTATTTCCCCCTTTTTAGTATTTCCACTAATTTATAGACATTGATTACATAAGCTATTGTTTTTCTCGCAGAATTCTACTGCTATTCATGAATATTTGTAAGGCTTTTTTTTTCTTCCTTAATTTCCCACTCCACATAAGTAGTCACTCCGCATAAGTGGTCAAAACTTTTTGGTCCCTTGAGTGACAGACGACTTAAAGAGGTTTTACTGTAGATATTTGTTACCAATTTCGCATCGTCCTCCTAGTTTTCTTTCAGTTAGAAATAATTTCTCGCCTGGAAGTGAAATCTTGCGTAGATATCATCAGCAAGAGCAAGGTTAAGCAAATAATCTAATGATGGATTCCAATAATTTTGTTTTTGATTATTGAAATAGAACTCTTTTTTTTTTTTTTTGAATTCTTAACTGACAACTTGTGTTTCTTTGAGTTGCTAACCAACAGTTAGTTAAGAGGTTGAGAGTTGATTGTAGCTACAGTTAATTAACATGATTTAATAAATTATGAAATAATTTCAAAGTCAGTAACAATCTAAACTATTACTAATTAAAATTAATAACAAAAAGATAACATAAATAAATATTTTAATAATTGATGAAAAAAAAATAGATTTCAAATTTTGCAGCAATGGTAGCAACCTCTAAATTTTATTCAATTTTTATTTTTAAGATATGAGAATTTTTTTTTTCATCCAAAGGAACAAAATGAGAGGGTGCCTCATGAAAAAATAACATCTTCAAAAATAAGACGCACCCTAATGGATGTGGAGCATTCTTATTATTTTTTTTATTTTCAAAATCCAGCAATTATTTTCTCATTATTTGATTTGTAATCCTACATAAATATTTTTTGAAGTTTTTGTCATTTATTGTGTTTAAATTTTCCCAGATTACAATACGTATTGATAATTGATAATTATTATAATTCAAATAATAGTAATGAATTTAACTTGCGAAACCAAATATATTTAATGTGATTCGATGTTTTATGTTGAGGTTCTACGGTTTGATTTACTTGACAACTCCCAATATTACAACAAATTATTGAATTTTTTCTGCTATCCAAATTTGAGTAGAATTTCGTAACTTAAAAAGGTAGATTGTGTCTTAATCTACTTTTGTGGATTGTATAATTTTGTATCTTAATCTTTCTTTAAAAAATTTCTTTGTGTGTTTGCAACCTTTGAACCATATATTTTAATCTAAAAACCTTATGTATCTCCAAAGTCAGCCCATCAAAATATTAACATAATGGTAGTACAATTAATTAATATATCTTCTGTATAATCATATAACAATTCAATAACATAAGGCCCAGTATACTGAATTACTCTACCAGAAAAAAGAAATGAAAGTGCTTTCTTGAAGTACTTCATATTTAACTTTGAATTGGGAGAAAACTTGGGCAGTTATCATAGTGAAATAGATTTTACCTAATATTTTTTCTCAATGCAGCTGCTGATGCAATGCTGGACTTGGTCATCTCGGTCTAGAATCTTTTTGGACAATATTTTACAATTGAAAAATCAAAATACTGAAACACTTAATTTCTCATTTAAATTTAGTTGTTATAGAAGTTGAATTTTAAAATAAAATTGATGAAACAGAAGACACTTCATCCCAAATTTAACTAAGGGCTCTTATTAATTTATATTTAATATAATAATCTCATGTACTACGAGCTCTGACAAACTGTTTTGGAATTCAGGTGAGTCTTTATTTAATGATTCTCAAGGGATCACAAAATATTGTTCTTAAATAGAATGCTACTAAAACTACAGTGCAGAATCCGGGACATTAATCAGTCGTCTTTAAATAGAAAAAGTCGTTAGACAGAGAACCAACTGTATTTATTGCAAATGCAAAAATTTATTCCCTTTTAAGATAGACAAATGTTGTTAGGGATATAATCCATGTTTTTCAACAAGTTCTCAAAAAAAAAAAAAAAAAGAAAGAAAGAAAGAAAAACTTGCAAGAAAGAAAGTTTAAAAAATTAATTCCCTTTTCCCTATCCCCACCCCAATCAACTTCTTTATATTTTTCTATTTCAAGGCATTTAAATGATTTTGTTTTTGTATTTTTTTATCTATCCAAGGTTAGCAAAAGGCACAGAAAAGTTAAGTGATGCAACTTCCAGAACCTCATGATTATGATTGAATTTTTCTATTGTAATATGTTTTCTGTAATATATGTTTCAGTAATAATTTTTTTCTCTTTTAAAATGATGTGGTTATTTTAACCATTTCTTTTTCTCAGAATGTTCATAATAATACTAATTTTATGAAACAAAAGCTTTAAATAGGAACAATACTTCTTATCAATTATTTGAGAATATTATATTCAAATATTGTTTTTTTATTTTACAGGCAGCATGAACATAAACTCATAATTGATATTTTTGTGAAAAAAATTCTTCATGTGTTCTCGGAACAAAGAAAAATTAATGAAAATAATTACTTAAATTGATGTGTATTGTGAAATCCTGAAATTGAGGATGAATATTAATTTAATTAAAAAATAAATTAGTATTTGATAAATTAGGGGTTGTGATATGAGTAATTAGGAGTTATTTAAAAGGCTTAAAGATAATTGATGATAAGAATACATGAAGATTAAAATTTAGAAAATAGCTAGCAGTTATTATTTAAACATTATTATTTTTTATATGCACCTTTTTATTGTTTTTAAAATATTTTTTTTAATTGCTGTAATGTAGCGTCTCAACATTGATTTCAAAAATTATGATATTATCTTCCCAAAGAGAAAAAAAAATCCGTACAGTTTTAATTTGACGCATTTTGTGAAGAAATAAAATTAAGAATGGAGGGGGAGGGAGACTAATTGAACATCATGAAATACTTACACAAACACAAAACAGGAGTAAGTGATTATTTTACAAGTAGGACTTTTGCGGAGATTGCTACTTACTGAGCTTCAAGATAATTATTGATCTAAGAATACAATGAAGATTGATTTTAGAAACAATAGATTCAATACAAAGAGTTTGTTTGAATAAATTGTTTTTAAGTGTGATTGTAAAAGATTTAGGTAAAATTTGAAAATATTAGAACTGCATGAAATTCACTGCATCTTACCTAAAGCTTAGCATAAATTATATGCATAAGTGAAAGTTATACACGGAGCGGAAATACTTTAAGAACAAGGATTGGTACAAAAGCACAAAAATTCTCTTTTGAAATCAAAATTTCAAAGGAAACTACTTTGGTATGACTTATTTTCAAATGAGAACCATTTAAAAATATGGTGTTTTATAGGAATTTCGAACAAGGATGTTTTATAGTTCAATAAATTATGAACTGATATACACTGCTCGACATTGGAAACTCAACACCAAGAAGGAGTGTTCAGAAACTTATGCAAATTTGAGAGTAGACATACATCACCGAGTTATGTAAATGATGTGAAATGCGCAGTTCTCCGATGCACGTGGAGTGAGATATAAGGGAAGGAACTTGCAGAATGGGCAATATTCGTGTCGTTATTTCTGACTGGAGAATTATCGAAGAAGTTTTGTTTTTGTCTTGGAGGATACGTGTAACAGGAGAAAATGCCAGGCCGCCGTCAACGGAGGCACTTCCAGCAGATAGACGATTTTGATAACTTACGATGTTTAAACGAAAAGCCGAAGGGCTAAATTTCGTAAGTCAGTCGACAATGTTACATGCTTATACAAGCAGAGATAATATCACACAGTGGAAGGTGCAGAATCTAATGTTAATGTGAAGAAATGAACATTGGAAACTTGTTAAAATCTTACCAAAAATTTATTGGTCCATAGTAACTAAAATAAATAAACTAACAAAAATAAGTTCATAAGAATAAACCCTGGCCATAAGTGGAGGCGGAGTTCGCAACTCCCCAACCTAACTCACAAGAGGCTGACGAACACAAAAGAAGAGAGAGAGAACGATTGGAATCGTTCACTATTTATACTTGCCTCATTTGCATATGATTGGGCATCAAAGGATGCCAATCTAAAACTGAAACTTTACACGTGCCAAAAGAGTTGAGAAGTTAATCTAATTTGAATAAAGTAAATTTTATATTACATTACATTAGGAATGAGAACGTGGATAAATATCGTTTAGCGATGTCTATCGGATTTTACGAGGGGTTTGGTGATCGGACCGAGAAGGGGAGGTCGGTCCGTACGTCAAATCGCAGCCGATACCCACACGGATGCGAGCACGGTGCATCGGCCGTGCCGAAGATGGTCGGAACAACGAAATGTGGCAAGATTGGGAGATGGAGGGGCAGCCAGAGTGACGTCAGAACGTGTGGATCGACGCATCCACCGACAAGCTGTAAAAGAACCACAAGTCACTTGTTCCTCGATTCTTCAGCAGGTGCGAGATACCCTGAATGTTCCCGTGTCAACCAGAACCATTTCCCGTCGTTTGGTCGCACGTGGTCTGCAATCACGGCATCCGCTAAGAAGACTGCCATTGACCCCACAACATAGATAGCAACATTTAGTATGGTGACAGTGATAGACATAGTATGTCAATCTAAGTGAAGGTCTATTATCATTTTTTATTATGTTAGATAACATTTTACATATTTGCAGTTTTCATATCATTGTTCCTTAACGAACGCTAGAATCCGTGACGTAACTAGTCTTGGAATAGAGAACGGCACGTGTAGTGGGCGTTGCCCATGACGTGACTAATTTAACGTCGATCCTTCTTGAACATGTGACGTCACGTACACACGCTTCGGGCTTGGCCACTGAAGATCACGATCAGGTAGCATTGAAGTGAAGATATGCTAATGAGATTCTGAATATAAGCAAAGCTGTTATCAGTTGATCTCTCTCTCACTTCTTGCACAGCCTAGACGCGTTGGCTCATGTCAGGCAAGCCAACTTGCTGTCTGTTCAGCAAGCTTAGGCTGTTAGCCTTTTTTTTTTGTTTAATTGAAGTAGTATGACGTTTGTCCATTGAAGACTTCGTTTCTCATGAACGATAGTCGGGTCAATTGATAATACTTATTAGTCTAGGTCAACGGGGTATTTGCAATAATGATATACTTATCTTTATTTACTTTTTGTCAAAGCCATATACTTTGTTTTTTATCTTTTAATAAATTAATTGATGTTTAATGAGCTATTCGTCTTCAATTATACTGATTCACGAACTCCAATTTCACTCTGCTAAATGTATTACGTTGTTTGGGCAAGAGTTAGTTTCAATCATACCTTTCCATCCAACAGACGGACTAGAGCGACGTGGACGACAGAATGGCGAAATGTCGTGTTCTCGGATGAATCCCGCTTCTGTTTATCGAGTGGTGGTCGCCGTATACGTGTGTGGCGTCGACGTGGAGACGAATCTAATCCGGCAGTAACTGTGGAACGTCCCACCGCACGACAACGTGGCATAATGGTTTGGGGCGCAATTGCGGACAATTCCATATCACCTCTAGTTCATATTCAGGGCACTATGCCAGCCCAACGATACTCGGATAATGTGCTGCGGCCGTTGGCAGTTTCTTACCTTCAAGGGCAACCTAATGCAATTTTTCAGCAAGATAACGCCCGACCACACAGTGCTTGCACTGCCAACATGCTCTCCAAGGCACACAGATGCTTCCCTGGCCACCATACTCTCTTGACCTGTCACCAATCGAACATGTGTGGGATGCGATTGGACGCCGTTTGCAGTCTCTGTCCCTGCCTCGTTCAGAAGATGAACTGTGGCAAATGGTTGAAAGGGAATCGAGAGCCATCCCTCTTGATCCCATCCGCACCCTTATGGAATCTATGCCTAGACGCGTTTCTTCGTGTATCGCTGTCCGCGGTGGTCCTACATCCTACTGATTCGACGCCGTTCTCGCTCTGTATTCTGCCTATCATTTTGAAATTAAGATTATTTATTATTCCTAGCTGTCTCTGTCTTTTTTCCAAATTTCATCACTTTCTGACCACTCCTTCTTGGTGTTGCATTTTCAATGTCGAGCAGTGTATACACCAAAGATAAGAAATTCTTGCTGTTTTAAAAATTCATATTTGGGGGCTGAATTTTGTTGCATGTGGTAAATTTTTTTGAAAGTTTTCGCAGTAAATTCAGACAGCTTTCATTACTAAAACCGAACAATTAGGCAAAAAAAAAAAAAAGTTTTGTATGTAAATACATTGAATGTTGTGATAGAACTCTTTTTTTCTCTATACACATAATACTCATGACTCATATTTCAGAGCAATGGAATCTGCTGACAAAATCATAAAAAAGAACAAAAAATTAAAAAATAATAGAATAAATTGTGCTTTTCAGTAATTTTTTTTTCTTCCTCTGAAAAAATTGACTTTTAGCTTTCTGGAGCAAAAAACATGGGCAAAGATATTAAGAAGAAAAAAAGGTAAAATGTTTTTATTTTCGGGAAAACTAGTGTAGCTTTTCAAAGAGAAAATGATTTGTATGGTATGTACTCATTTAGTTTTCTTCCCCTTATAGAATGCCTTTTTCTAGCAGAGGTGTGCTTTAAAAATCAGGGCTATTCATCTTAAGGTGAGCCAGCCAATTGTTGTCCTAATAAGAATAGACACATGTAGTTTGTAGGATGTCCTTTGGACATTTAATATAGTCCATTTGATGTCCTGGGGATGAACCACAAATTGCTTTTGTCCTAAAGATAGCCGAAAGATGAACGAATGATGTCAGCTGGACGACCTGAGGATCACTAAATGCTTCAGTCCTCGGGATGGCCTCTCATCCCAGTCGGACATCCCATTCGAGGATGCACAATTAGAGGACATTCACTGGTGCCTGGGATGTCCTAGGATCACCGTGGGATCGAATTTAAACGTCCCGGGGATGAACTAGTATTTTAAAGATGCCCTGAAATGACATCATTCGGACGTCCTGAGGACCAAGTTGTGCTGTCTGGGTGGCCTATGTAAATTGGTATGTTTTTCTTGAAAAAACCAACTAAGTCCAACTTTGAGTTTCAAAAACTTAAAGAAAAATGTTTTTTTGCAAAAAAAAAAAAAACACGTTTAGTATTTTGAAGTAAGTTACACCCCTAAGCCAGGGCTAAGGCAGAAATAATTAAAACACACCGCCAGCTCAGTTATTCCATCCGAGGACTGCAGTTTCGTGCTTTTTAGCACTCATCAGCCCGGAATAGGAATCGCATGAGCTGGAGACGAAAATCCTCTTAAGGGAGCCAAGAGAGCCAAACAAACTGGTAGCTAATGTAGAATCAGCACACCAGATGAGTGACCGCAGCAATGGTGCGGTTCAACTCAAAGATGGATGGCAAGGTATGGTATTTCGTATTATTATTTTGTATTGTTGTTTTGTATTGCAGTCCTCGGATGGAATTACCGAGCTGGTGGTATATTTTAAGTATTTCTGCCTTAGCCCTGGCTTAGGGACAGTAACTTACTATCTACATACTTACGGCAGCCTTGCCATCCATCTTTGAGTTGAACCGCACCATTGCTGCGGTCACTCATCTGGTGTGCTGATTATACTTTAACCCCCAGTTTGTTTTGCTCTCTTGGCTCCCTTAAGAGGATTTTTGCCACCAGCACATGCGATTCCTATTCCGGGCTGATGAGTGCTAAAAAGCACGAAACTGCAGTCCTCGGATGGAATAACTGAGCTGGTGGTATATTTTAAGTACATGTTCAGTAGTTTTAAATAAGGGACATATCCTGAAAATTTCAGCAAAATCAAAAATTTCAACTATCCAGCCTGCCTGATAATTAAAAAAACTGCACTTAAATTAAAAGGAGTAAGACAAAATCAGGAAAATATCAAGGTTTTGGTGATCTGTTCGGGAAGAAAAAAGTTCGGAAATTTTCTCCCGCGACATTGGTTGATCCCCGAATTTGAGCCGCGTTTTTTGTACTAAGTTGCTCAACTAACATGCTAATAACTATTTATTTCAATTAAAGAGCATAATATACTCAAAACTTTCATCAAAGTGAGTGTTTGATAAGTGTCTGCAATGTTGTGAAAATTTGAGTAGTGATTCGAAACAAATCCCTTATACAAATCCACAGTATCCTTGTATAAGGAGTACTGCAATGTTGTGAAAATTTGAGTAGTGATTCGAAACAAATTCCTTATACAAATCCACAGCTTATGTCGGATCTCGACCAAATTTAGCAGGGAGGTACTTGGGCACCCTAGAAGGAAAGTAGGAGGATTTTCAAAAGCCAACAAGAACCGAACCTTTCCAATTTTAATTTTAGGACCCGAAAATGGCACTAATTGGCTCTTTCTACACGAAATCATTATCTGTTTCTATGAATTCCAAAAAAAAAAAAAGGCTGTAAATCACCAAGAAAAACTTAAAAAGCACTTTTAAGCCTAATGGAACTCAATTTTCAAATCGGAAAATTATCGTTTTGCGCAATCTCATTTTAAATTAACTTTCGGAAGGTTGCCACATTTTTTTCTCGGCTGTGACTAAGTAAAATTTTGTTTTTGTTTTGAGGTAAAAATTTCCCTTATGATTATTTTTTGGCGATTTATCTTCTATTTTTTTAGGATTTTAGAGTTACTTATGGAGGGCTGCGTTTATTTTATTCAGGAATTTTTGATTTAGAGTGTTCTTTCTTTGAGAATGATTACCTTGACGGGAAATGTGAAAGTTTTTACTTCCTTTTACAAAAAAGGAAGTATTGTATTCGCGAAAACAATTTCACTCAAAATTCGGCCTTCATTTCCATTTTGCTCACCCCCGAATGAATGCTGAGTTTTTTTTCAACCCGACCACACACGGATAAGTGCCTAAGAACGTATAAACACCCGAAATATCCATTTTGACATTCCCCGAGTTAATTACAACGAATTTTCTCGTGACGTCCGTATGTACGTATGTTATTTGCGTATATGCGGAGGTGCATATGTATGTCGCATAACTCAAGAACGGTATGTCCTACAAAGTGGAAATTTGTTATGTAGACTCCTAGTGGGGTCTAGTTGTGCACCTCTCTTTTTGGTTGCATTCGGGTGTTTCTAAATTGGTCTTTTGCCCCTTTTTGGGAGGAAAACATTGTTAATTTCGATGTAAACTCAAGTGATGTTAAAATTTGGCGATACACTTGGCGAAAAACGCCAGTCTTTTGGTCGCCAACTTGGCAACAAATTTGGCGGATTTTTTTTTCTTCTTTTTTAAAAATCTGTTTCAATTTGGCCACTGTTGGTGATATTAAGAGAGTAAACTATTGAATCATACGTCTGTATGTACGTATGTGTGTGCGTATGTGCGTATGTATGTCGCATAACTCAAGAACGGTAAGTCCTAGAAAGCTGAAATTTGGTACGTAGACTCTTAGTGGGGTCTTGTTGTGCACCTCCCTTTTTGGTTGCATTCGAATGTTCCAAAGTGGGTCTTTTACACCTTTTTGGGGGGAAATCAATGTTAATTTCAATGCAAACTCAAGTGGTGTTATAATTTATGCAAACACTTGGCAATACATTGCAAAGCTTTTGGTCGCCAAGATTAATGGCCAACTTCGAAAAAATTTGGCGATTTTTTTTTTTAAATCTGTTTCAATTTGGCCACTGTTGGTGATATTTAGAGAGTAAACTATTGAATCATACGTCTGTATGTACGTATGTATGTATGTATGTATGTGCGTATGTATGTCGCATAACTCAAGAACGGTAAGTCCTAGAAAGTTGAAATTTGGTACGTAGACTCCTAGCGGGGTCTAGTTTTGCACCTCCCTTTTTGGTTGCATTTGAATGTTCCAAAGGGGGTCTTTTACACCTTTTTAGGGGGAAATCAACGTTAATTTCAATGCAAACTCAAGTGGTGTTATAATTTATGCAAACACTTGACGATATATTGCCAAGCTTTTGCTCACCAAGTTTTGTCAAGTCCTAATCGATTATAAAACTATTTCAATGGTGTAGTTATTCAGTAGCACTTAATAACATTCTAAACTACTGGGCTTATTTTTTTTCTTTAATAGTTTTTTTTTTTTTGGTTTTTAAGCAATTTAAGGCTTTTTAAGCAATTTAAGGACTTTTTACAATTACTTTTTTTATTTTACACTTTTTAGTTAATTTTCATTGACTTAGTTATTATGACAATAAGACGGTAAATTTCGCAATCTTGTCATTTTATTGAGAGAGTTTAGATCGTGAAGATTATTAAGTAACTTGCGGTGCTCTAAACTACTGATTATTAGTACCTCTAGGGACCTAACTCGGCTCAAAGCTACATATGCTTGACCTTTAGCAAAGATTGCGTGAACTTAAGTCTACCACATCTCGGTACAAAGTAGTTCCTTGGTGCTTGTGTACAGTTACACCCCAGCAAAATATCAATGGCAACATTTTTCGTTCTATTTTATCCTAACCAGGAAGTGCATCGAATACTGTTGTTGATGGTTCGATTCTGACTCCTACTCTAGGAACATTGTTTTTAATTGCTTTGTCATCAAATTCTGTATAAACAGCCGGTATAACTCATGATGACACCGGCTCGGAAACGTCGTCAGTCAAATCTTTCTAGGAGAGCTTAAAAAGCATGTCAAGTAAATACACTTCGCGAAACTCGGTCCCCTGAAACAAGAAAAAAAAAACAGCTGATGTGTGCATCACATGACTTCCTTTTACTCCAATTTAATGTCATTTTCTCATTATTGGCAGTTTTAATGTGATTCATTAGTGTACTCTCTAAATGTCACCAACAGTGGCCAAATTGAAACCAGATTGGAAAAAAACAAAACGCGAAATTTGTCGCCAAACAGCACTTGAGTTCACATCGAAATTAACAATGATTTCCCCTCCAAAAGGGGCAAAAGACCCCTTTAGAAACAACCAGAATGCAACCAAAAGGGGAGGAGGCAACCAAAACCCACTAGGATTCTACGTACCAAATTTCAACTTTCTAGGACATTCCGTTCTTGAGTTATGCGACATACACACGCACATACGCACGTACGCACACACATACATACATACAGACGTCACGAGAAAACTTGTTGAATTAACTCGGGAATCGTCAAAATGGTTATTTCCCGTGCCTAATCGTTCTTAGCCACTTATCCACGTGTGATCGAGTAGAAAAAAAATAACTCAACATTCATTCGGGGGTGAGCAAACTGGAAATTGAGGTCGATTTTTGAGTGAAAATTTTTTCGCGAATACAATACTTCCTTTTTTGTAAAAGGAAGTAAAAAAAAGGCAACATGCTAACGACCAAAATCGTCTTAACTATGATAGTCTTTTACCCACGACAAAGAAAAAAGTCTTGTATTGCACTGCGAAAAGAATGTCCGACCATCGCAAAAGTCGGGAATCTGATCAAAATCGATTTAGTAAACAAAAAATGCAAGCAACGAATAGGGAAGTCTTCGATTTTTCAATTTTATTTTTATATGATAGAGTAACATGTATGAACATCATAGGTGAAAAAAATTTTGCGATACGATAAGTAGTTTTTTTTAATTAATTTTTAAAGTTCAAGTGCTTGTGACGTCAAATGGCATAGGAAGTGATGTCACGCGTTCTTCCGATAGGGGAGAAGCCGAAGGACATGCATATTCGACTTCGAAAACGAAACGTAAAAGGCTTATCTCCTCGCATTTAACGCCTCGCGTTTCTGGAACATTAAACATCTCATCCTCTCGGAAATATTCGAATATCATCATTGATGTCACTTGAGGAGGATTATCAGATTGTGCTTTAACGAGTCCGGCCTCCATAGTGTGTTCAAAAGGATTATTGAATTTCTAAAAAATAAAAATGTCCGTAGCGAAAACAAGGGATCTTCAGCGGAAGGCTGCCCATGAGTGCCCTGTGACATAAGCTCGTGATGTTTCAGAAGAGTGCACTTTTGCGCGTGAATTTTTAAAAATTCATTAAAAATCAATCACGGTGTTTTAAAATTCGGCGATGGTGCATTTCTTAGTTTCGAGGGTCAATGAACAATATCCAATAGCCAAAATATGAACATTTAATAGGTTGCAACTTCCCTATTGACAATATGGCGATGGGTTGTTGCTATGGTGAATTTTGATTACTGTCATGTGTTTAGTCTGCTGTGTGTGGGTAAAGGGTAGTAAGTGCAAATTTTTCATTTTTCATTTTTTTGCATTTTTGTCATCTATTGTACGTTAGCTTTATTGTACAAGCTTGCTTATTTGGTTTCGGCTGAAAAAAATCTTCTAATTCCAACATTTCCCTATAGTTAATATTGAATCCGACACACATTTCTTCAAATATCTCGAAAACTCATTTCTGCAGATACTGCCGTTTACCTGCACACGGCAGGAGTGACACTTGCAAGGTCAAATCGATCAAAGTAAGAATCATCAAAATTGGCGAAGCCGTTTAGTCTCTAGAATGCTACATAGGAACAAACATACGTACATACCTGTACATACATAAATAGACTCATAAACACATTACGCGCAGTCGGGTAACGAGGCAAATGCTCTGATTACTAAATTATGTGGATAAGAGTTACCTTCTCAGCTTTTTCCAAATTAGATTGCAATCTATCAATTGTACTCTGTCTCAATTCAGAAACAGACAAACTACGAGATCTTCTAGCATCTAATACTTGAATCATGTTGTAGTCAGGAGGACTGAAAGAAAATAAAAAATTTGAATCTTGTAATTAACAAATACAATATCTTTAAATGGTAAGAAAAAAAAACATTAAATGTCATTTAAGGTTTTCTACATATTATGCAATTTTTACAGGGGATTAACACAAGAAGTTTAACGAAAAGCTCCATACTTCTTTTCAGCACCCATTTAATATCAAAAGTTTTAAAATGTTTGCTAAAATCTACACAACTTACAGGTTTTAGTTATTCAATAAAAAATTTTTTTAAAAATAATTTAAAAAATCATGAATTATTACAAAAAAGCAAACTTTTTTTTTAAATTTAAAACTGTTTAAACTAAAAATTATCAATATCTGGATATTGCATAAAATTGAAAGACATCAAATTAAAGTTTTCTGTTAAGAACTGTAAAACAAGTAAGCAAGAAAGCATTTAATAACAGAATGCAATGAAAAAAGCAATTGAATCATAAATAATTTCCTTTTTAAAAGCAAAAAAGGAAATTTATTCATGGTATCCTTTGTTCAACTTTCTTAACTGATAATATTTTGGCATTTCTGTCATTCTTGGAGGGATGAAAATCACAGATTTTATCAATGGGCTATGCGTACACAGTTGAAAAATATACAAAGATAAGCCTGACAGAAAACCAAATTTTTAAAAACTGTTAATCATAATAACGTTATGGGCAGTTCCACGGGTAACTGACTGACATTCACAGAGCAAAACGATAAATATTTTGAAACATAAACCACAAAATATTAACTTTCAAAAAGATGTTTTCTCCTCACTTATTGTACTTTTTAGGCTGAATTTTATGGTATAATTGAATTTCCAAAATACATATTGGGTGATTTTAGAAAAATTGTTACGAGCTTGGTAACTGCCTGACATGAATGCAACCTATGTGCACAGTAATACTGATTCAATAAGAGATTTTTCTGAAAGTAAAAGAAATTTTTATTAAATTCAAATCAGGATCAAAGAACAATGAATAAACTTTTGCGTATGGCATTTGAGTTCGAAAATATTGCTACAATAAAGAATTACAGTACAGTGCAACCTGTGTAAGTTGACCACTTGCGGTGCAGTACTTTGGTGGTCAACTTAGACAGGTGGTCAAGTTATAAAGAGTGGTACTGATTTTTTTTTTTTTTTTTGTCATTTCTTGCATCATGTATTCATTTTTTGACAAATTCACACTAACTCTTTCTATTCAACTCACTTTCATTGTTTAACATTACTTTGAAACAATAATTAAAAATGTTATTCAAATATTTTTGTTTTTTACTGAATCAGACACTGTAGTTTTAAAAATTCCATATGTGTCAGCTCATTTTTTCTTGCTTTCCCCCTTTTCAATTCATACTTTTTACCAACCTCAAGTGCAACTAACTTTCTTTTTGAAGCCATTTTATGTAAAACTTATAACACAAAGAGCAACAAACTGGACTCTCCTACTTCATAAAGGCTGTTGGAAATGAAAATGTTTCTATCTCTTAATCCCTTGCACCAGAAATAAATAAATGTACTCCTAAGCACAATTCCAGTGTTGCCACAAAATATTGCAAGTGGAAGAAAAGACTGAGTACTTTTCTACTGATGCCTGTTTTTATTGAACAGAGTACAAAAGGCTATCTCAAATAGAACAAAAGAAAGAAAGCTTTAAACACTATGTCATGCTTGCCTGCATCAAAGCATTAAAATTATTCACATGATAAAAAAAATAAATAAATAAATAAAAAATAAAATAAAATAATTTGCTTGATTAAGTTTCAAAAAATAAACCAAGTGGTCAACTTACAAAGGGTTTTTTACAATACTCCAAACCAAATTTGGTGTACATTAGTGGTCAAGATAGACAGGTGGTCATGTTACAGAGGTTTTCTTTCATTATATAAGGTAGGACTAATTCCGTTCCCGATAAAAGCGGTCAACGTAGGCATGTGGTCAACTTACAAGGGTAGTCAACTTTACAGGTGTTACTGTATTTAAAACTGCTTGGTAACTGACTGACATCCTGGTAACTAATTGACTGACATTTCTGAAATTTTCTAAACATACTAATGCAAGTGTTAAAGCGGTCAATGTAGGCAGGTGGTCAACTTACAAGGGTGGTCAACTTTACAGGTGTTACTGTATTTAGAACTGCTTGGTAACTGACTGACATCCTGGTAACTAACTGACTGACATTTCTGAAATTTTCTAAATATACTAATGCAAGTGTTTAAAATTAAGCAGCTAAACAAATAAATAAGTTTACATGACAACAAGCAATGAAATTACATTTGTTAGATTTGATACAGTGGTTAATTAAATCAGTGAAAAATTGAATCAACCGCTTTAATGAATCAAATTGCCAAAAACAGGACAAAATCCAGCTTTATTGAACTATCCGCTTTATAGAATCAGTCGCTTTATAGAATCAAAACTGTTGAGAACAAATGGCATTCATATACTCGGCGCGCATTGTATTGCTAAAATAAAGATTTGCAGTATTTACGACAAGTTGGTAATTCACTGAACAGATTGGCCACTGACTGATATTACAAACATGCAACACAAATATCTAATTTAAAAAAAAACATTTCTCCTAGTTTATTGATTCCTTTAAGCGGAATTTAATGGTATAGTTGAATTTTTAAAATGAATTTCAGAAGATAAAAATATGTTAAAAGCATGGTACTTCCAACTTTCTTGAAAGGACGATACAGTTCTTGAGAAAATCACAGGAGATTTATTTACACTATGTACAGGAGAGATCGTTAACAATTGCTAAATTAATCATCAGCAAATATCACTCAACACCGTAAACTCAACGGTTACACACGTATTTACTTCCAAATACGAAAAACAACGCAGCGAAATGCCTCTCAATAAACAGAGCTAATACACTCTCAGTACAAATTCTCAATCGAAACTGATTCTTTATCATGCGTAACGGTTTTTTATACACATCGAAAGAAATCTCTCAAACATTCCAGAAAATCGTAGACGGTTCTACCTCTACCTTATTTCTTTCCATTCACAAATTTTATTATTCAGAAATGAGGGGACCGTATACTTCCGCCGAATGTACAGGGGCTGAATATTCATTACAGGAAACTATTTACAGGTTACGTTACTACAATAATTTTAGATGATAGATAATTTAATAAATGCCAAACGTAGCTAGATAACGACAAATTTAATCACAAAAATAACTAATATTTACAGAATTTGTAACAATAGATTCAATGAAATAATCTCATTTGAAAGCAAAAGGAATTATTCATAAATTTCAATCGGGAGCAAAGAAAAACGAATAATGCGGCATTTGATTTCAAAACTATTACTAAAAGAACAAAAGTAGAGTAATTAGAATAGCTTAGTGAGCTAACTGTGTTGGATATAATTTTAGATGTTATAGAGCTAATAGCCTACAGCTAAGCTGAAAATTAGGCAACTCATTTCCAACTGAAAATTTGAGGGAGTGGTCTGCCCGAAGAAAATAAAACATGAATCATTCTTTACACTGAAAAACATTTATTTAACATATATTATAAAATGGTTACATTACTATAGTTTGGTCCTCCGAAGAAAATTAAATTATGTTAAATCAAAAAGATCTTACAATAAGTCCATGCAGGTGTCAAAAAGTCCTGTCGATGTTCCACAGTGAATCCCCACAGGTAGAAGGACGGCATCGCAATCTCCCCAGAATTGCACGCTGGTCAGTTCACACCTTAGGAGCCAAGTTCACCATATCAGGGAAAAATATCGAAGATGGACACGATCCTTTTTCTTTGGAGACCAAACGACCCACTTAAATTGGACTAGAACTTTTCACTTTTATGGACGTCATGGCATTCCAAAACTGAAGACATCAATAGCGAATCATTCAGAAAAGATCAGACCTCACCTGAGAGGCCAGTAGCAAAACTTATGAGGACATGGACGAACACATTTACAACACAAGACGAGGAGACAAGTGAGAGAAAAAGTAGCCGTCCAGCTACGGCCGGTCCGAGTATTTATAGCCAGATCCGACCTTGCTCGTAACAATGTGACGTTACCTTATTTGCATATTGCAAGAACAACTCAACCCGAGAAAAACGCAGGTTGCACAATTCTTATTTAATTTGACATTCAGCACCCAACACCTCAACATGCTTTTCTCATGTGATCGACATGTGCTCTGTCGGAAGTTTATCGACGTCTGCCGAATGACGGCAACCAATCATAGCGTGCCACATATTTTTCCGAACACTTTCGATTCAAACTCGGACATTTGAGTGTCGGTGGGAGGTGGATGGGATTTCCCGTGCAAGGTTTTTCCCGGAATGGCAAAAGGTAAGTTACAATTTTTTTTTTTTTAAACAATATTGGTGAAATCCTTCAAGAAACAAAAATAAAGGCATTTAGCCCAACAAACTGACATTTGTAAATTTCCTATATATCCTAACATAAAAAATTCAGAATTTTGTAGTAAAACATACAAATAAGTTTACACAAAATCAGATCATTCTTTGCCTTTAGGGCTAGACCAGGGGACCTTCAGCCTATGAGGACCTTCTAAATAATAGACTGTATAGAAAATTACTACAAAATATAGTTTCAATATGCTAATGATGACGTTTAAAAGCAAGGGCGATACAAAATGTATATAAAGATTGATTTCTATCATCAAAATAGCAGTTTTGTGCTACCTAGTATTTTGTTAAATTAGTTTACACCCTCAGCTCGCTGCAGTGTATAAAATAAATACTGTAGGCGATTGCAACTCTGCAGCACTTCCTTCGTTAGTATTTTTTGTAGCATCTATAAATGAGTATGGCCGAATGTCTAACAGCCTTAAAATTTTTAAATAAAACTCTACGCAAAAGAAAAGCAATCAAAATAAGATTTTATTTTTTTCTATCGATAACCTCTTTCAACCTCATATTTTTTTTTTTAATTGCTAGAAGGATTTGAAAATCTTTTCCTTTTCTTCAATATTTAAAATTAGATCACATCTTTGTAAAATTATTGAGCAATAAAAAGTAAACTATTTCTCTTTCCTCTACATCATCTTAGCCACTCATATGATTGAATAAGTCAAGAATTTCACCTTCACCTTTCCGCTATTACCATCTATCACTCTTGCAACAAAATACTGCAGATTACAAGAAACTCCATAGAAATGTTCTTTACTAGCAGTCACTTCCCCTTTTTCTCAATTCTATTCCTCCCTGTGAAAGTTGTGATATTGTAAATTTATCATTTGGCTGTACTGACTGTAAAATGCGTGCCTCTTTTGCTTTGAATTGATGTATTTTTCGAATATTAGGCAATTATTTTTCAAATTTAGGCTAAAGCATTATTAAATTACGTAAGAATGAATAATGAGTACAATCAATAAAATATGTTATCATTTCTTAAAAATTAAGAGAGTTGGGTTGTTAAATATCACTTAAAGGGCTAAAAAAAATAATTCTGTTTTCAGGAGTATTAAATTAAATAGATTACAGCCATTACCAAGGAATTTTGGGTGTTCCGGATCTTAACTTCCAATTCTACTTTTTCAACATTTAAATGCTTTTGACGTAGGCAGAGAGTATGAATTTTGGAAAATTTCCACCAATAATTTTCATGCTCAGAGGGAATAAATAATTTTTTATGGTAACTGGCTGACATTTATAAACTGATTTTAAGATTGTTTCTGAAGGAAACACTAGATCTATTGATATAACCTTCCAGTATAAAACTGTATTATGAGTACAACAAAATACACTAACCTTCTTTCCTTTCAGTTACAATTCTTATTAGAAAAAAATTTCATTTTTACATGTCATTTTCCTTAATAAATTTAAAAAAACCGCCTTCAAAAAAACACCTACGAACTAAAAAGCTAAAAAATAACTGATTGCACCCAAACCTAGAAATGAAATTTATTTAACAATTCCAGTAAGAAAATTGGCTAAACTAACACCCAATTATAAAATAAACACTGATTTTAATTACTATGCGATGAATAATTTTAAATACCTAACTAATTATATACGAACTTTAATTTTTAATAACCTTTTGAAGTTGGAGCCTCCTACAAACTACTACCTAACGTAGCTGACAACCTACCGAATCCTGAATTAAACACTAATTTAACTAAACGCGAAATTAGTCTTCAAAACTAAGCCTACTCAGTTACGTTAGGTGGTAGTTTATAGGAGGCCCCGACTTCAAAAGATTATTAAAAATTAAGAGATCGTATATAATTAGTTAGGTATTTAAAATTATTCATCGTATGGTAATTAAAATCAGTGTTTATTTTATAATTCGGGGCTTAGTTTAGTTGATTTTTGTACTGGAATTGTAAAATAAATTTCATTTCTAGGTTTGGGTAGGAAATATTACGTATGTGTAATCGGTTATTTTTTTGCTTTTAAGTTCGTAGATGTTTTTTGAAGGCTTTTTTTATTTATTTATTTTTTTAATTTAAAAGTAATTTATTTTTTGCTTTTTAGTAGTGTAAGTGTAAATATAAATAAGTACGTAGGATAGAGTATGTGGTACATGACGTTGAAGCCTTTCTGACATGCATCTAGAGTAAGAAAGCGTCGAATACATGAGTCTGAAAACAGCTAAGATGAGCACGATAGAGAAAGAAATAGACCATAGCGTCTCGGAAACTTCCGACGATTGTGAAGAAAGGCTTTTTCAAATGCGCAACTAGGTACAAAAAAAAAGTCTTCATCCTTAGTTCGACTTGATCAAAGTTTGCCTTCCGAAAACAAATGCACGACTCACTAAAAAAATCGCTCTAAGTTTAAAATTGTAAGTTGTGAACTTGTAAATTTTAAAATTACAATATTGTAAATTGAAATTTATATTTCATAACTACGTATTACACAAGCCTCGATAGTCGATAGAACTGTCATTGATTTAGGAAAAGAGAACTTTGCGAAAAGACTAGTATACGTAGCTCTCAGCAGAGTCAAGACTTGAAGGAGTGTAGCTCTATCTGATTTAGAACCCTCTAAACTTTAAACTAAACCTCAAGATGAAAGAGCATTAGCAGAAGTGCAACAATTGACAGAGCTCATTTCTGATGAAAAGTAGACTGGATTCACAGTATTTAGTTAGAACCATTTAAATGTTTACAATTTATTTGTAGTTTGGGAAACCGTAAATTGTAAGTTGTAAAATTGTAAATTGTAACAGTGTAAATTGTAACATTGTAATTTATGTTTTACACCAATACATGTCATGTAACTCCTGATAAAAGTCGCATGTTTCTTCACATGGCCCCATTATAGATGAAGGCAAAAACTTCCGCTAGAATGAATTTTATGCATTTGCTTCAGAGAATCCTTGATTCAAAATTTTCATTATGATTACTCTTAGTAATAATGTTCTTTAGCACTTTTTAAATACTGGTAAAGAAAGAACATACCTTTGTTTTATGGCATTTTTTTAACAAAGGGTTTTATATTTAATCGTTTGTGAGAGAATTTACATGAAATTTATTGTTTTTTAACCAAAACCTTTCTCTAAAGAACAAATAGGGTCAATTAAAGAATTGGAACCTAAGTTAGACCACCCCCTATCCAATAAACAAAAATTTGATAAAAAATGGTTCACTAAGTGAGACGATATATAAAGTTAACAAAGTACAAATCGCTTTAAATGTGAGTATGATATTTGAAGAGTGCCCACGATTTCATCAAACCCAGACTTGATTACCATTAGACCGCCGGGGAAGTATATCGTTTCAAAAGAAAAAAAAAAAGAATACAGGAATCGGTACAGGTGTCTTTGAGTATTTATGGAACATTGTACAAAGAAAAAAACAAATCCAACGAGTTCAAAACCTCCTCCTTTTTTTGAAGCCTGCTAATTAGTACAACCCTAATTTCAAATTAAACTAGCGGCATCTTGAAATAGTAAATCTAGAATACTGGTCAAACCTCAGAAATCAGACATCAGTTACAATATATTATTTAAGAATGTAAATTAAATCATCGAGGGAGGGGTGTTCTGTAATCAATTCCCCTGAACATCAAATATATTTCAAAACTTAAATATTTTTTAAAAAAACTACACTTTAGGGACTAAATAAAGTTATTTATTAATAGAAAAGATAGTAAGGTAAGGTGCTTGCTTCAACTATTAAAGTAGCAAAATATATTTAATTTACTGATTTACTACGTAGTAATAAATACATCAGTAATACCTATAATTAAAAATGAGCAGGCGCGAAAACTAATCATCCATATGCCACGAGAATTAAATATCGTTCAAGACGGAGGCAAAACCAAAACTGTGAAAATACATCGAACACTTCAAATCCACGTGACCTGTGACGTATTCCGCCTGTGATGTAAGCTGGATACCTGGATTAAAGCCCTGGACGGATCAAGGGCTTTAACCTGGATTACGTAGTCACAACGTGTATAATTTCAAGTTTCTTGGATTTCTCCGCGACCCCTCATCAGATCCAGACCATGGAACCATCTGGGAAGTATACCCTTCCAAACAAAAAAAAAAGAATTTTTCAAATCGGTCCAATAGTCTTGGAATAATCAGAAAACATACATAAAAAGCCGCAAGAAGAAATCATAACCTCCTTTTTTGAAGTCGGTTAAAAAATCCGGAAAAGATATAGGCTTCTGTTACGGCTTATTTCCAATGCGAAAAATTATAAATTAAAATTTACTTTGATACACTTTAAAAATATGTATTTCAAGCTTTTAAGTGATATACAATACTTATAGTTTTGTTAATATTGAAATTTTGATGCTCAGGTTAACATTTTCGTGGAATTGCCCTTCTCATTTTAAACTATCAGCAGTAAAACAATTACCGTTACTCTATCACAAATTAATTTCTTCGTTTAGAATATTTACATGTTTTGAACATTTGCAGCAGATTTGGCTTTGGATAATATTTTTGTTTCAAAGTTCTGATCCTAGCAGTTTCCAGAAAAATTGCTCTTCATCAACAACAAACGTTCAAGCTCTTCATCCGAAAGAGATCAACAAAATGTAATTTGAGTGATGAACGATTTATTTTCTTATTATTCTATTATTACGTGATCTTGCATTCATTATTCTGTGCAAAGAATTCCTAACATAATATATGCTATATTTTGGAAATTTTACACATAACTTATTTTCCAGTCGTCCAACTGATACCCACAATGAGTCAATTATCTTTTCTATTTGAATAATTTTGGACACTTCAATCTGCCAAGTCTGATGGAATATCAGTCTCTTCGTAAAAGACGAATTTTCAGAGTAGACAAGAGCCAAAAAGAAAGAGAGAGAAAGCCATGAAATCGCCAAAGTTTTAAAAGGCTGTGAAATTTAAATCTGTAAGGCTATGTTTTATGCTTTCTTAAAAACATAAAAAAAGCATACACTATATGACCAAAAGTATAGGGACACTTTGAACACAATTTTAAGGAAATAAGACGCCATTCGCTTTGTAAATTTAGTCACATACAAGGTATGCTTCAGCTGTCAGATTCCAATAAAAGTTACATCACCTTCGCGTTTCGGGGCTCAGTAAAAAATTGAGAAATACAAAAGTGTTTTTCGATCATCATTCATCGTAAATGTTTGAGAATAAGCTGTAAATTTCAGAAAATAGTGAGCTCACTATGCAAAACTATTTTACATACTCTCGAGAAAGTATCACAGATATTCATGAAGATTTAAGCATTTCTTTCAAAACTAAGAATTTCATTTGAAGGTTTTTGGCCTATAACAAGCAACGTTTTCTATCAAAACTTACCAAACTTTCAGAAAACTACACAGCATAGGTACAAGAGAAGTATGATGATAAAATTTGAAATTAAAATGTTGAAAATTTGATAAAATACGGACATTTAAAGCAATTATTTTTTCCGTGCGCATGTGCTAAAGATAGCAACTGATAACGTTCACTATCTAAAACCTAACTAGATTGCTCAACTCTTAAAAAAATTCCAGTTAAATATCTTAAAATTTTAGAAAGTTATCAGCGTTCTAATGAGCCGAATTTGACCAACTTTTAGAAAGTCGACGAATCGTGAGAGATCATTTGCAAATAGTCTGTTATTGTCATGAATCACACAGAACGATTGCAAGCAAATGTTGCTAACTTGCGACGACCACTCACGACTCGTCGCCTTTCCAAGAACTGTTGGAATTCGCGCATCAGATCGCTGATAACTAAATGAATTTTTAAGGTATTGAACTGGAATTTAATTATGAGTTGAGGATCTAGTTGGGGTTTAGATAGTGAAATGCTATCCTTCGAGCATGCGCAGTGAAAAATTAATTGCTTTCAATGTCCATATTTTATTAAATTTTCAACACTTTAATTTGAATTTTTTGTAATATGCAGAGTGACGAGAAATAACATAGTACATTATAATTGAATGCTAATTGAGAGCAAACTTGAAAATTAATATGAATTAATTATTCCGACCAATATATATACACATGCTTAAGTGGCTAAAGCCTTTATACAGATGCACAATAATACATAACACGTTTAAAGCCTTTATAGATGCACAATAATACATAACACGTTTAAAACCTTTATACAGAGGCACAATAATACATAACACGTTTAAAGCCTTTATACAGAGCTTTAAAGCTGTCATAAAATTCTCAGTAACGGGCCGCAACTCACTGATATTTTATCCCGTTCTTTCATTCGGATTTCTTTAGGGACAGCCATGTTTTATGAAGTTTAAAAGACATCCTAGTTTCCAAGACCTTCTTGCATTGTGAAACGGCTTCAAAGGGCCTGATTAACGCACGGTCCGACGGGTCCGCGGACCTGGGCACCACAAATTTAGGGGCACCAAAATAGCCTAGCCTAAATTCACTTACTTACTTCCTTTTTTTCTAAGCTCATATTACTTTTTCTCAACTGTAAGGGAGAGGGGGCTCAAAATTTTTTTAAAATCAGCTCAGAAACTCACAAAGTTAAAAAAAATTCGCGTAAAGAAGTCGTTCTCCCTTAGCTCTGGAATTTCAAAAACATTACTCGGATGACATAGATGAACATTTTCTAGAAGAATTAACACACTTTCCAATTTTTTCAAAAGGTAACCCTACTCCTGGAGAATGTTTTAAAAGGATAAGATCACTAAACATTATACATACATTCCCGAATGTGGATTAACCCTTGCCGCTTCTTCTTACCTTGCCTATAAGCAGCTGTTCCAGTGAACGTCAATTTTCATTTTTAAAAAGAATCAAGAATCATTTGAGAAGCTGCGTTTCTCAGGATAATTTACAGGCGTTTTCTTTATTGACCATTGAAAATTCTGTGACATCAAACATAGATTTCAATTTTTCGATCGATACATTTGCCTCTGTTAAAGCCAGAATGAAGCCTTTCAGAATTAGTAAGATTTTCTTTTTTTTTTGCAGTTTTAAATTGTTTTTTAACTCTTTTTCGCCTTAAGAGGCAATTGTAACTGTGATTAGTTTGGTGACTATCAAGTGTTTGGTATTCAAATCCCTTTTAAATGTAATAATGTTTCCTTTTAAATGTAATATTGTTCCTTTAAAATGTAGTTTCTAGTATGAAACATTGACTTTAAAATTGTGCGGATTTTCTCATGGGGGGGGGGGCACCAACTTCTACTCAGGACCTGGGCACCAGTTTGGCTTGATCGGGCTCCGGCTTAAACGACTCCAATCAGGTATGGGGTGAGATGGGAAAAATATCACAGGTTTTCGTTGATTAAGGGATAAAGATTAATTAAGAAAAACATATCGTAAACGTATTTTGGAAGATGTTGTCTTACCTTGGTCGCAAAGGTTCTTTGGAAACAAAAGATGAACCTTCCAACAGGATTCCACTCCAGTACACAGCACTCAAGATTGGTGCAATATACATTTTCCGAACTTCATTGGCCACCGTATTCTCCAGATTTGAACCCAATTCTGTTTGTTTCCATCGGGAAGACAAGGCTCTACTAAACCTCATAAAACTTTTGCATCCCAAAAGAAATCCTTGTGGGATAAATTATCAGTAAGTGAATTACGGCCATTTGCCAAAAATTTTGTGACACCTTTATAGCTTTGAATTAACGAAATAATGTATTTATATTGGTCGTAATATTTTCAGTAGCATTAAAGTTATTATGTATCATTCAGTAAATTACCGGACCAATAGCCAGGGCTAAAGCAAAAATACATGAAATACACCGCCAGCTCAGTCATTTCCAACCGAGGACTGCAGTTTCGTGCTTATTAGCACTCATCAGCCTGGCATAGGAAAGTGACTGAGCTGGAGATGGAAAACCTCTTAAGGAAGCCAAGAGTGCCAAACAAAACTGGTAGCTAATATAGAATTAGCTCAGACCAGACGAGCGACCGAAGCAATGGTTCGGTTCAACTCGAGGATTGAAGGCAAGGCATGGTATATTCATTCCCATCCATCTGACTGAGCAGGCGGTGTATTTCATGTATTATGTATCATGTCTGTTCAAGTTATTTCTTGTCACCCTGTACTTCTCTTGTTTGCTGTCACGTTTTCTGAAAGTTTGCTAAGCTTATAGGGAAAACTTTTCGTGTTATGGCCAAAAACCTTCAAATAAAATTCGTAGTTTTGAAAGAAATGCTTATATCTTCGTGAATATCAGTGATACTTGCTCGAAAATATGTAAAATAATAGTACTTAGTAAGCAAATTAATTTTTTTAATTTATAACTTCTTCTCAGCTATTTACGATGTTTGACGGTCAGAAAACTTTTTTGTTTTCCTCAATTTGTTACTGATCCCCGAAATGCGAGGGTGATAAAACTGTTATTAGAAAATGACAACTGGAGCCTACCTTTCATGTAACGGAAGTTATAAACCAATAGTGTTTTTTTTTCGTGAGAAATCCTTAACAATGAAAACTTTTGAAAATGTCCCAATACTTTTGGTAATATACACTGGTGTGCAAAAATTAAGGACGAGACGGTTTTTTCAATATACCTTTGTACAAAAGTTTTCCAAATCAACACATTTAATACCGTAAGATCCCCAATACGTAAGGACATGTGTAATATAAGCAGCACTTACTAAAAGAGAAATCAGAGGGATAAAAAGAAGCTTTATTGAAAAAGTAGCATAGAGCGCAATGCGACTGAAGGCCGAAACATCCCTGTGATGGGTGTCCAGCAAGAAACATCCGGTCTTTAGTAGGGGATATGATCTCCCCCGACTGCTAGGCAGGTTTCACAGCGTCTGCCCATGCTGAGAATGAGTTGTTGAGGCATTGCTGCCCATTCGTCTTGCAGCGCCAATCGAAGCTCCCGAATCGTTACTGGTGGTAAGGTACGAGCTGCCAAGCGTCTGCCTAGAAAATCCCATACATGTTCGATGGGATTGAGATCCGGAGATCGTGCCGGCCAATCCATACGTTCAATATCCTCACTCTCTAAGAGCTGTTCGGAAGATACTGTGCGATGACATGGTGCATTGTCGTCCATGAAAAGGAACTGCGGACCCATAGCGCCTCTAAAAAGACGCACATATGGAAGAAGAATCTCGTTACAATAACGGGTCCCGTTGACTGAACCTGCGTCGAAGATGTGAAGGTCTGTACGACTACCAAGCATGATGCCTCCCCAAACGAGAACACCGCGACCTCCATACCTGTCCATTTCAATGATGTTCGAGGGATGATTGCTCTCTCCAGATGAGTATGCGATGAGAATCGCTACTTAGACTGAATCTGCTCTCATCTGTAAAGAGTACTCGTCCCCATTCATTGTCTCTCCAATTCCGGTGTTCCCGGCCACCACAGAGAACGCCTTCTCCGATGGGCAGGCGTTAGAGGTACACACCGTATAGGGCGTCGTGCAAACAGACCACCACCGTGCAGTCTTCTGGCCACGGTAAAACGCGATATCGGTCGCCCAGTCGCCTGTGTCGTGTCTAGCGATTTCTCCCGCTGTCTGCCGCCTGTTTCTTCTGGCCTGTAAGACAATATACTGGTCATCTGCGGGTGTGGTTCTTCGTGGACGACCACTACTGAACCCCCGGATAGCTGTTCCTGTAGTTTGAAATTGTCTCCAAAGTCGTGAAACGATGCTGTGAGCAATTCCGAACTTTGCAGTCACACTTGTCACACTGCGGCCTTCCTCCAACTTCCCAATGATTCGACCTCGGGTAAAAGCATCTAGATGTCGTCTAACAGATTGATTATTCGCCATTTCTCACTGAGGCAGCAACTCGGTGTGATTTTAACTGCTATACGGCGTGCAATCTCTTTGCCAGAAATACTGATCTTACACCGACAACATGCTTTATACTACTCAGACACTCCCCCATTACGTCTGCCTGCATATCTGCGCATGTGCTACCGTACATCACCTTACTTAATCTCCTGATTGGTCTTTCTGTCCACTCTGCCTCTTCGTTCAGCTGATATGCTAATTTTTCGACTTTGTCCTTAATTTTTGCACACCAGTGTAGTGTAAATGTTAAGTTTCATCAAGAAAAAAATCCAAATTGCTCATTACAATTCTAGTATTCTGTCAATGGACTATTTATCATCATAAAAAAAAACTCCACAACACATATCAATAACACAAAATTCTCTGAGGTTTATTGATTCGTCAAACGAGTAGTGTTTCATTTTCGGAATAAAAATGTAGTAATATTTAAGAAAATATTCAGATATTTATAACACAATATACAGACAGAATACTATGAAGTGGCCGGATACTTCTCAGTTAATTTTCATTACTTCAGTCATTTCCCCAAAATCTCATTTATCAATATGTGATATGAACAGACACCTTACATTTAAAGATGAATAAACTTCATTGATTTACTACTAGCAACCGCAGTGTAAACTGTAATTGTAAAATGTAGTACCTTAGACTATTTTCAATTAACTTTATTATTTCATTTTGTTGTTTAATCAAGAAGATTTCTACTAAAGTAACTATAAAAGTGCTAATTCAAATCCCAGTTATCCTTTGCAAAGATTGGCTTTTTATTTTCTGAATACGCAAGCTTGGATTCTCGTGTTGAATGTTTGCTCATCATCAGCGGTGTCTTTTTGAAGAATCTTACTCTTCTTCAAACTAGATTTTTTTTTCAAAGTAGGCATTTAAAAACGTCTTCTTTGCATCGCTAAATTAGGGAAGCGATTTCTTGCTTAAATATTTTGATTTATTTAATATGTTTATTTATTCAAAATTGAAAATGAAAATGTTTTCTGTATATATTATGCTTTTTCCACAATCATGTACTTATAGAGCTGCAACGAAAATACCCAATGAATTTTTTCAAACTGTTACGAGATTTGTGTAATAGAAAAGTGCATTAAATAAAATGATAAGGCATTGTGACATTTTCCCCCCTCCGGCTAAGGTTGACATTTCTATAGAATGAGCTTAAACCCGTTATTGTTTTGCAATGCTTAAGTTTTAGAGATTAAAACTGCTGCCACCTGCCTGACTGAATAATAATAATGGTGCTGATGATAAAAAGAAAACTAATTTTATCTTTGAATGTTATGAAATAAATGGTTAAGAAAATGTAAAAGATTGAGAGTTCTGTCTATCGTATGTTTATTATTGTGAACTAAAATTTGAAACACATTCAATGATTAGCAGAGACCGAACATTTTAGAAAAACTGAAAGGTTTTGGGTTTTTTCGGGGAATTCTGAATTACTCAAGGCCTTGTAATCATGCGTTCTTTTTTTTTTTTTTTAAATCTAGGCTTGTTGCTTCTTAAAAACATGCTCTGAGTATATTTGAATATGTTAGGTGCAAATTATATTGCTGCTTCATTGAAATGCATTTCAGAGAAATAAAAATATTTCCTTTGATGTAAAGCGATGAAGTTATTTTACATTTATTGTTAACTTAGCTCTGGCTGAAATATGTAAACGCATTTAAGAACATGTTGTTTCCAAAAGAAATTACAGGTTAAATGTACCTCACGTGTTCATATATAATATAAATAAATTTTACTTTCAATCACAGGAAAACGGCTTAGTTAGAAATTTTCTGTCGTCAAAGTGTGGTTGCCGTTTTCGTCATTTCGAGCCTAAAAAAATCGATGATGGACTAACTGTAGGAAACCGTTTTTTTTTCCTGCTGCAGTTGAGTGTGCATACTAGAAGTACAGAAAAAAATAAACCAATACTGGCAGTTTTGTATCATGAAGCAAATGCTTAAACGTAAGAAAAACTGAAAAAATGGGTTTTTTCGCTCCCCAAAAGCAACCTGTGGGGTAGGCGATAAAAATTTGAAAATGCTAGGGTAAGAAGCAGTTACATTGCCCTTTAAAACAAAACAAAAACTGTCTTGTTTTTCTATGGCATAGAAGAGATATAAGCCTTTAAAATAATACAATAATAACATTTTCACTTTACCTAAAGGAGGCCAAGTAGATTCGATAAATGTTCAAAAAATACCATGTAACCATGTTTCATTGAAATATATTTGCAAAATGTAATTTTAAACAGCAAATAGTTTTTAATTTTTATTAACTTTATTTACAAAGCAGAATGTTTTACCAAACACAAATGCTTTATTTAAAGATTTTTATTTCTTCAACACCTAAAAAAAACGACAATTTTTTTCGTTTTAAAAGACATAAAACGGCTCCTTACTCTAGCATTTTCAAATTTTCATCACCTAACAAACATTCCGTTTTTGGGGAGTGAAAAAAAAAACAATTTTTCATTTTTTCTCAAGTGCAATTTTTTCGTCATTTTTTTCTGTGCTTCTAGTATGCATAACTACAACGGGAAAAAAATTTAGCTTCCTACTGTAAGTCCCTCATATACTGTTTTAGACTCAAATTGGAGAAAACGGCACTTTTTCAACCATGATTTGGCAACCGAAAATTTCTAACTATGCTTAACTTAAATCTTTTTTTTTTTTGCACGAATAAAAGTTCATTCTTTCACCTTTAAATTAAGACGTGTTTGATCTTCTTACTAATTTAAATATAATTTACTAGATCTTTTTGAAAAAGGCTCAAAAATGGCAAATTTTACTCATCCGTGGATCTATATCTCAGGAATTAATTTTTCCAAGAAAAAAAAATAACAGTTTGAGGGTACATATTACCTACAAAATGTCATCAAAATCAAAAATGGTGTGGCACGGCCCATTTGTTGATTTCATATGGAATGACCCTTCACTAAAAAAATTTTTTTTGTTGGTATATATTACTTTCGGGCATTGTTTAAAATCTTCAAGAAGAAGAACATTATTGCCCCATGTATGCAAATTTTAGTTTCATTATATAAGAAGAGGCATTTCTGTGTTTTGTTTGATTTGAGATTCTGAATTGCTAGTATGCTGCCTTTTATTTACGCTGTAGTTGTTTTTAATAAATATGTTACTGTTGTATAAATGCTTGATGTTTTTTTTAACAATGAAGCTGCAACTCTGCTATGTTGGAATTTTTTCAAACAGTTTTTGTGTAGCTCTGAATCATATTTTTAAAATGAATTTGTACCATGGAAGTTTAGACATTTTTCTGGAAGCAGTATTTAGCAAGAAGATTAATACTTATCACTAAAATGACACTTGTATTTTATCTTATTTATCAGTTGCATTTGTAAGGCTGGATTATCTAGAAAACATTTTTCAGTTGCAGAGAGTAAAGCTGGCAATTTAATTCCGTTTCTATACTCCCATCCAACTTAAATCTAACAGAATTAACATCTAGATCCAATACATTTCTTTTTAGTATTTTATTCATCCATTTATTGTATTATTTTTAAAAATTTTTATTTAACTTTTTTTTTACAATTCGTTAAAACTCTTATTCCGTTGAAGTTATATTAGTGCAGTTTTAATAAAATTTTTAACTCTTAAGCCAGACCTAAATTATATTACTTGAGACTAAAAAAGAAACAAAATTTGATAGGTTTCTTTTTATTTATTTATTTTATATTTCTTGCAATTCTCTTTTATGAAACATACAAAACTTCAAGTAGAGTTGAAAATAATTTAGGTATTTGTTCACCAACTCTGTGAAGACTAAAGTAAAAAAAGTATAATTTAAAATTTAGAAAACCCCAGCCCGGACTTAAGAAGTCATATTAAAATGAACTTTGCAGTTTAAAACCCATAAAAATTGAATTACGTTTAATGTTTTTCTAGATGACATAAAGAGCAGGGGAAAGGAAACATAATTAAAACTATAGTTGAGGCAAACCTAACCTGGCTGCATTGTAATGCTGTAATTAGGATCCTCACAATGCTGCCACGTCAGATTTTCCTCAACTCAAGTAAGTTAGCCAGTCTCAAAGCAGAATCAAGAGGGGAAAATGCCAATCCTTTTCAAAACCTTTCTTACATACTAAAATGAATTACAAGAGTTTTATTTGTTAACAAATAGAAACTGATAAGATTTTTAAACCATTGGGCACCTTGACGGCCAACATGGGTAACAATATATGAAATTAATATGAAGTACGACCCAAATTCAAAATAATAGAATACTTTTCATTTTTTGGAAAAAAGGTTATTCTAACCAAATATAAGTGCAAATTAGGTATTTAAATGAACGTGTCACCTTTCTTAGACCTTAAAGTGTATACAGCTCATTTCAAATATAGTTAATTAAAAATAATCTTAGACAGAATAATCCAAAACTTTATAGTGATAAGAGTTTTCATTGAGTCAGAAAATTAGAATATTCAAATTAAAGGAGGAAAAACATTTTCAAAAAAAGAAAAATAATATCAATACTTGAATGTGTCATTTTTTGCTTCACTTAATCCTTTCACACACGGATTCTATCACTTCCTTACATTCATCGCTTCTGAAACTGTTTCCATACTCTCTTCAATGAGGCAATGAGCTCAATTTTGTTGGCGGGTACTCGGTCTTGAACCACTTTCTTTAGATTTGACCGCATCACAAATCCTTGATCGTTTTTAGATCGGTAAAGTTGCTGGATCAGCTTAATACCGAAATTCCGCTTTCTGTTTAAAACCTACGAGTTCATTTAGAGATGTGACACGGAGTAGAATCTTGCAGAAAGATAAAATGTGTCACGGAATGTGTCACTGCTGTGCCTCAGATGAAGAATCATGCAGCATTATTGATAAACAGCGGAAGTCACACATTGTTTTATTACACTACTGTTTGTGAAAATTGCAACACCATGCAGGAAGCATCATAGTTGAATGATATTTAATACACAGTTGAGTGGTAATGGTCAGGGTTGGCAAGCTTTTGCCGGGGGCGGAAAAAACTATGGAAAAAACCACGGTTTTTACCGCCCGGCAAAAATAGGTTTTTGCCAGTTTTTGTCAAAGTGGCAAAAATAGATTTTGTGTTAACAACTTACGGACAGTTTTTTTTTCCTTTTATATAAAAGTAAAAGCATCAAAAGATTTTGAAAAAAATTTTAATTTAATTTTTATAGTTTAAAAAAATTTAAGGTTTAACTTGCTTTTAAAGTTAGGGAGCATTTTTACTTTTAAATTTTTAAACTAACATAAAATTTCAGTTTGCAACATCTAAGACAAATAATTAACTTACAATGAAAATCTAATTAGCTTGTTTATTATAGCATTTTTTACAGAATACTAAATATCTATATAAATTATACTTAATCACGATGCAACTATAAAATAAAAGAAATAAAATTAATTAAAAAGCAAAATACATATTTCTTTAGATTGAAATATCATTAGATTGAATTTAATTTAGAATTTTAATTTAGATTGAATTAAATAGCTTAAAAATCTTAGTGGGATCAAAAAAAAAGTGATTAATTAAATATGTGTATATATATATATATAATTAGAATTCAAACTTTTTATTAATTTACTAAGCTTAAGTAAACATTCTTTTTCTTAGCATTGAAGAAATTGGCTCATTCAGAAAAAAATGTTTTTAGCAAACATTTAAAATCTTAAGTTTTGCAATCCCAACATTTGTTTTTTATTTATTTTTCACCTTATAAATTAGAAGTAACATGGAGAGACATAATTAAAATATTAAAGCGCATTATTTGTATTATATTGTCACTATTTCTTGATTAACAATATGATGCTACTTTATTTGCAATTAGGTTTTTGCCGTTTTTTTCCATTTTTTTCCATTTTTGCCATGGTTTTTTCCATTGTCCCGGCAAAAATACCTTTTTGCCGGCCAAAAACCCAACCCTGGTAATGGTACAAATAAATGATTACATTTTCAAACCAAACAAACAATAAAAAGAGATAGAAATTAGTACTTTGTGTGGCCACCACGCGCCCCAATAAGTGCGGATACTAGACTGGGCATGGCGTCAAACAAAGTTTGAATATCCGCCCGCGGAACAGTATTCCATATTGTTTGTATGCGCAACCAAAGTTTGTCTGTCAAAGCAACAGGACGAGGATCACGAGCGAAACTCCGCCCAACGAAATCTCACACATGTTCAATTGGTGACATATCCAGGGAATATGCAGGCCACGAAGAAACTTTACCTGCTGCGAATCAAGGTAGGATTTGACAGTCCCGGCGACATGTGGACGGGCATTATCCTGCTGGAATACAGCCCCTGGCAATCCTTGCAGGAAAGGAATAGCTTGGGGCTGTAAAACTTTGTTTATACCAACCAAGATATTATTATTACAAAAATATATAATTCTGCTAAAAGTACAAAATCTATAATTGAAGACGTCAACCCCCTGAAAAATTCTCTTTTTATTAAGCGAGCGACTGGTAGAACAACGGAACAAAGAACTCTGTGATAGAAGTGCGTGAGGTTGCCGCCTTTCTACCCGAATGTTTACTTTCGGGGCCGCCCGTCTCGCGAACTGAATCTTCGCATATTTGGCGAAAAACATGAGATGCGTTGCGTCATTTTGCAAAGCCCTCGCTCTCCAGGTAGTCGTCAATGATGGCGGCTCTATGCGGAAGCACATTATCGTCCATTCTAACGAAAACAGGAGCCACTGCTGCAGTGTACCACCTCACAGTAGGGTCAAGGACTTGATCCCGATACCGTAAGGGCCTCTTCACATATCGGCCATCCGTCACATTTTTCTCCTCCCGAAACAGGTTTTCTTTGCTGGTTGCCATGACAGCAAGCCATCTTGGACGGAACCGGTTTCGATCAGAAGAACCTTGATATCTGACGGCCGTCAAAAGTAGGACAGCATTTCATTGGTTCCCCCCAAGCAGCGCGCTCTTTTCTCTGGTGGGTGAGTTAATTCACGTGATTGATGTGTGGCGATCGTATGTGTCTGCTACTCTGTTTTTGTCGGCAGTCCGTCACGTCAAAAAACGGGATGGACGGGACGGATGGCCGATAAGTGAACTGCCCTCAAGCCGTCACAGAGCCCCGTCTGTCACAGCAGGTCGGTGCGATCAAGGCCCCTATAGTGGAGGAGCCGACGCATCCGCCATTTTGGAGCAAATTTAATCCAGTGCTTCGTAGCGATAGCATTGCTGCTGATGTTAACATTTCTTTAGCATAAATTGAGTCAAATGGGTGGTTGTTCGGCTGTAAATTGTGCAAACAGCTCCAAAAGAGGATTTCAGCTCTTCAGGTTTCCAGCAGATGCAGAAAGAAAAAAGAAATGGATAATTAATAGCCCGCGAAATGACTGGCAACCTGGAAACGACGCCAACCGTTTACAAAATTTCGCCAATGCTCACCTTCGCTCTCCGACTCTCTCGTTCCCTGTTTGACGAATGATTGCCAATAAATGTAGCTTTCCCTGTTGTAAGCTTGCTCCAATATGGCGGAAGCGTCGGCCTCTCCAGTTGTAGGGGTTCTAGGTGTGATACCCCAACGAAATCCCTGCCCAGACCATGATGCTTCCATCCCTGAATGTCTCGTGTTCGGGGATATTCTGGGGCTGATTACGTGTGCCTTGTTCTCTCCAGACCCTTACACGCTTGTCATCGGGTTGCAGAGCAAATCTAGACTCCTGTGTGAACATAACATTGCCCCAATCAGACACAGTCCAACTGACATGTTGACAGCATCACTTTAATCGTGCCCCTCTGGATTGGACGGAGAGAGAAACACAAACTCGTTGCATCCAGTCCCCTCATGTGTAGCCTTCGGCACACAGCAGTGGCAGATATCATTTTACCAACAGCCGTTGCAACCATAGATGTCACACACGTGGAGGTCACACGTCGGTTCCGCTTGGCTACAACAGTATACGAGGGGGGACCCAAAAATAACCTCATTTTTATTCGAAAATATTTATACACTAGTTTATTCACAAAATTTCTTTATTCTCCTTTAAAGAGAAGAAGCAAAACAGTTGTTAATTTTTTTTTCCACTGTTAGAAGCTCCCCTGGAACTCTTTAACTTTGACCATGTCCAGTGCCCGTTGCGAAGCACAAAATCAAAAAACGCTTCACTTTCAGATTTTTTTTCATCCTCGGGAACAGAAAAAGATCACAGGGGCTAGGTCTAGCGAATACGGGATTCGAAGAACGACTAGCCACCCCTGAGAGGCCAATTAGCGGTTAATAGTGAAGGCAGTGTGTAAGGGAGCGTTATCATGGTGAAGGAACCATCCTTCCGATCGCCCGCACGAGCTCCAACTCACTCTTGTTTCGTCTAAAGTTCTGTCAATCGTAAAACGACGACTCTCGTTGATTTCTTGGCAGATTTTTTCAATGTTTTCATCATTTCGAGATTTTGAAGGGGGCTCAGAGCGAGCATGATCTTCAACATTCATATTACCCGCGTTTAAAGCGCCCAAACCACTCGAAAACTTGTGTACGGCTCATAGCATCGTTCTTGAAAGCTTGTTGAAGCATTTGGTAAGCTATTCCGTTGCTGACTTTTCAAGCAGGAAGCAAAATTTCAAGTTTACAGTTTGTTCTTTTAAATCTACCATAATGAGTTCGCAGGCGGAAAGCAACAACACCTGAGGAACATAAATACGAAGTCGGTTTTTTCCCTAGATTTCTGAAGTACCCTACTGTCTATACTTCAAACATTACACTTCGAGTTTTTTTAAGTGGTATACAACGGATAATGTAACCTTCAGAATGCTTTCCTTTAAAAAAATTTCCCCTTACACATTCGGACAATCATTTCTCAAGCTAAAACGAAATGACTAAAAAGAAAAAAAATATTGCCAGTTTTTATGTACGAATATAACTAATATAATTGAGGGTTTCAAATCTCTACTTAATGATTTTGGTACATTTTTGGGTGTGGGATCATGTATGTATCCCCAGGGATCAAGTATCCGCAGTCTTCCCTACAATAAAAATAGGGGTTGGACCCAAATATCGGAAAAAAAAAGTTTAAACCAGTTGCAAGTTGTTTATTACCCTCCCAATAAAATCGGGTAAAACGTTCCACCCCATTATGAGTCGGGTTTTCGAATGGGGGGGGGGGCATCTACAAATTGCTATTTTGGGAATATTTCCGGAATTTTTAAAGTGCATTTCCAGTGGGAATATTATGTCATACTAAATTTAAAAGCATTAAATTAAAGGTGTTTACCCCCAAGAGGGATGACACAACCCACCAATGATGCTGTAGAGCCCCCATTCCCCGTAAAACGAAGCAGTACACCCGAACCCCCCCCCCTAAATACATTTCAAGTGGAAATATTTTTTTATGCTAAGCTAAAGTTAGAAATCAATTGTGTCTATCCCACAAGAGCGATGGCGGCCCTCCTCCCAAAACTACAGCATCCCCCCCCCAAATAAGAAAATAACTCAATCCCCCCTCCTTATTTCTATTTCAAGTAGAAGTATTATTTCATGCAAATTTGAAATGCATTAAATCAGGACTGTCCACCCCACAAGAACAGTGGCTCACTTCACAAAACGAAATAATATAGGGGAACGTGGGGTAAAACCGAGAAGTCGGGAGCAAATTGGGTACCCCTTTCTAGCCTCTGTGAGCGTTGCAATCGCGTGGACAAGAGAGGAATCACCTTCCAAGTTGATGCAGAAGCAACGGCCATTAAATTAGAACGCAATAGACTCGCTTTTTTCCACTGAAGAAAATTATGTTTGAGTGGTTTTTGCTTAAAGTTTTTGAACAAAACTAGACCGATTATACTACGCTCCTGTTTCTGCAACAGTAAGAGTATGTAGCTCTCTTTGTGCAACATTTGATTACCTTCATTATCATTCTACGCATATGTCTGTAGCGGCATATGACGGCATTTTTTGTGAAAGCTGTATGTGCGGGGCAAAACCGGGTACCTTCCCCATACACTGAGAGAAAGACGTAGCGAAAGGGGCACAAGACAAAAGCAAAAACTAATTTTGAAGGGCTCCCCATACAAGCTTCATCTTTAGGCAACATTAGAAAAAAAAAATTGAAAAAAAAAAAAAAATAGAACCCACTTCAAAATTGCTCTAAAAAGTGAAAAATAATTTTATTCTTTAAACATCATCGATAATACTTTTAAACATAATTTTTGAAGTTGGCGCAAAAACAAAAAGTAAAATCCCGTGCAACGATGCTTCGTTCATATTTTTTCAGAAAATCATCCAAAGTTAGGAACGATACATTTATATCGTTACTCAAATGCGCTGTCATCAATGCAAATATATGCGGTAGTGAAGAAACTAGGCTTGGTTAAATTTATAGTTGTTGTTGAGTTATGGCTATCGTTTTTGCGCGAATTTCAAAAATTATGTTTAAAAAGTATTATCGATGGTGTTTAAAGAATAAAATTATTTTTCACTTTTTAGAGCAATTTTGAAGTCGGTTCTATTTTTTTTTCCCAAATTTTTTTTATTTCACTCTTTTTAGTGTAAATGTAGATATTTCAGTAAAAGTAAGAAGTTACCTTATAGAAGTTCGGCTCTATATCACTGTATTGCTTCAGAGAAGCCTTTATTCAAAATTATTATTACAATTACTATTAATGTTATTGTTATGTGGCACCAAACTTTTATAACAATTGGTTTCATATCATTTTAATCATTTAATATGGAAATTGCATAAAATTTACTGTTTTTTGCCCATAACTTTTTTTCTAAAGAACAAATATGGTCAAACAAAGTAATGGAACCTAAGTTGAGCCATCCCCTATCCATTAAAAAAAGAATCATAAAAATCGGTTCACTAGGTGAGACGCTGTGAGTGGACAAACAAAAAAAAACATACATACGGTATGAACTGATAACCGCCTCCTTTTTGAAGTCGGTTAAAAAGAAAAAGGAAAATGATGGCAAGAAGACCTAAGATGGACAAAAGAAAAAAAATCCTGAAGAAAAGATAAACGAATCAAAGAAAAGGCAAAATTATAAAGATGCCAAAAAGAAAGGGACAGAAAATAAGCGTCTAAAAAGAAGAAAAAAATTAAGGAGGAAATGAGGAATGAGTCCAGTGAAGAGGACCACAATACTGCCTGCATTTACTGCAATGAGCTTTACTCGAACTCCAAAGTGTGGTTAAGGGATAGATCCAATGCATCCAATGTCTTCGTTGCACCCATGAAAGTTGCTCTGGGGCCGAAGAGGAAGCTTACTATTTTACATGCGACTTGAGTCAATAGGCCATATATTACAGCAAAAAATTAAAGACAATTAAATTTACTGACAGTTGTCAGTAAATTTAATTGTCTTTATCAATCAATATGCGTCCTTTTATACTTATTCTATTATGACAATAGTTAACAAATGTCACTAAATAAAACTTGATTTTTGTGGAAACTTCTAAAATTTTTATTTTCCCAGCAATAACATGTCTACCCGGTTTTACCCTACTACTGGGGCAGAGCTCGGTAAAATGACTTTTTTTTATTAAAAAAAATTAACAAAAAAAAACTTATGTTTTTGAAACTGCGGTTGCAATAATAAATAAGTAGTGGACACTTTTGCAAAATTTTATTCCTTTATGCAAAAACTGTGATTTCTGGAAGCCTGCAAACCTTAGGGTCCCGGTTTTACCTCACATTCCCCTACTTAAAGATCCCTTCCCCCTCCTTTCTGGGAGTGCATTTGATTAAATGGTCAGAAAAATTACGCTGAACTGTTTTTTTTTTTTCATTTGTACACTGTAAAAACTGTGGTGTAATTCTTCTCCGAGTTTGGGGTTAAGAAACTCCAAAAATTTTGCAAATCAACGCTTTATTTCAATTCAACACCATATCCAGCTTACCCATACACTAAAAGTGGTGTAATTGAAATCAAACAGCGATATTGGTGAATTCTTATTGGTCACAAGCGCAAACATCATTCGAGGAATATTTTCAACTCCAATACCTTAACTCCAAACCTTTGGCGTAAGATTGGAAATCGAATGGTGGCAACAAAACAATGAAGCTCAAGCAGTTTGGCAACGTCTTCCTGTCTTCCTTCAGCTTTCGTGTGCATGGGATTGAAGTTTTCAAAAGGTATGTAAAATTTTATTTGTAATGAAATGCTGATTACCGTAAACCAAGGCTACTTTGCAGAATTGTTGGAAAAGTCTTCAGTCCGTCCGTCCAAATAAACTAATGAATACATTCTTTTATGAATGATCGTTACAACTTTAGCAGCGGTATGCCGCGCTTCCCGAGAAAACGGTAAGGCCTATAGAATGATTAAATTTGGTATACAGGTACAATTTTTACCAAAGATGTGCTCCTCGGTCTTTGATTTTTTTATATTTTAATTAGAAATAAAAAATTATTAAATAAAAAAAAACCCGACTGCGTAAAAACCAAAAAAACTAAAAAGGAAAATGTATAAGCCCAGTAGTTTAGAATGTAAGTACTACTGAATAACTATACTGTTGAAATAGTTTTATAACCGTACACAGATAAGACAATTCATAAATTCAAAAGCAGAATAGAAGGATCAACAGTCGGGGCCCATTCCTTTCTGATTCAAGGAACCCTGTAAAATTTGAATGGTCCCCGACTGTTGATCCTTCTATTCTGCTTTTGAATTTATGAATTGTCTTATCTGTGGACGGTTATAAAACTATTTCAACGGTGTAGTTATTCAGTAGTACTTAATACATTCTAAACTACTGGGCTTATACATTTTCCTTTTTAGTTTTTTTGGTTTTTACGCAATCGGGTTTTTTGTTTTTATTTAATAATTTTTTATTTTACACTTTTTAGTTAACTTTCATTGACTTAGTTATTATGATTATAAAACGGTACATTTCGCAACCTTGTCATTTCATTGAGAGAGTTTGTGTCTCTCTAAGGACCTAACTCGACTTTAAAGCTACATGTGCTTGACCTTTTGCAAAAATGTGTGAACTTAAGTCAACCACAGCACAGCTATATAAACAGCCTGTATAAACACATGATGACGCGAAATCGGAAACGTCCCCCCCCCCCCGTCAGTCAAATCTTTCTCGCAAAACTAAAAAAGCCTCTCAATAAAGTACACGTCGCGAAACTCAGTCCCTTGAATCAAAGCAAAAACAATTGCAACGTGTTAGAGATGAAAATCGAATTAGTAGGCTTTCCTTCTTTTGGTACTTATTGAACGGGTTTATTTTGATGAGGACTACAATCTGAGTCTCTTGCCTTCATTACGATAATATGCTTTTTATTACAGTACAGAATAAAAATAAAGAACACATGAAAGAATTCACATCAGAAAGAGGGGAAAGTTTATCCGGAGCAAGGGTGTCTTGATCCACCGCCTCAAGTGGGAGAAGCAATCGCTTAGACCACTCGGCCATTGAGACCCCAATTAGTAGACTTGGTAAACAAAAAAATTCAGGCAGCGAAATCTACCTGCATTTGTCACACGCAGGTAGCGTGCGACAGTGTGCAACACCCAACGTGCGCCGATCCCGAACTGACAAAATGGCAACCGGTTTTTGAAATGGTACTTTTGATTACTGTCATGTGTTTAGTGACACACCCAAGGTTAAGACAAATCGATTGACGTAAACCGAAATTGGACAAGGCGTTTAGCCTGTAGAACGCCACATAGAAACGGACATACATATAGACTGATAAACACATTACCCTCTTTGCGTCGCGCAGTCGGGTAAAAAGTTAATGTTTTATGTGATTTTTAGCACATTATAGTAAGTTTCGATTTCAATGGTTTTTGGTAATGTTACATTTCAGTATTAAATGCAGCTTGTAAAAATAAAAAAATGTTATTTATCCAGAATTTTTTAATTTAAATTTTTAATCCTTGTTTCTTTGAATGTAGCTCTTAGCATATCTGAATCAAATTCAATTTTGATATCCTATGACAATAGACGATTTGTTCATAGACTGCCATCTTCAGTGACCGACCTGAAAAAGGTATTTATAATCAATGTTTATTTTTATTTTTTAAACGGAGAAAAATTGTAAAGTACTAAAAGTTTCCTCAGCCTTCAGTTTATATTATGTAGTTAATTTCTAACAATGTATTATGTAAACTCATTTTATGTGGTGTACCTACTTCATTGAGGTAATAATTCTGAATAAAAGGATTATGTTTCTACATTTAGGGTATTTCTAAACCTTTAGATATTTCTATGCATAACCAGGTTATCCAAAGATTGCATTATCAGATACTGAATAACTGTTGTGGATGGTCAATTCAAATTACGTAGACTATTCGTTACAGGCACAGATTGTTTCCAAAATTAATTTGAACTGTAAATGCTTTATCTACTAACTGTTGATTTGGGAATCAGGGGAAAGTTGAAGAAATATGCGTTTTGATTCGAGTAAATCTAGAAATTTTTATGTTACTCATTTTTTCACATTTTCTGTCGATTAAGAAGAATTGCTTAGGATTCTATCTGTACTGTTTACTCATTCAATTTATATCATTATTTTGAAGAAATTTCCTGGTCTCGTGAATTGCAAGTCCTCGTTCGGCAGTTCTCTTGTTGGTGTGGGACAAACAATTTGTTTTCTTTTTTTGGAGTTCTTATAAATGAGAGCATTTGAGCCAACCGAGATGTTTGTGTATGCACTTTGGGATTTCATTCTTGAATGTTCCATTTAGAAAACAGCGTGTGTTTTGATTCTTATACCAAATTTGATAGTTCTTTAAATGTTTTCAAAAACATTGTGGCATATAAAATTAGAGATTGCGGGAAAAAAATATAACCAAATCGTTTTGCAATTCCCAAATGCAATTGCACTATATATACACATGTGTACCATAAAAAATGACGAATAAAAAATTTCCTAGCACACGATATGTTTGTAATTTCATTCTCTTTTGGTTGATATATGGTACTCGATGCCTGTTTTGATTCTTATGCCAAATTTGATGTATAATTCTTTGAATGTTTTCAAAAATATTGTGATTTATAAAATTAAAGATTGCAGAATATTCCAAGTGGCAAAAGAATTATATCCAAATTGTGCTGTGAACGTCAAAAGTGATTGCATAATATAAAAACACATATAATAAATTTATTAAATACGAGTAATAAATAGAAATTCTAACATGCAGTATGTTTGTATAGAGCTATTTTCTTTCCAAAGAGTAACAGTTAAAGAAGTGGGCTCAGTGCTTTTCTGTTCAGTTAGTTGATAAACTATTTACACATTGGTTTTAAACACGCTCCAAATAATATCCGGCCGTTGGCTGCCTCATAGAAGTGCAAGGGTCGGTTAAATCGAATCCAACCCCACAGTAGATCGCTCTGCGCATGTGCTCAAAATAGTCTGCTCCATTACGTGTCCCGTGTTCAGGTCTGTAATACCTGCCAATGTACAATACTAAATTTGAACATAGCAAAATGCTATTAAGAGTACAAATAAACTTTAACAGTGTATATATGTTAATATCTGAACTGTTAAATTCAAGTGAATCGTGTTGTTCTAATGAAATCTAAAAGTTTATTGCGTAACTCGGCATATTCTTTTTGAATATAAAATATTGAGATATTCCTGCAAAATTTTGCCACACTGCTTGCATTACTGGACACCGAAGCTAATTCTTTCAGGATGATACTAAATTTTTTTGTAACAACTTTGACTTTTTGAAAACATTAAACAAGGGTCTAAACACGATAGACATCTAACAAACTGATTGGCTAAAGAAAGTATTTTGGCCAATCATCATTTAACAAATAAAAAAATTAATGGTTTAAAAATTTTGTGCTTAACAAAACTAATGCCATTTGAAGTAACTATAAAATATTTACAATATACAGTCGAATCTCGGTAACTGGAAGCTTACAACTCGAATATTCCTTTATCTTGAAGTTTTTATCGGGTCCCAAACTCTTGAGACTGTTGTTTAAACTTTCCATAACTCAAATTATCAATAACTCTAACGTTTTAGCCGGTCCCTTGGGACTTCGAGTTATTAAGAGTAGACTGTACTGCTTCTATACGTTATTGTACACGTTTTTATTGATTGTTAAATTGTGAATTGGGCATATGAACATTATGTCAATGTGCATGTTCTTAATAAGTGCAAGTGCACATGTATGCATGTTCAGATTTCTGCAGTGAATTATAATAATTTAGGTACAAATTTTGAAGGTACGAAGTACATATTAAATTGGAATGATTATAGCAAATATTTAATAACTTTTATTAGTTTCAAAACATTTTAAACACGTTGGTTAGAGTAAATAAGTTTCATTTATAACATTTTTTAGTATTAGGAATATTCTCTGTTGATCAACAAAAGCTTTTGTTTATTTATTTTTTAAATTATTTCTTTTTTATTAGGCAGCAACTGAAAATTTTTCAATTGAACTTCTTCACTAGTCCTTCAAGTTTTTAATGCTACGTGGGATGAGTACATTAATGTTTCAGACGAAGAAAAATTAATTGCGGGATATAACAGCTACCAACTGTATTATATGTTGATAAAAGTAGTGAGAAGGAGTTGAACTCAATTGGCGCTATTCGCCAAGATTTAGAAGTGATATCCTGCGAATCACATAGTACTGAATCTTCATCTTTAAATGAAGGTTCATATGAGAAACCGCTTCATTTCCCTAGTTCCTTAAGGGAAGTGTTGCATGATAATGTTCCTTTATCAAGAGTGCTGCGAGCAGAGTTCGTAGCTTCTTATTGCAAAATGCTTACGAAGAATACAAAATATCCTTCATCTATAGAAATTACAGATGCGGCAAGGAAAATAGTTTCTGACTTTCCATATTTGAAGGAAAGTATAGGAAGTGGATATGGAGGATGGAGACAGTCAATCAGAGATAGAAAAAAGAATTTGAGAAGATTTGATAATAGTACAGAGGTCCAGCGAAGAAAAAAACGAAGAAAATTGAAGAAATAGTTAACAATTGTAGTGCTGTTGATACTTTGCTGGCTGAACAGATTCATACGCAGCCGTCAGAGTTAGAAGTCACATTTGAATAAGAAGAAAAGAACATAGTTGTAGGAAAAATGAAAATAAATACACTGAAGGAAAAATTTCCTAGTCTTTTTGATAAAGTTGAATTTGAAAAGGAGTTTTGTAGAATCACTAAGAAGGATCATTTATTTAATTACATTCCGATTTTTTTAGGTTCTTACTGTGAGAAGTTGAACACTTTGTTGATAGTCCTAAACGAAAAGAAGCTTCCTGCATAATTCAAATTAGTAACTCCTGCATTTTAGGTCGACTCGAAGCTTTCAAGCTGTTAACGAAATATTAGTTCTAGTAACTCTGCCAGTGCATTTTTCAGGGGAACAACTGGCTTTGACTTTTTCAGTAAGTAGAATATGCAACTTTATATTACATTATGTAAGTCATTGTTGCATATCTTCTATATCCTAAAGACTTTTTGATTTTTTTTTTTTTTTTTAAATCTGATTTCCTGCCTCAAGATAGTTCTTCTTACGTTCTATTTTTTCAAATTTGTTTTACTCTTCATAAATTTTAGGCATTTAAAAAAAGAAAATTGTATTTATGTCAGAGAAATTTTCATTAAATTATTAGCATTCTGGACTATCTGAAGGAGTTAAACATGCGTATATTTTAAGTTTTTAAAATATGAATAAAATATAGTAAATTAGTATCAGTTAAATCTTGATATCTCGAAACCCTTGATGTCTCGGAAAAAAAATTTCCCCAGGCACTTTCTGTAAAACTCCTATGCATTTTCCATAGTTATCTCTAAATTTATTTTTCAAAACCCTTGATATGTCGAAATTTTTGCACAGAAGCAAGTTTCAATTGTCGTTTTTCTTTGCCAACTTTTGTAGTAAAACCAGTTCCAGGGACAATTGCTTAACGTTTTTCATCCCGTTTCTTGAAAATTTTGTGAATAGAGGATTGGGGCAAGATAATAGGGGAGCGTTGGTATGAGGGAGGCGCTGTGTTTCCTCCAGAGTTTAGAATCTTTGTGCATTTGTTGTCCATTTTGAGAAAATGGGGTCGATTTTTTGTCGGTCAGTTTTCATGCGAAAACGGAAAATGCGTTCCTCATTTTCATCATTTTGCTTTTTTAACTCCTACAAAATGGCCGCTGAGAACTTTTTGAATGTGAGGTTACTGGTTGAAGATAAAATTAGAATTTTAAAATATTTAGGTGAAAAAACCAAGTTGAAATTGTTGTTCATTTCAGAATCTCATCCTGTGCACTTTCAACAATGATAAAATTTCAAATCTGGTAAAATATTGAAGACTATTTTATTGATCGTAATTCAAAGTGGTCCCATAGTACATATATAAATGCATAAAGCGTACGTTTGTGTAATTGTGAGAGTTACTAGTGTATAATTAATTTAAACCTTGATTACTCAAAAACTCGATATCTCGAATTTTTTCCCGTCCCGAGAGATTTGAGATATCGAGGTTATACTGTAGTAAAAAATGAAAGAAACTAATTAAATAGTTAATAACTTTCTTTTTTGTTTATATCTTCCTTGTTGGTATTTAAATTAATTTCCTGAAATTATTATCTGAAAACAGTTGTTTTGTGGCTTATAATGTGCAATAATTGCCACTGTTTGAAAATAAATATTTTTTTGCAGTCAGCCGAAGTTAACTTTGTAGAAAAAGGCTCTGCATCTCCTCACATAGCTATAATTGGTTTGGAAACAAACCGTACAAGATTCTTTGTTTTGGCGGAACATCAAGTGGCCATCGAAGCCGACTCTATCCATGAAGCAATAGCCATCTTTTTTGGAAGTTACTTTATCTTTCATTGCCAGTACCCCAGACAGTAGAAGAAAACTTTACTTTTCTTAGAAAGTTTTATATTTAAAATGAACATTCAAAATGAAAAACTTACTGCTAAAGTTGTAAATTTTGTTGAGAAATTGCAAATGTAATACATTTTAATGTTTTATTTTTATCAACCTTGTTCCAGAATTAGTCTTCCTAAATCTGACTTTATCACTTAATTTTTTAAAATATAATTTCATTATGTCCTTTTCTTGTTTATTATGTTCTGATTTAACTTTTAATAATTTCACCACATATTTTAATCATTTAAATCTAAGTCATAGTCAAGACAATATATTTAATGTGAAATGTAACATAGCTGAATGTCCCACAAATTTTACAAACTTTTGTGCATATAAGAGTCATATTTTAAGATGTCACAGAGGTATTTTAACTCTTGATAGTCGTAATGTTCTAGGCCCATATATTTGTAAAATTTGTACTAACTCTCCAGTATCTAGAATTTTTAAAAATCTGTTTGATGTTTCTAAACATTTAAAATATCATCTGAGCAAAAATGAAACAATAATTTGCCCATTTAGTAACTGTGACGCCAACTATAAAGTTTATTCTTCATTTAAATCGCATTTAAGTAGAAAGCACTTTAGTCAGACAGCTTCATCTGAAGAAAATATTGACTTATCAAATGATGAAAGTTTAAGTTCTTTAGAAATAAATGGTGAAGCCTCTACTTCTTTAGTTTCAAATGATTTTGTTAACAGTAATTCAAATAGTGTTAATTCTGAACATAGCGTAGAAGCAGATTTTGAGCCAAACCTAAAAAAACATATTGCTATTAAAGACACGGGAAAAGCATTTGCTGCCATTATCCACGACATAAAAACTTGTTCAGGATTTTTCTTCCTTATGTGAGATGCAAACAGATCATATTGTTAACAAAATTAGGAATAGTTGCACAGACTTAGGAATAACTTCTGATCATTTTCTTACATTAAACAATGTTAAAAGACAGCTGCATTTCTAACAGCACAGAATCGTTATCTACTAATTATAAAAGAAGGAAGTATTATGAAGGAGATTTGCAGTTTTTCCAATTGAATTTTTTTTAGGAAACACCAAATGGAATAAAGCTTGTTCCTTTTAGTATGTACCTTTGTTAAATACTCTGAAACTTTTGTTGATCTAATTGTTGAACCATTAGTTAAAGAGTTATATTCCCTATGATGCAAGGGTATTTTTGTCAACAATAAAACTTTTGTTGGTTATTTAGCTTTCATTAGTGGGGATAACTTGGGGAGTAATATGATTGGTGGATTTGTTCAATCATTCTCAACTAAAGTGAGCTATTACTGTAGATCATGTTTGTCTTCTAAAACTGAAATTCAAAATGTTTTTTCAGATGAGAATATTCCATTAAGAACTCCTCAAAATTTTTATCAGTTACAGATTTATCAGAAGATGCAACAAAAGATAGTTTCTATGGCATTAAGCGAAATTCTCCCTTTAACTCTAATTTTTTTCATGTAACACGTGGTATACCTCCTGATATTGCTCATGGTGGAAATAATATTCCTGAAGGTAATCTTCATTGGCAATTCTTGATAGACCTAAAGGAAATTGTTGATACAGTAGAAGACCATTATAATGCACACCTTGGGACCAGAGCTTTTGCGTTATACAGGATTTTGCATTATATAGATCATTTCACAAATTTTGAAATTAACATTCAGAATATATCTATACATTAGCACTTCAGAATGAGTTTTATCTGCAGTGAATATTAAAGCACTAATACTACAATTAGTTATTCCAAATAAATGTGTTTCACAATCAAAAGAAAGTGCATTACCCTGCACTTCTGCTGGCTTCATGGTTTGCATAACAGTTGCATTTTCAAGAGCCATCTGGTATTTTCTGTTTATTATGGTTACTAATTCTAAATTTAAAAGCTTTGAATTAAGATGGAATGATGAAAAATTTTCAAAATTTAATTTGCCTAACAATTTTTATTTTTGCAAAGCAAAACAGAGTGATTTTTTAAGCTTAAAAATTTATTGTTTACTTGTGAAAAGTTGTGCGGTTTATAAGGAATTGCGTTATATAGGTCGGCGTTATAACGGTCTTCTACTGTATTATCTTTGCTCCCATTCTAACTACAGATTATATTGCATATTTGAAGATAAGAATCGATGAACACCTGCAATTTTTCAAGGATATGTTCCCTGATAATGTCATTCTTCCTAAACAACATTTTTTGATTCACTATCCTTTGCATTTCTTAAACTTCGGCCCACTTCGAAACTGCTGGACATTAAGGTTTGAAGCTAGGCTATTTTAAAAAGCTTGCTGTTGTATGAAAAAATTATAAAAAACATTACACAAACCTTAGCAAATCGCCACCAACTTCACCAGGCTACCCACTCAAATGGTTATCTTCACAACAATAAATTAATTGGTACTGTAAAACTAATCAATATTGATACAATTGAACCGGAAACTGCTCAGGTGGTTGTTAAAGAATATAATTTTGTAGGGCAGCTTTACTCTATTTCTTTTTTTAGCATTAATTCCATAAAGTATGTGTGTGGGTTATTTATAGTAAGAAGTACAGTTAATGAAGAGCCAGTTTTTTCAAAAATCAAAATGATAATATCTAGTGGAGGCAAAGTCTTTTTTCTCTCGGAAGATCATGCAAGCTTTTATTTTCAACATTATGGTGCTGATCAAGTTAGAAAAAAATATGGAGAATTTTTTGTTGTTGATGTAAATGACCTCCCTTTTTCATATCCTTTTAGCAGCTATTACTTGAGTGGAGACTGGTATATTTCGTTAAAATATGTTTTAATACCTGAATCAAATTAATCAAATATTCAAACACATTAACTTGAATATTAGTAACTGGCATATGAGAAAGTGGTGGTAAATGTTGAATTACTTTTCTGATTTTTTTTTTTATATATAACAACATTAAAAACAATTCTGGTTACATAGTTAATGTATAAGTTAACTAATAAGTTTTTTTTTTTTTTTTTTTTTTTGAAAACTTGGAAGAATGAACCAGCTTGCCTATAAGTTTTGGATTAGGTTGGTCCATTCTGTGTGATGTGCAGATCATGCTAAGAATAAAGCATTGCGATATGTTATTTACCTTACTCTGCATTTTAATATTCCCTTTTATGCATTTGAGATCCATTAAAAATTACTAAAAAAAAAACAAGAACATAACTTATTGGGGGAAAAAAAAAGTTGATTGTATCCTACTTATCCCGGTTCCCCCTAAAACAAACGTTTATTTATTTGAAGGAATTTATAACATGCAAGACTTTTAAAAATTTGTTACCGAAAAATTGATTCTTCAAATACTTAAATAATGTTTAATACTTTTACCTAGAAATATGGAGTTTTTATGGATCCCATGCAACCTTGGATGTATAATAAGGAAATTAAAGATGAACTTCTGAATTTTTAGTAGACAGTACTTTTTTGTAAAATAAAAATTTTTTGGGTAGCAAGAAACTTTATCATTATGGTATTGTGATTTCTGAAATTTTATACTCTACTGTTTTTATGCATAATTTGTGTTTATGTATACTTTTAAGACTAATTAAGAAGTCTTGAATAAATTTGATTGAAATCTTAAACTGTGTTCCATTTCTATGTTGTTTAAAGTGTTCATTTCGTTGTTCTAACATACAGATAATTTTTGTTTCTTTAAGTATTTTAAAAGTTACTTCTTGAACAATATTTAGGCATAAATGTCCATTCCTCATATGAAAAAAAAAGTTGGAGCTTCATTTACTAAATAATTATATGTAATTTTATTGTTAATAATCAATTGGGAAATTAAAACTTGTATAATATGTTCACTGCAAAAAAATTTTAGTGCATCTGAACTCCAAAAATGGTGGCAACTACTTTACACCAAGCGTCGTGTAGTGAAACACCACAGATAATTCTTGGTGTTATCAAACACCAAGACAAATTTTTGGTGTTATCAGACACCAAGAATTCTTCTTGGTGTTTGATTACACCAAGAACTATCTGTGGAGTTTCACTACACTACATTTGGTGTAAAGTAGTTGCCACCAATTTTGGTGTTGAGATACACTAAAATTTTTTACAGTGTACCATATCGTTTTTTGCAGTATCTAAAATCAAAATTTTTAGTTTACGTTATACATAAATGCATGCCTCAAATACGTCATCAGATTGAGATTAACTCTCCGTCAGAACTGGAGTTTTCAAATAATTTCTCCTAAGATTGTAGCAAAACGTCTTTGTTATCAAGTTCTATATTGGTATCTAGATCTTAGCCAAAATCGTTATTGTTGCAGCTATGTCTAACACAGTTTGTGCGTATAGTTGAGCACTTTAGTCCGCTTTCAGACTTTTCAATTTCAGAAACACTACTAACAGTTCCCTCACGGCGATGCCCGTGCTAAGAACTTAAAGTCCGTTGAATAAAAAAAAATCCACGATCCCTTCCATTCCTTCTGATGTGAAAGATCATTTTTCTTCAATTAAAATGCGTACACACATTCAAAAACCTATTAGAGTCTGCTTGTAATTTAAAACTATTCGCCAAAACACATAAAAAGATTGACATTAGCTTTAAAACTCAAAATAATCCTTCAACTGTATAGCGTGCTTGCTTAACATGTCAAGGAACCACGCTACCGTACCCTGGCCTTTAACGAGTGAAGTGGTTTTTTTTTCTTCAATTTAAAATGTTTTACCAAATAAAAAATACTATAACAAAAACGTTATAAAGAACAATCACAACTGAATAATACAACAAATGATATTATTTACTTAGGTAAATAACTATTTTCAACTATAAGAACAAAAACAAACGTAGTAGAAATAAGGAAAACAAAGCTCAATAGAAAAATCATACAAAATCAAATTATGTAACTGAATACGGAAAAAAAACTCATTCAAAAATCAGTTCACTGACCACAACAGTCTCACAATAGCGTAGCTATCGACACTGTCGGCCAGCGCCCTCTCGAGTAAACTTACCCCGCTATCTACTGAGAATTCATAGAACTAAACTTACCCCGCCATCTATTAGGAATTCATAAAACTAAACAATTAACTAAACATTTAATTTGCAGTTACAAATATTTTAGTATTGCGGTCGAACGGGATAAAAGTATTATTCTATGTCCGTCTCCTGATTCTAAGATACCTCCCCGCCAATATTCAGCCCAAACGGTTCAGCTGTTCTTAAGTTATAAATGGTGTGACTAACACGACTTTCTTTTATATACAGTTGAATCTCTGTTTAACGACTTTCAAGGGACCACAGAACATCGTCCTTAAGTAGAAATAGTCCTTAAATAGAATGCTTTTAACACTATAGTGGGTCATCTGGGACCCTGAAAAGCAGTCGTTAAATAGAGCGTTGTTAAACAGAGAGCCAACTGTATATAGATATCCCATGAACCCATCAGAGCACAAGATATGAGGCATAAAAAGTCTTCCAGAGCAAAAGGCTTGGCTGCTGTAATAGGGAGCAGATGATATTTCTGCTGTTTCCTCCTTCTTTGTACCCATCAAAAATGACACTAACTTTCCCATATTTACAAGTAACATATACACTGCACTGCTGGCATATTTCCTTGAAGCTTGCAGATCATTAACCGAAAAAAAACACGATGGAGAAAATATCTTCCATATATAACATTGTATGACACCAGGTGTTTGTTTTGTGAGGTTTGATTCAGGTAGTAACACTTTGACGATACAGGATTTCTTTCCTTATAAAAGCAGATTCATCGAATACTGACGGATGATCAGCGCAAAAATCGCACCGGAAGTCTTAAGCAATTTGTTATTCTATCCTTACTGTACACACCATTTGGTGTACAAGACAGTTTGGGTTATACACATCTTTACAGATGGTAACTACTCTCCTAATAGAGGATAGGAACTTAACTGCATACTTCCTTTACAAAGAAATGCCACTAAATTGTTTGCCTTCAACATCCTTTTATGTTATTACCCCAACGTTAAAGGCCTACTCTTAACGCACCTCATTATCAGCGAGCAATACAACTACCAACTCGAGTCAATACCCGTGAAGAGGAAAGAAAACTTCTGGTGGCTTCAGAAAAGGATTGAGATCTGATCTCCAAACTGAGAGACAAAAAGGTGTAAATATTTAGCATTCATTTGTTGCATTGTGTTATTGCTCTCGTCAAGACTTGTTCTATGGTTATCACTACAGGTTCTGCATTACCAAAATTTGTCACTGCGTTGGACCATTGGGTAGCCTGATAAAAAATCAATTTTTTTTTACCGCATAATGTACTCAAAAGTTTTAGACAGTGTTGCTAAAAACAGTTATGCTAAATATTACTAGACATGAATCTGAACCAAGGCAAATCTGGGGGTCTTAATGCCCGTTTTATTTGCGAAAATTCACTCATTAGATGTACCGTCACTCAAAAACTCTTCCTGGCTCATCGCCAATAATGAACTTTAAGATTAAGATTTTTCATATTTCTTAGGAATTTTCCCCTAAAATTGAAAATAAAATCTAATGAATCAAATTCTTTTGAAGAAAATTACCAAAGAAATTAGTATTAGCTTCAAGCTAAAAATGATCCTCCTTTGCTGAACAGGTGTGACTAACCAGTGAATTGAGACGCTTGAGGGGCTTTTCGACAACCTACCTATTTGAATGAGATTTTTCATTGCAAATTTTTAAAAAATAATATAGAAATGCATTGAATGTTGCAAGTTGTTTGAAACTAAAACCATCCAGTTTCAAACCAGATAGCAACTCCCTCGTAGAGGAAAAACAGCGTCAAAAGTCCCATGGAGCTTTGACTTTGACGACTTGTTTTTGAGTTTCTTACAGCTATGCCAGCTAAGTGAATGACAATAAAGTTATTTTCTTTCTTAAAAACTAGTTTGAAAATTGTTCTTGTACAGTATGTCAGTATCAGTGGTGCAGCATGAGAAAAGAAGGTGATTAACAACTCCAGAATTTGGTTTTTAACACACTTTCAGTCCTAATACGGTATATTATTTAGACTTAAGGAATATTATGAGCAAATGCTACTCCCCCCGCCCCTGAAAGTAAATATTGGCTGTAAAGGTAATATATAGTAGTTAGTGGGCCTCAAGGGTGCTTCCTACACGATTGGTGGGCCGCATAACTAAAAAGGTTAGGAATCGCTGACTTACAGAGTGCAGAATTGCAGCATTTAGACTTTTTTTGGGCGGCACAGGCCCCCCCCCCCCCCATTTAGTTTTAAACATCACTCCAGTGCTCTAAACAATTAAATAACTCCAGTCACAACTGAATTAGTAGCAGACATTCACTTCTTATTTAGTCACAAGGAACTACTTATAGAAGAAGTAATATTACTCCAATGGGCAATTCCATGGTGTCGGACGTAAAAAATGAAGAAAAATTTCTCAGTTTTAATTCCAACTACTGAGCTCGCTTACATCATTTTAGGATAAGCTTTTTGACATTACTATATTATTGTGCGGCATTTTGTACTGCAAAAAAGTTAAAAATGAGTGAAATTTTTTGCGTGAACTTCACTGTAATGACTCTTGTCAGCTAGTCAATTTCACTAAATAGAGAATTAATGACATTTAATATATTGTACATGAGGTTCAAAATATCTACCGTCCTCAACTATCTAGTACTATACAGTGAAATTCCGTTATAACAAAGACCAATACAACGAAATATCTGTTTAAACAACAAAAACAATTCAGTCCCGATTTAATTGCCATTACGTTGCTCGAGTTGCATTTCAATGAAATTCCCGTTACAACAAACAAAATCTTTTATCTCTTGAAGTCTGTTGAAACGGGATTGCACTGCATATAGCTAGTTCTAATACTCGGTCATACTGAGGTGACCTCTAGCTACTATCAATACTTCACTCTGGTGACCATACCGTCAATAAATATATGGCACCAATTAATCCACTTCGATGATATAGTACATATCGTGACCCCTTGGTAAATACAATCATCAGACCACACTAAGAAAAGGATTTTTCATACCCCAATGATGAACATTACACTGAATCTTCAGAAGTTACTTTTTATATGACGTAGAAATAATATATAACAGGGAAGTAGCAGACATTCACTTCTTATTTAGTCACAAGGAACTACTTATAGAACAAGTAATATTACCCCAATGAAATAAATTTTAACTATGAAAGTACACAAAATTTTTACTGACTTTTTTTTTGACGGAATGCATATATAATAGAAGTAAAAAAGTAAAAATCTATTTGAGGATCACCTACCTTGAGATAGACTCCAAAGATTCTGAATGTAACTCGGAATTTGGAAGATTTATTTTCTTCTCAATTTCAGTTATTTTCTCTTCTATTTTATTTCTCATTGCAGATGCTCTAATAACATATTCTGATGAACTCATTTTTGCTTCAGTTTTACTTGCATCCCCAAATATTTGACATGAATCTCCACTTGAGGGGAGCATATGCATTTTTTGTGAAGGTAAGCTACCTACAACTGCTTTCTTTCTGTCTGTGTCACACAATTCATCTTTTCTCAAAAGATGAGTGGCAATTGTTTCTTGAGAGTTATAACTGTCCTCAAAACTAAATCTTACAGTATGAGATCCTAGTTTATGAAGATTTTCCACGAGGGGAACTTCAGTATCTGTATATGTAGGAACATCAACGACTCTAGATCCACACTCTTCAGGCAACGTTGCACTGTGCAAGTTAGAGACATTTAATGTCTCAGTTTTATCCATATGTCTTGGTTTGTCTAAAAAAGCAAAAAAAAAAAAAAAAAAAAAGGAATCAATTAGTAAAAGCAATTTTATGTATTTAGAATATACAAATGATCTAAAACCATCAAAAAAAATGAAAGATCCAAAAATGCCTAGTTTCAGTAACGGACGTACTGGTATGTCCGTTGACTTACCCAATTATTTTCATCAAATAATATTTTTTTTAATATAATGTTATTCATATGAAACAAAACGTAAGCCTACGATTTGGGATTTTTCTGTTAAAAAATAAATAAATAGCATCATTTTAAACCGAAGTTAGTGACGGACGTACCAAAGTAATTCAGAAAAAAAATCATCAGCATTTTTAGACATTAAATCTATTGTTAAAAAAACTTTTTGAATTATTCAGAATCTTTGAACATTATGCAAATAAAACAGGTGAAAAGAAAAAATATATTTGATATTTTTCCTTTTTTAATACGTAGTCTAACTTATTACTCATGCGTACTGCTGTTTTGAACCAATTGATAGAGGCCTAAACATGAACTTAAAACCAAAATTCTATTGCAAGTATAAGCATTATCAACACATTTTCAAAATCTGCAAGCTTTCACCTTTAAAATGAGGTATCATTCAAGTTCTTACGGCAAATCTGAATTTTTGAGAAAAAGTTTAATTTGAGACGATTTTGCCCTTTTACTGACTAAAAATCCGCGAGCTACCTCCTTTAGATACAACCAAGCCGCTAATTCTTTTTGGGTGAGATTTTCATTAAGATCCTAGTTTTTCAAAAGCGTTCATATTTGTCGGCTGACAAAAATGCATTTTTCTTTACATTAGCATCACTCAATTCGGGAAAAATACTTTTCAAATACAAAAATCCTTTGAAATTTTTCCCATAGGTTTGACGAAAATTTTCCTCAAACCCAGTTTTATATGCAAGGGGAGGGAAGAATCAGTTTCTTGCGGAATAAAAGGCAAATTAAAAAGTAATTGTTGCCACTTCAGAAACTTTCAGATTTTCTAACTTAAACAAAATATTCTATTAAATAATAACTGTGTTAAATGATATATTTCACAGTATATACTTATAGGCTGCTTTATACTTTTATTTATTTAAATGTATATGAAATTAAATTATTTTTATCACATTATAAGCGAGGGTGCATGAAAATGTTATATAACTAAGAAATGTGATGTGTTAGACACCCATATCATTTGGCAATACACTTGATAGAATTCATTTTAGAAAAATTGTGTCACACAGTGTAATCAATTGAAACATATTTTCAGATATTTACATAATTATGATTGTAAAGAATTTTGAAAAGAAAGCAAAAATGTATAAAAAAAACTAACAAGCTCAAATTTAGTCAAGTTTATAATAAATTTCAAACCAAAGGGCTAATATAAAATGCAAACACAAACCTCTCCCTCTCAAAAGAAAATGACGTTTTAAAGAAATTACCACTAGCTATATATTAAAATAATAATACACAATACAGAAAAGAATGTATCCAAAACTAAAACACAAGAGCCTGACTTATTTGAAAATGGACTCCCAGACAATCAGACGAGGTGTATCGTGCATTGTTAACAGTACCACTGATCTGCGTAAATTCAGAAACAGTATTTTCAACTGTAGGAAACTTGAGCACGGAAACGAGTAGATACAATTCAATGGATGCATTATGTTTCTTTACCATTGCTGATTTTTTATTAAGATATTTATTCCTTCATTTTATATTTCTTCACAATACGTTTTCATAAATACTAATACAATTTTTGTACAAAAATATGGCAATGAAACAATATGTTTTCAAGCCTTTTTCGAGAAATTTCATATACCGGTACAGTAGAAGACCATTATAACGCAGACCTCGGGACCAGAGCTTTTGCGTTACATAGAGCATTTCACAAATTCTGAAACTAATATTCAGAATACAGCTATATATATTAGCACAGAATGAGTTTCATCTGCAATGAGTACTAATATTAAATTTAGTCATTCACAAATAAATATGTTTCACAAGTGAATTATCTTGACTTCTGCTAGCTTCACGGTTTGCATAACAGCTGCATTTTCAGGAGCCATCTGTTTACTGTCAGTATTAATTTTCATTTAAAAGCTTTGAATTAAGACGGGAAGATGAAAAACTGTTTCAAAATTTAATTTTCCTATTCATTTCAATGATTGCAAAGCAAAACAGAGGTATTTTTTAGACTTCAAAACCTGTCTGTTCACTTCTTGTGTGGTTTATAGAGAATTGCGTTATATAGGTTGGCTTTATAAAGGTATTCTACTATATCACACGTTTTAAAAATACTGAACACCAGTATTGAATTTCTGGTCTGGTATTGCAATCCCTAACTGTTAAGGATATTGAATGGTAATTCTACTTCACATAAACTTAATGAAAAATTAAGAGTATTTACTAATACATTAACGCCCAATCCAAAGTTGCGGGTGTGACATTTACACTGACTAAATTAGTCATCAGCAAAAATATTTTAGAGTATAGGTTACAATTTTTATATTTTTCAATAAAGATCACTTGCAGGTACATTGATGCCAATTCGCAAGTTGATTCATATTTTATTTATTTTTTAAAAAATTAATTTCTACCCGTTGCGGGTGTGACATAAAAAGGACATGCATTTTCACCTTGCGATCAAAACATTCAAAACTCTGTGAATTATATCAACTGATCAAACTGGTTTTTTTTTAGGTTTGACAGTAATACTTAACTAATTATTCCATACAAAAATTTAGATACTCACTCAATTAGTTTCAATGTAAAAAATATTCAAAATTGCCGTTGCGGGTGTGACACCCCGTTGCGGGTGTGACTTGTGTGGCCAATAAAATAACAACATACACAAATAGTTATCAATCAGACATTTTATGATTAGCACAGTAATAAATAAGAGAAATTGCAAATAACTAAGGAAATTTTTTTTACATAAATCTCATTTCCAATCTAGAATTGATGATTTCAGGGGGGTGTTAGTTTTCTTATTACAATGTTCTGTTTCTTCCATGATATGTCTGACTGATTGGGCCAGATGTATACATGTTCTGAAGGTTTTTTTCCAAGTATTCTACTTGTATGTCTTCTCCATCTATTTGCTTGATTTGACCATTTTTTTTTTTTTTTTTTTGAGGTAGAAAACAAAACTAATTCTACAAAATCTCCAATAGCATTTATATTACCAAGGGAGATCGTTTCCGACTGAGGCAGCAATGAAACTATCTTCAGTGCACTTTCTGCAGTTAGTGCCTGCCACTTGAATTGTACCCATATCGATCGTTACAACATGGTGTACCGATTGTAAGTTTGGTATAGCTTTGTACAAGACAGCAGCGTGCGTGAAGCATTTTTGCAACATCTTTTGTGATGTCGCTCTCCGCAGAATAAAGTACTCTGATTTTTTTAAGAGCCTTTTCTGCTCAAATGGCAAAATCCGATGCAGAATTGACTGTTGCTCTACGCTGTAACGGCAAGTGACACCATTTTTTATTTGTTACCGCACCAACACTATCCACAGCTCCTTATCTATGAGTCCTTGCAAAGTATGACCATGCAATTTTAATATTGTAGTCTTTATGGTTGTATGACATTAACAGAAGATTGTACCTGTCTATGGATTGCATTACCAAAGGTTTGAGCTCTTCAAAAAATTGCCATTGACTCTGCTTCTACAGCTGGAGATGGTGTGGTGGTGTGGCCCCTTTTGTCGAAGATTTCTTTCTCTCTCTACACTTTCTCTGCCTCTCATTCTGGTTTTGCCTCTACATTTTCTTTTCTTTCATGGCCACAGATGTAATTTTTTTTAAGTAGTTTCTTTGTAATTTCTATTCTTGCTTTGTTTCTTTCCCTTTCTTTTAGAAAATATTCCGAGTATTTAGCCGAGTTTTCTTTCATCTTTTTACGATGATTTCGGAATCTTTCAGTGCTGTTCATTCTTCTGCAAAAAAAAAAAAAAAAAAATGTGTAAAGTGAATAAATATAGTACTACAAGTCCCAAAATATATTGTTGAACATGTTTTTTTTTTTTTTTTTGAAGTTCTTTGAATTTTTTAACCCCAATTGAAATTAAAAACATTAAGTTTTGATTCATTTAAAACTTTAACTGACAGAATTTTATACAAAGTTTTTTTAAATAAATATTTTAATAAAAGTTTCATTACTATTTTTATTATTTCTTTATATTTATTTTGAATTTGAAGTAAAAAATAATCTGTCCCTAATATTACATTATTTGTTTTAAAAAGTAAAGGGGGAAAAAGTCAAATGCTGAAAGCAAAATTATACATTTTTATACATATTAAAAAAGATAAAATATTGTTTTGGTTTTTTAAAGTTTTATTTAAAAAAAAAAACAAATCTGACCTTATTGAATAGTTGCCTTAATTATAAATCAAGAAATACAAAAATGTTTATTAGAACCAATAATATAGAATACCAAGCTAAATAAATCAACTGCACATGCTCTAAAGATACTAATTTTGAATTAACTGGTGTCTAGACAAATAAGTCAAAGGCCAAAGGTTAGGTCAAAGGTTAAAACATTTGTGCTGTCATCTACATGCATTCCAGAATTACATTTGTGTTTAATTTAAAAAGATGTTGCGGGTGTGACTTTAACTAAATGTCACACCCGCAACAGGAGCATGTCACACCCGCAACGCTTAATAACTCCAATTAAAACATTAATTAATTTTTTTTCTGTTTGTTATTCAAAGTACTTTAGTAAACTATTTTAGAATACAAAGTTTCAAAACTTTTAGGCAAATAAATTTTTCTGTGGAAATATAAATGCATTTTTTTGTTGCGGGTGTGACACAATAATTAAGAATAATTAAATATGCTTACCTTTTGTAGTGAAGATTAGTAGACATTTCTCTTCAGGAAAAAACTGTTGCTAATGAATGTCAGATTATGTGTGAAACTTTATAGATTTCTAGAATTATTTGTTAAGCTGTAATAGACCATGCAACATAAGCAGTTTTGGTGCAGTCTAGTTCGCACTAATACAGTTCCACTTTAGTAATTAAAATAAGAATGTTAATGACATAAATGAAATTTTTTTTCAATAAAATATGAAATAGTATACTTTTAACAGTGTGTATGCAAAATTTCAACCATATTGAATGAAATTTGAATTTTCATCCTCATGTCCACTTTTTTTTGGATTGGGCGTTAATATTCTTTTTAAGTGAACGAAGACTATTGTTATGGGTCACTCTACAAAAAACGTGCTTCTTTAGTCCAGGGTGGTTAATTTCCTTTTTTATGAGATTTAGAAAAGTATAACTAATTTTGAAAATGAGCAATACAAATTAATAATGTTATAATTTTTTTTATGTTTATTTTTCACTATACTGAGGGATACTTGTATGCCTCCGTTACATGTCCCAACACATTTCCTATTATGTACTTCTTCATTTATTTACTCAATACAAAAAAATATAACAGATTTAATAGTGAAATTTGAATCATTCGATGTTTTTTAATAGTTTAAAAGAATTATGTTATAAAATAAAAAAATAAATAGTATTCATAATCTTTTAAATCACTGTCATAGCCTTTTGTGTATCCTCCGTTCATGATTTAATTAAGTACTAGAATTTCCTATAGACGGCAGTATTGGCAGCACATTACAGAGATTTAGAATCATAGGCCCTTTTCAACTCTGGGTCTTCATAGTGAAGCTAAACAAATTAGTGTGAAAGCATTTCAGCATTATTCTCTTTGAAGTCATCTAGGTCCTTTACTTTGTGTATCCTCCATTTCTGATTTAAAAAGGATATAATTGTTTGTGTAAAAAAAATATTTTTATAGTTAAAATTGAATCACTTTTTTTTAGTACAGTCGACTCCCACTACAATGCGATTCGACTTACGCGAAAAGGCTATAACGCAAATTTTTCACGAGTAACGAATTTTAGAGCTAACACGAATTCCTCGTTGACGATTTTTTTTGGAAAGAACTATCGTTTTGTTATTGGCTACTAACTATATTGATTTTGTGCAACGTTATTACATCACTTTAGCATCAGTATGAGAAAGTTCTCATACCTAAGTAGTCTACGCATCGCGCTGTTAGTGCATCAAATAACCATTCAGCATCTTTCATTTATTTATTTATTTCATTATAATTATTAAAAGTGATGAAATATAATGACGCTTTAGTGAGCTGTTTCATCCAAAGTTTGAAAATAAGCAGAAAAAGAAAGTTTCTGTCAAAAAAAAAAAAGTTAAGATTCTCGATATATTGAACAACTACAAATCGTCGACTGCAGCATGACACAATAAGCATGAGTGAATCTTCCATACGTACAATTAAAAGTCAAAACAAAAATATATCCGTAAAAGTTGAGAACTTAGTTTCAATATCGACGCTTGCAGAGTAGTGTCTAAGCAAAGCAAATATATGTAATGAAAATGAAAGCTGCTCTTGTGCTGTGGATTAAAGAGATCACGAAGAGAGGCTGTTGCATGAATGGAAACTTCATAAAAGAAGAGGCGAAGCAAACGTGTTTAAAAATGTATTTAAAAAGAATAACGATCTGATCATGGAGGATAAATCATCACCATCTTTATTTTTTAACTCATGAATATTATAAAAAATTAACTGTATCTACTGTACAGTACTATTATAGTGCAGCTTTTATTATTACTACATGATGTGCGTGTCGTGTTGCTTTATTTTATGTCTTTTCCTACCACTGATCATTCATTTTGTGCATCTGAAAGTATTTTATGTTAAATAAAATGGCTTGTGTTATTTTTTAGAAACAGTAAAACTTCAGCTCTTTATGTATAAGAAATTCTTGTATAGTTGAGAAATGCTTTGAAGTAGTTTGAGGAGCGTTTAACAGTGGCTAAAAGAATTTTGTATTTTTTTAAAAAAAATTGTATACGTACATTTTTCTACAACGCGAAATTTCGACTTACGCCAGGAGCCTCGGAATGCATACCTCGCGTAAATCACGATTCGACTGTAAATTCAAATAACATGTTGCGTTAAACATGTTGCCCTAAATATGTGCCTTCATAATATAAATATTGCCTTCATATAACATGTTGCCCTAAATATGGGCAACATGTTATATGAAGGCAATAACATGTTGCCTTCAAGTAACATGTTGCCCTAAATCAACACAATGCGCATAGCAAAACATAAATATTTGTATCCTCCATACCACAATCCTCCGTTACAGTATACAGTGGCTCCCAAAAGTGTTCGTACACTTTGAAATATTTTAGTGAAACCAAAATAACGTGAAACTGAATTTGAATATGAAGTCCAATATTTCTTCACATCATTCCTATGTCATTCTAAATAAAACCCTGTAGTTTTTTCAAAATATTGACGGATCTTTTTGAAATGCAGGGGTGCCCATCCCCCCCAAGCACAATGGCGCAAATTCCCCCCCACCCCCCACCCCCAAATTTTTCTTGGTTTCAAATTAGGTTAAACATAACACTTTTTAGTATACTAAACTTCCAATTGAATTCATATACATCTCGCATTTAGTAAACCAATGTAAAAAAAAGAACAAAAAATTGAGAATTAAATTTGCGTAAGACATGAGTATATTGCGTGAGAAATAAAGTGAAACAAATACACTGTAAGCTGAAAAGATGAACAACTCACAGTAACAACAAGATGCTAATTCACGATTTAAAAAATAGCCTCGATGTGCTAAAAACATTTAAAAAAAATTTTTTTGCTATGTCAAAAAATGTATCCTATTATGACACCTCAATCGTAGAATTAGACATTGAAAGAATAAACTGAATGTAATAATGGAATGACTATCAGCAGGAATGGATCTATATACCCGCAGGCCGTGCAACACTGGGGGGGGGGGCACGCCAGATGCCCCCCCCCCCAGTGTTGCCTGATCGGTAAAGCATCGCACTTGTGACCGGACGGCCCCGGGTCCGATCCTAGTCGGTCGAAGATCCACCGTCTTTATTGATGTTGACCGGGGGGGGAGGGGACGTTAAATATGTTCGTAGTCACAAAGTCCTCCAAGTGAAACGATACCTCTGGGGGTGTTGGACCAGAGATTGCTCGGTTTCCAGTCTGGATCAAAAATCAGAGCTGTCTTGAGGGTTCTATTTATCTTGTTAAACTACAAACAGTGGTAGGTAAAGGGGAACCCTCGAGTGAAAAGTGAAAAAATTGACAGTCAGGGCCTTGCTGACTTTATGCAGGGGGAGCCTAAAATTGATGGATTCGGGCCTGATAATAGATTGTAGTATACATTCAAGTTGAACAAAAATCTCTTTTGGAACCCTAAATTTCCGATCGAGCTAACGAAAAAAGTTCTCGTGTCATTCTTTGATGGGGTAGAAATTAATCAAATCAAGCAATCTCATCCAGATTCGCGCAATTTATTTTCTGGGCGGGATGTGTAATTTACTTTTAAATCCCAATTAAAATAATGATATCATTGAAGTTCTCAGGGTCGTCATCAGGTCAAAAAAAAGAAAAAAAAAGAAAAACGAGGGATGAGGAAGTTAAGTCTGGGATCTCCAACCTACGGCCTGCTAATAAATTTCTTTTGGCTCGTGGGAAGCTTACAAACTGAAAAAAAAATTTGATATTTCCTTTTGAGCATTTAAAAAGATGATTAAACACAGAACATATCAAAAATGACCACTAAGCACCTAATTTAAAAAGAAAAACAGAAACAAAAACTCATAAGAATATAGGGGGCGGGGGAGTGTAGTGCCAAGTACTTTATCTGAACAGAAATATTGTTGATTTATTGGGCCACCTTGCCTTCCAAAATTTTAATGTGATATTGGAGACCCTGACTTTTATGCAATGCTTTTTATTATATATTTTTTAAGTGCATAAACAAATAAATACCGAAACCTTCTTACTAGATCTTAGCACTATGACCCTTGTCGTAAGTATAATATTCACTTCGAAAAGGGGTCCCGAAGGTTTCTCGAAATTATAGTTTTAAAAACGCACTTTTAAGCGATCATTGGTATTGTTAGAGGGAGGAGAGGCTCAGTGTCCCTTCCACCGCAATGTCTAGAAATTGAAATTATAAAAATTCCAATTTTACAGTCCTTGATTATCTTATGGAAAGGGGAGAGGGTTAAGGGGCTCTCTTTCAACACTTGTTATAAATTGTAGTTCTAAAAGTGCAGTTTTATACCATTTTTGTAAGCATTAGAGGAAGATGAAATTCTGCAGATTGCTTAAAGTTTGAAATTTAAGTCTTAAAAACACGATTGTGTAGGCTATCTTTGGTAACGTTAGGCAGTTTTCTGAAACTGACCAAAATTGCAACTATAGCCAACGTTAGATGACGTTAAGGAAAGGAGTTTTCGGCAAATCTCCTCCGAAACATTTTTTTTAAATTGTAGTCCTGAAAACTAAGCTTTAGACCATCTTTAATGGTGTCGGCTAGATTGCGGGATGCTCCTCCGGAAAATTGTCAGACCTTTAGCTTTAAAAACGAGTTTTGGTAGATCTTTAATGTTAGTGGGATGAGATATTAGATGTGTTAGATACGACATTAAGTGTACACCACTTTGCCCATTCATATACTTTTATTTCTTATAAAATTTCTTAATACACTGCTTAAAACATTTCGAATCGAAACTTAGCTGTTCTAACAAAACATATCCACTGTTGCCAAATAAAAACTTACAAACTCTTAAAGGAAGGGAAAATAAAGCAAAGGCTTGCAACAAGATGGCACTAGACCGGCAATTTTTCGGAATTGAAACTCCAGAAAAGGCAATTTTAGATAGTCATTGATTATGTTTTGGAGAGGGGGGAGGGGTCTGGGAGCTCTCCTTTGAATGTTTCTCAAAATTGTAGTTCTAAAAACGCAGTTTTATACCATCTTTGTTGATGTTAGGGGAAAAAGAGATTCCAGAGCTCGCCACCGGAAAAGTTTCGAAATCGAAATCTTGTAAACGCGATTGTGGGCTATATTTTATGGTAACAGAGGACAGGAAATTTTCCAAAATTTAAGATCCAAAAGATAGATTATGTTTTGGAGAGGGGGTATTTTTTTGAAAATTGTATTTTTTAAAGCGCAGTTTTAGATGACTTTTAATGTCTTAATGATGGGGAGCGGGTATTTGGGGGGGGGGGGATGCTCTCCTGGTAGTTTTTTGAAATCGCTTAGCTACTAAAGATGGAAAAGCCACGAGAGACAGAAATTTTCCGGAATAGTCAAGAACATTGGAATTCAAAATTCGAGAAATTTCGCGAATTTAATACTTTTTTCTGTATGTATTGGATATAGAAGAAAGTATAACGGATTCAAGAAAAATAATTAAAATACTTCAAGAACAGACTGTCCTACTACCATGAACAGAATCCAATATCATTAACAAATCATCTAATGAGTTATTGAAAAAACAGTCAATTTAAAAGTGGTAGAAAAGATAGAAATAAAGTTAAATTAAAAGTTCTACTCAAACAAAAACTATTTTATGAAGAAAATATATTAATTGTCATGTCAAGGGCTAAAAAATACGTTATTAGAAATTTTTAAAACTAGTTCTTTACAATTTTCTCGGTGGAAATAAATCCATAAAAGACTAGAGCCTCTTTTGCTCAACTTCCAAATTGTAAATTTTTGGAGGCAAAGCAAACCAACAATTCTAACAATTTCAGTTCAGATGATTTAGTTATTCTTAGTCAAATAAGGGCAAAAGAACAGGTAAGTGACTGTCCGCTAGAAATTACTGGAAACTGAAGTCCCAAAACTGCAATTTTAAACTATTTTTGGTGACTTTAGGGAGGAAAATGAAAGTTTAGACTCTCCTCTAGGGAGAGGCAGTTGCCCCTTCCAGAACCCCTCCTGCTGTGATCATGTTTCGTAGTGGTTTTTAAGATTTTCTCGGCTTAGTTTCTTCAAAAATGCTCAAAAAGAAATATATTATTCAATAAAAAAATATGTTTTCAATTTGTAAGAGTAAGGGATCCGTTATCATGATGGGGGATTTCAATTTTCCGGGTATTGATTGGAATAATTTTTATCCTGGTAATGGCAAAGAAGAGGAATTTTTAAAAGTAATTGGTGACTGTTTCTTAGATCAAGTTGTAACTCAGGGAACTCGAGAGGAGGCAATTTTGGATCTAGTTTTTTGTGACATAGGTAGTTTTGTTCAGGGGTTGAGTGTAGGGGAGCATATTGGAGATAGTGATCATAACAGCATTAGGTTCCGGGTTAAATTTGAAGTGTGCAAAGATGATAATTTTAGGTTTGTGCCCAATTTCAGAAACACTGATTTTGTTGCCCTTAGGCAGAGCTTGAAAGAGGTTTTTTCGTCAGGGTTGGAAAATAGCGACGTAGATCAGCAGTGGACGGAATTTAAGGATAAACTTGCTAAAACCGTTGGGGACTATGTTCCATTTAGGAGAAAAGGTGTTAATACCAAAATTTGGCCCATGTGGTTCTCCAGGGAGACTAAAGATGCTCTTAATTATAAGCAAGCCACTTTTTGTAAGTTTAAAGAAACTGGTCAGAGTGCGGAGAGGCTCCAGTATGATAAGGCAAGGCGAAATTTTAAGTATTTGGTACGGATTCAGAAAAGGGAGGCAGATGGGCAAAGGCTCATGTCAAGGGAGTTACATCTGGAGCAAAGGCTGGCAGATGACATTGATGGGAACCCTAAGAGGTTTTTTGCTTACGCTAATTCTGGGAAAGCTAGAAACAGTCAAATTGGGCCTTTGGTTGATGAGTATGGAAATTTAATCCAAAACGATAGGGATATTGCAAATGTTCTGAATAACTTTTTTTCCAGTGTGTTTAACGATAACTGTATCTCAACAGTTGACACTAACAAGACACAAGCTATTATACAGCTTGAGGATTTTGTATTTTCCAGGGAGGAGGTTTTATTTCATTTGAAAAAGATTAAAGCAACTAAAGCTCCGGGACCAGATAATATTTATCCAAAAATTTTAGTTGAATGTGCAGAGGAATTAGTGGATGTTATTTTGAATATTTTCAATGCTTCTTATAACTCGGGGACGGTGCCAGAGGACTGGAAGCTGGCTAACATAACGCCACTCTTCAAGAAGGGGTCTAAAGGTATTGCTGGGAATTATAGACCTGTAAGTTTGACTTCGGTGATTTGTAAGATTTTCGAAACTTTGATCAAAATTAAGATCATGATGTTCTTAGAGACTAATAGTCTGTTGACTAGTTTGCAGTATGGTTTCAGGAAAGGTAAATCCTGTACTACTAATTTATTGCATTTCTACGACAAGGTTACCTCAGCTTTAGATGACAAAAAATGTGTGGATGTTGTTTATATTGATTTTCAAAAAGCTTTTGACAAGGTACCGCATGTTGCTCTTCTCAGCAAGTTAGCTGACATTGGAATAGGAGGAAAAACTTTACTTTGGGTTAGAAATTGGCTTACTGGTAGGAAGCAAAGAGTAGTTGTGAGAGGAAATCATTCTAATTGGAATGATGTTTTAAGTGGGGTTCCTCAGGGATCAGTTTTAGGGCCTCTTTTGTTTATTATATTTATGAATGACATCAATGAAAATATTTCTGGAAGCATGAATTGTTTTGCTGACGATGTAAAAGTTATGGGGATTGTCGAAAATGAAGAACAAGTAAAACAGCTGCAAGAGGATTTAGATCATATTACTAAGTGGGCAGATAAATGGGGTATGGCAGTTAATGTAGGGAAATGTCAAGTGCTACACTTAGGTCATGGAAATAAGCGTATGAGATATCGTTTACAGGGTTCAGTCATAAATCAGGCAGAAAATGTTATGGATCTGGGTGTCTTTATAAATCAGGACTTCAAGTTTAGTCAACAGTGCAGTATTGCTAGTAACAAAGTCAACAAAATGCTTGGGTTCATCAAGAGATCTATTTCAAACAAATCTAAGAAAGTTCTTCTGCCTTTATATAGGAGTTTAGTAAGACCTCATTTGGAGTATGCTGTTCAGTTTTGGTCGCCTTATCTGAAGAAAGATATTTTCGTATTGGAAAGGGTTCAAAGAAGGGTAACTAAATTAGTAAGGGGACTCTCAGATTTAGATTATGATACCAGACTTAATAGGCTTAACATGTATAGCCTGGAGCAAAGGAGAGTCAGAGGGGACATGATTCAGTTATTTAAATTTATCAAAATGAAAGATGTAAATGGATTAAATTTTTGCGGGGAAAGCAGGACAAGGGGTCATTGTTTTAAGCTATTTAAATCTCAGGCTAACTTGGAAATCAGGAAAAACTACTACTTTAGCAGGGTCGTGGGCACTTGGAATAGCTTACCGGAAGAGGCGGTAATGAGCAAGGGAGTGGATAGCTTTAAGAGGGCCATTGATCTTCATTGGGGGCTAATTAATTGACTAGGACCAGCCTAGCTGGGCCCAGAGCCTGTTGCTGGTCGTCACATTTGTATTTGTATTTGTAAAAAAATCTGCTCGAGGGCCGGATTTGGCCCGCGGGCCATAGGTTGGATAGCCCTGGACTAGAGCAGAGTGGTCAAAGTTCTTACAATTAATAAAGAGAAAAACAATAAACAACAAAAAAAATTATTTCAGTTGTCCCCCCCCCCCCTCCCTCCTTCCAGCTCATCGCTGCCACATGTATTCATTATAGAATTATGCTATACGTACTTTCAGAAAATTAATACATAATTGACTAAAAATAAGTTCAATCGTCTGACTTCTTTTTGCAATGAACACCGACTCCATCCCGTCTTTGAGGTTCTCTTTATTGAAAAAGAGACACGGCTACTAAATTGTGGAAGAAGTAGGGGCCCGGTTAAGATATTGAGGGGCCCTAGACCAAATACTTTTTTGGAGCCCCCTGTATTCAAACTTAACAATTTTAGCCATAAAAATAATTTCAGCCATTTGGGGGTCCCTACATATCGGGGGTCCCAGGCTATGGCCTAGTTGGCCTATTCAGTAATCAGGCCCTTGAAGGAGTACATAAAAAATGATAATTTATCAGGGTTTCCGCTACGGTCGCATTTTTCGCAAAATGCGAAAAACCTATTTAAATTGCGAAAATAAAACAAGGCGTTTTTGCTTTTTTGCGCAAATAAAAAAGTATAGAAATAAAGAATTAAAAAAAAAAAAAACTATGCATGAAGAAAGATTCGAGAGATTATCAAACAAGAACAGCGACACTCAACATAATCATATTACAATTCTTAGTTCAGAAAATGTTTCAATTACTATTAAGTTCAACAGCCAGTACTGAGTCTTTATTTGCAATATGACCTCCTAATAAATGAATTTTTGTGCTTCATTAAATGTCGATGTTTTAACATTTTGCTAAACTTTTTTTTCTAACTTAAGCTTTTTTGCTGAAGAAGTTTTAAACTCAGCTTAAACCCTGTAATTTATGCATATATTTCTTATGAAATAAGTTTAATTCTTTTTCTTCCAAATGTATCATGTTCAAAAAAAAAACACTTCAGAAAAAAATCCCCCCCCCCAAAAAAAATTCTGATGACGCAACTTACGCCATAATCCCCCCTGTGGACATCTTTGTTGAAATGGGTCAAAAGACAAAGAGACAGAGAAATAATACACCACAAAAGTCATCGTACAATCATATTTTCGAATAAATTAACGATTAAAATTATCATGCATCTTTTTTTATTTTTGCATTGTGTTGACCCTTAAAAGTCATTTGGCTTTATTTTTTATTTATTTATTCCTTAATATTGTGCTTATTACTTTAAAATGGCTGGTATTCGAGAAAAAACACAAACACCATTCGAAATTTGAAGTTTTTCCTCACAGTAGTGGTAAATTTGAATTGTCTTGTAAATGTCTCTAAATTAGTTAATTTATTCCATTCTATAGTAAAGTGCTTGATAAAATGCTTTAGAAAAGATTAGGACCGAAAACAAGGTAAGAAAAGATCAACCGGCAAAGTTGACAAAGTGTGATTAAAGATTTACAGTAAAAAAATTTTATGAAAAATACACATTTGAGTGCTGTAAAAGTTTCTGCAGAGTTAAATGAAAATTTTTACATTTAATTTTCAAATAAAATTGTCCACCAAGTTCTCTGATTAGCTGGATTAAATGGGACCTCTTTTCTCAAAAATTTTCTTGGCTGTGCGAAAAACTCAAAATCAATGATAAATAAGCTCAAAACGCTTTGGAATTACATTTTACTTACAGATAAAAATTAGTTCAACATTTTTGGTTAAATTGTTGTATATTTGTAAATAGAAGAAAAAATTAGGAACCTAATCTTAAGAAACTTAGTTGGACCAGTTAATAAGGACGGTGAAGGTGTTCTTGTGTGAAGGTGCATATGAGCATCAGGACTTGGTAGGGTACAGATGTGATATATCCCCCCCCCCCCCCCCCCCGGTTTGGCGACATCTGATTTTTTGCACAAAATTGAAAGATTTTTCTCCTCAATGAGGCGATCATTTTTTAGGTATGGCATCCCTGCCGAAACTCACCTGTGTTTGGCAACCCGAAGGCAATCTCAGATCTGTTCAAACTTGTTTACTTATCGGTTTCATGGAAGAAAGATTGTTTTTTCGTGCAATATACCTTACAGGAAAGCTTATTTTGTTGTTAGTTTAAAATCGGTAGTTGTGTTTTGATGAATAAATTTTAGAAAATGCCAGTTTCTTCAAACTTGAACATTAATTAAAAGTTAACTCCAACTTGGTGTGTATCTGTAAGGTGCCGTTGTCATATGTTGTTTTGTTTTAGACTGAGTGTGAGGATTTATACCATAAAAAGGTAAGTTTTTTTTTAGAATTAAAAAAAAAAAAAAACTCACTTCTGAAATTCTTTGTTTTTCAAAATCTTCTGGGTATCTTGTAGTTTCTAACAATATTTTTACTGTATGTAAATTAATTTTACAAAAATAGTACGGTTATTTTATTCTAAAAGTTAATTCTTATCGATGCCACGAATTATTTAGACATATTCCATAAACGTGCCTCCTTTAGGTACTGTATTTCTGAAAATAAGTTGACTCAAGCATTTTATAAAAATATGAAGGTGTTATTTTATGTAAAATATCATATTTTTATAAAATGCTTGAGTCAACTTATTTTCAGAAATTCAGTACCTAAAGGAGGCACGTTTATAGAATATGTCTAAATAATTCGTGGCATCGATAAGAATATAATAGGTATTTTGAAAGAATGTCTGAATAGCAAATTAATGTATGGTATTTTTGTATTGTTTACGTTTGGGATGTTCTGTTGAGACATTTCTACTTATCATACATCAAAATTTGAGTAACTAAGCGTTCTTTGGCTGAAATAGTTATTGATTTTGCGGATGTTTTCCGCTTTAAACATCCCAATTTGAATCGCTTTGCTCTTTTTTAGCAGAGTATGAGAAAAGTTTTTGTTCGAAGAAATGCATGTCGGAAAATAGCTTTTATTTCTATTGGTACATATTTCATTGGTGAGCTGTTATAGTAATTTGTTAATTTAAGCATTTTAAATACTTTCTAGTAATTTTTCTTTCTGTACAAAAACTTTTTCTAGTTTATATTTTTGAAGCGTATATTTGCAATGTTTTTTTTTTTCTTTTTTTTGTGGTTTTATGATTTTATATATATATATTTTGTGGTTTTATTGTTGAACTTCATGTAACATATTTAGAAATATTTAGAGGCTAGATTACGAAAATACGGCTTTGAAACGAAAATAGACCAAGAAACAGTAAGACTCGAAGTGTGGTTGAACACTTACTCGGAAACTACGCAAAAAAAGAAAAAGGAATGAACTCTATTTCCAGACGTTTGAAAGGTGTTTTTGATGCTGCATGATATTCTACTAAAATAACTTAAGAAAAAGTTAGATTATTCAATAATATATAGACATTTTTTAAAGTGTAGGTACAAATACTTTTGTGAGATAAAATTTCCAGCACTTTCTGGTCTTTGATTTTTAAAAAATTAAGTTAATTTATTTATTTTTTTTTAAACTTTCATGTAGATTTCTGTTTAAAATTGATCATAGACCTTATAATTAAACACCTATTCCGAAATATTTATTCTAACCAATGGATAGCAGGGGCCAATCCAGGATTTTTTCTCGCTACCTATTTTTGTGAAAGTATTGCATCATTCTATTTTTGTGAAAGATTTTTTTTTTTATCCGCATTGTTTTTGTGAAATTTTAGATGCATCCTAATTTTTGTAAAAGAAGTAGTGGAATAAGTGAAATTTTAGTTCGAAAAGTATAAATGTCACCTAGTATTAATTTTAAGTTTTTTTTTTTTTTTTGGGGGGGGGGGAGCTGAAAACCTAAAAAGTACGAAAAATACCATCATAATTTCAGCTTAATGGTCTATCCACTGTGTACAATATAGGAAATTATGAGAAAAACGGTTCCTTAAAGCAGATGTTTAAAGATTGCGATAATATTGCATATACACTTTGGTGTGAAACAGCTAAAAATGAGTCAAAATACTACAAAAAGGTTTGCATTTAAGCGATTGTTCATATAAACCTGCTTATAATTTTATTTCATGAGTATATTTTGTTTTAAACAGAGAAACAAATTTTATATTTTAAAATGCGAATTTTTGTGAAATTTTCGATATTTTTGTGAAACTACTGATTTTATTACTTGATTTTTGTGAAAGTGCCGATTTCAAAATAAGATTTTTGTGAAGGTACCGAAAAACGGTAGCAAAATCAGCCTGTATTGGGCCCCTGATAGGGTCCTATTTTATTGAAAGTCATAGGTGTATGAACACTTTTGGGAGCCACTGTAGATGTAATGGAGGATATACAATCAGAAATGGAGCATACAACTTTTTTTTAAACTTTTTTTTAAGAAAGATGTGTACATTTTAATCAGTTCTAATCATGTTCCTCATACAATATGCAAGTTTATTTAAATGACAGTTTTAAAATTACATTTAAAATACATATTTACTATTCGTTACCCTCCGTTAAGGTCCAAAATTTTACCTACAAAAGAAATTGACAAAATAATCAATAAAGAATGTGACTAAGGATGTGAGAGTAAAAAGGTGCCTAAAAGAAACAATATACAGTAGGCGCCGCTTAATGTGATCACGGTTAATGTTATCCTTCGCTTAATGTTATCAGAATCGCGAAGTCCCGGAACACTTGTATGTTATCACGCGTTAAAAAAGTCGGATATTGTAATCGGCGTCTTTGTTTATTGTTATCACTTTTTCATAAACTTTCAATTTTTTCCCCGTTTTTGTTCCTCAATTAACAGAAATACAAAGGCAAACCCTTAACTTTCTGTGTATCATTTAGTGGTTTTCAATAGCAAAACAAAGCGAAACCATGCTGGAAAAGATAGAAAAGCTGAATGTGCTTTGAAACTGATTTACGAATGCCAGGGAAAACGGTCAGAGTTTAGTTCACCTATTACTATATGATTAGAAATTTCATAATTTAGCTTTAACTTTGTATAAATCAGATATTTCCATTCTGTTAATTTAATAATTTATAATTTGAAAGTGCGTTCAGTTCAGTTTAATTTGAGGTTGCCAAAATAAATGCACCTTAATTGAAAACAAAAATCATTATTTTGTGTCTCCTGCATTCTTTTTGGTTATTGTTATCAGTCAGTTACTGTTATCAAATTATATTTGTCCCAAAGTGATCACATTAAGCGACGCCTACTGGAAATTAACTTTTTAAAAAATTAAATTTTTTTTTTTTTTGATAAATTTCAACTTCAAAAACCTACGTTTTTTCTATAATGACCCTTGTGAGAAAGTTTCTGGTACTTTTTGATTATTCATTGCCTAAAGTCCCTAAGTTTTGTTACATTGTTAAAATTTTTCGTAAAGTTAAAAATAGATCATAGATCTTACAATTAAATACCTATTCCGAAGTATTAATTTTTCCTAATTGCTAAAGGCCTACTTGATTAAAAATTGTGAGTGTACGAACACTTCAGGAAGCTCAAAGCTTGATAAAATCAAGTAAAATGGTCATTGAAAGTCACTTTACTCTCTAACCATACACAAATTACCCGGTACAGTCTAACTTACAGTTGACAAAAAAGTATTAGAACAATATGAAATTTGTACTTTAAAAAGTAATAAAATGAATTCACAAGAATAAAAAAATTATGTGAAATTCTTACAAAAATATCCTCTTCTGTTACAAATAAAAGTTTAACCTAAATAGAACTTTTTAAAAATTACAATAACTAAGTTTCTATTGCAAAATAAGTATTAGAACATCAAGTTGTTGCACGATTAATCAAAAAAAAAAAAAAGATAACTAAATTGAAATGTATAGTTAGTACAATTGTATTTATTTCAAACTCTTATTATGCTTACATATTGCGCTACCGTATATACTCGCGTATAGGTCGATCTCGCGTCTAAGTCGACCCCCCCCTTTTTCAGAGAAAAAAAATCCAGAAAAAATTTAAAACCCGCGTATAAGTCGACCCCCATACTTTCCAAAAACATCGCGAATTATTTTCAAAGAAATTTCAAAATAATGAACACATTTATTTACAAATAAAATAGGAATTAAATAGGAAAACATTTCTAAAAGCCTTCAAACTCGGAAACCGAGTCGGACGCAAAAAAAAAGTTCATTAAAGTCCGCTTCCGTCATCACCGCGTCATCCTATACATCGGCGACTGCAGAATCGTCAATGATATCAGAGGTTGCGTTCGACGAACCTCACCGGTAAACCGGTAAGTAACCAGTTACTAACCGCGGCGTTCTATGATCAACTGGTTACCGCAGCGGTTACCATTTTAAGCAGTTGATTGGTTGATTTGAGCACGTGATCATTAGTTGTCACGTGATTCACTAACCGGTCGTGCTCGTCGAACGCACTCTCAGTCTGAATGGCGTGACTGTTGACGATAAATATTTTCATACGTTTCACGATATTTGTTAATTGCTGAGTTGATCCTTAATAAAGAAGAATAAAATTATCTTTATTTATGTGTATTATTTAGGTTTTTTTAGTTATTATTTTTGAATAAGTTTACTTTTTCACACGATCAACTTATCAGCAACTACCTGTAACCGCACATCGGCATTTCTCGTAGCTTCCCAGCTCTCGTTGATCGGAAAAAAAATTTTCGGAAAATTTGACCCGCGTATAAGTCGACCCCCCTTCCTTTGATCTCATTTTTTGGACAAAATTTCTCGACTTATACGCGAGTATATACGGTATTTAAATAAATACTCACCGGTAATAATTAAGTTTTAGGTTTATTCCATTTTATTACCTCGAAAACTACAAATTTCACATTGTTCTAATGCTTTTTTTTGCCAGCTGTCTGTTTGCATCTATAGTTACGGAATTTTTAAAAAATTTCTCGAAAGTCACAATGCTCGGCCGGAAGAAGGAAAAAAGGACTTAGTCAAAGTTCAAAAGGGGTCATTTTCATACCCTAAACAATTGCATGGAAGATGGAGCAGGAAAAATGAGTGGATAAAATGAATTCATTTACAGTCGGACCTCCATATATCGAAGTAGAAAATTGCCGGAAAGAAATTTGATATATAGAAATTTCGATGTATAGAAACGATCTTATTTTATCCTAAAAATCTCCTAAAACATTAAAATTAAAGCTCATTTTCGTGCATGAAACCCAATTTCGAATTTATACGAGCAGCGGATTAAATGAAAGTTAATCATTAAAAAAATAACACAAATTACATATTTGTGCCTTCATACATCTTCATTCTTGGGCAATTCAACTCGATCCGCAACATGAGGGGATTTTCGTTTCGACAAATCGAGAGAAAACTAAAAATTTAATCTACTTCACTTGAATGATTTTTACTGCAGCTAAAAGGACTAGGAACGATAATCAACAGACAAAAGGGATGACTTGAAACTGATTTTACAATGTTACTGGTTACAACTAAGACACCTGAAATAAACTTGAGGGAATGTAAGAATTCTAGAACGAAACAACGACCTATCTACACACCCCTCAACCCTAGATTCCTTATGTGTTTCGTAGCAACCTTTAGTGAACATCATTTTCTCCACTGACCTTTATTTTTCATGAGACAAACAGTCTAAAAGGAAAAAAAAATCTACGAATGACTCGAAAAAAAATTCGATATATAGAGATTTTTTTCTATATATAGAAACAATTTGTCTATGTAATGAACATAGAAATTCGCTGGGATTTCGATATCTGGAAAATTTCGATATGTGGAAGTTCGATATATGGAGGTTCGACTGTATTCTTTCGACGAACAAGATCAGAAGAGTACATTAAAAATAATAGTATAATTTCAAAATCAAAGCCAAAACAGCAAAGTCTTACCGCAACAGCATTGAAGTCATAAAAAAAATGGATATCATTTCGAAATTGCACAAAGAATCCCATGCAAACATTCAATTTAAAACACCCACACGAAAGTGTTGCCAAAAGAGTCCAACGAGAAACAAATAACCGTGGGTGATTCCGATTCACAACTGACTACAACTGTATTTATGTCGAGGACTGCATACTAAGTGCCTTGCCTCCATTATTTTTTTATACCGATAGATAGCAGCACCATCACCGGATCGAACAGTTAATGAGAATTTAGAACTAGACCAGGAGCTAATAGCGACGTGGTGCGGGCACCCACAGAGGTATCGTTTCACTTGGAGGACATTGAGACCACGAGTATTTAACGTCGCCCAGTCCCCTTTAATGACGACGGTGGGTCTTCGACCGTCGAGGTTCGAACTCGGGACCCTCCGGCCCCGAATCCGACACCTAACCGATCGGGCTACCGCGGCCCTAACAGTGGCAGACCATTGAGTTGTAACACTAAGGCTACGTTCGGAAACAGGCACCGGTGTCACCGCAAGCGTTCGGAAACGACCGAGTTGGCATTGGTGCCAGTTTCCGAATGTGGCCTAAGAGGAGAGCGAACTCATCGGGAGGGCCGTGGTAGCCCGATCGGTAGAGGGCGCGTTTCTAAACTCGAGACCGGTCGCGACCGAGCGACCGATCGGACCAGGAGTGTTTATAAACTCTCTTCGGGGGCTCCGAACGAAACCCACTCGTGTTTACAAACTCCGATCGTGGTCATTTCGGTCGCGACCAGAGCGACCGCGCTTTTTCGCCGGGCGAATTAGTCACGTGACCGGTCGAATACTGTTTTTGCACAAATAGGCCGCGAAACTACTCTTATTTATATTTTGTTGGCTGCCGCGCTGATTGAGAGCATTAGAACAAAATAGAAAAAGTGCATTTTAGTCGAAAATTCTAAATCATTTTAATTTTTTTAACTACTGACAACCTGATCCACTGAATGTTTGGCGGAATCAACTCTTTTATTTTGTCTGTTCTTTTAGAGGAACACATTTACATTGCATGTTGAAGTTAGAAATTCATTCGTACAGCGGTCCTTAAACGTGGGGATAGAAAATAAATTTAAATTTTTACGCTCGAATGATGCATATGTAGGGTAGAATTTAAAGTTGAAATAATGGTAAATTTTTGTATTTAGCTTGAAACAATGATTGAAAGCTTCGTTATCATATTTAACGCATGATTGTTGGCCCTAATATGCTGTTACAGTTGATATTTTTGCAACTTTAGATCTGCATTTAAGATTCTTTTGATTTTCAGTGTGTTGGTTTTAATGAACAAAATTCAGTTTTATTTGCTTCAAGCTAAATGCAAATTTTATATGTCAACACTAATTCTTTTTAAATTCTATTCCTTGTACATATTAACAGGATATTCTGTTTCTTTTTTTCTGAACAAGAGTTTCATCAAATATCACAATATACTTCCAGTTTCAAAACTTCAACTGAAAAAGTTCTTTCTTTAAAGTAAAGCAGCTGCATTTATTCCATGTTGACAAAATATGATAGTTCTAGCTGTATTACAGAATAGTACTTTTAATTTCCATTTTTTAATTTTAAATGGTTATCTCTACTGAATATGCTCTAAATTTGCCAAAAAACACAAAAAAGGATATATCTTTAAACATCTCTACAAAGGTACTGATAGAAAAGTAGACTGCCAGCTGAATATTACTTAGTACTAATTTACATGTTAAGCTTTTGTTAACTTATGTATACAAGATAGCAAAAAACAATGAGTTCTCAATTTGTACCAGGATACGTGTAAAACATATAATGCTGATTGCACAAGTAGGATGAAAGTGGCATTTTTTGAATTTGATTACCATTTAGTGTGAATGCTCCAATGCTTTTCTAGTACATAACAGCTTCTTTGAAAATATACGGATTTTCTCATGGATGGGAACAGCACTTTTTACCAGAGCTTGAGCATCATTTTCGGTTGATCGGGCACTGTGTGTTCAACCATATTGGGGAAGGGAGTATCATTACCTGCTCTAGCTTTAATTAAAATAGACCAGACTAGCATTTTTAGAAAAAGTTGATTTTTTTGAGCAATATACCTTACTATTCACATTTAACGCATCGAAGAAGAAATTAATATTTGTGCAAAACAAAACTTTTGATGAAATTTCCAAAAAATCATATTCTGATTTTTGTTACAGCATTTAATTAGTGTAGTCCTGAAAAAAAAGGTGGGGGATAATGCGTACAGATGAATCAGTGGTATGTTCAATGAACACTGGTTTGGGAAATTAGAGAGTTGGAGAACATCATGCCCTCTTAACTACACACCTGAAATACTTGAACTGCCAGATCTAGGGGGAGCAAGCCGGAGCTTTTGTCAGAGGGTAAAAATCTACAGTATAACTTCGATTTAACGATACCTGATTTAATGATTTTCTGAATTTAAGGATACATTTCACTGGTCTGGGTTTGACTGCATTGAATGTCTATGCTCCTCGATTTAACGATATCCTTGACTTAATATCTTTTTCCAGTCCCTTGACAATTGTTAAATCGGGGTTAAACTGTATTTGTCTTATTTTTTTTAAGTCGATGTACAAACTCAAAGAAAAATGAGTGAAGACATCAGTTGTCTGGATAAATGAAAGTTTACTGTATTACACGTTTCCGTGACATAAAAAGCATTTGAGTGTTTTAGACTAGCGCTTCTCAATCTTTTGTGACACGCAGACTGGCAAAAGCTGTTGGAAAAAATTTTGCAGACCATTTAAATTTCTTTAAAAAATATATAAAAAAACTTACATTTGCAGACTATATTAAAAATATGCGACACTTTTTTTAGGCTGTGGTTTTTCCTCCATTTATGGATTTATTTTAGAAAAAAAAAACTTCCGACTCAGGGAACGATAAAACTTCGTAAAAGATTGTGTTGACAGCAAAGTTTTTTAAAAAAATTGTTGCAGAGTAATAAAAATAAATGAATAAATAAATAAAGAAAGGAAACTTAACAGGATTTTTTTTTAAAAACGTGAATGAAGAAAAAGTGTTTGTGGACTGGTCATGATTTTTTCCTGCTGACCAGTACCGGTCTGCCGGACCACTGGTTGAGGATCGCTGTGCTTCACTATAAAAAATTTTAACTTGAAAAATTTATTTTTAAATACGGTAAAAAAAAATTAACACGAAACTGAAGGGACTAAATTTTTTTTTTGTTTAAAAAATTGAATTAAATTACACAATACTTTGTCCGGACTAATATATCATTGCGTGTTAACCATATATCATGTTAAACTTTTTTCACTGTATATCCATAGAAGCAAGTTAGGAGACGAGCCCTGGATTGAAAGTATCTTGAATATGTTCCAGTATCCTACAGAACTTATTTAGCAAAAAAATCAGATATTGACAGTTGGCCCAGTTATTCTCATGGTCAGATTTTTTTTTTTCATTTTGCCAATACCTGAACCACGAAGGTTCAGGTAATGGGAATGTTCAGGGTGTGGAAGGTCCACCTACCACATAATTTAATTACCCTAGCAAAAGTTTTGTAGTCCTGCCTACATCTTCGGACATTTTCAAAAACCATATTCAGGGGCGGACTGGATCCCGTAAGAGGGAGTCAACCTTGGCCTCCAAAGGGCGCAAAAAAAAAGGTGTAAAAAAAAATGCAACAAAAAGATGAGAAAAAGAAAGGAAAAAAAAAACAATGGTACACAGGTTTACGAGTTAAAAGAAAAGAAACAGAAAAGGGAAGTCACACAGGTTCGTGAACGCAAAAAAAAAAAAAAAAAAAAAGAAATTGCACTTAAATGTTTTTTTTTTTAAATTGATTAAAAGAAACCTTTCTTAAAAAAAATGTTTTTAGGCTTGAGGGCACCTGGCCATATTTAAATCACTTAGATGGAGACTGAACACTAAGCACCCTTAAATATTTTTTAGTGTAATGTGCATAAAATGAAAGATACAATAAACCAAATTTTACTGTAAAACTATACCACGTTTGCATTTTTCAATATTAAATTGAAAACAAGTCATTTTGAAAGATCTTCTCTATTTTGATTCTTTGAAACTTTACTGGTAATTAGAAATATGCATTACATAAAATGTTTAATACAAGAATATGCTTTATTTAGAACAACAAAAAACTTCTAAATTACGGTAAAATTACAGTTACCCAAATCAACCAGACCGCATTCGTATTATTAGATTTTTCCGATAGTACATTTTAATCTACTGTCGACCCCATTTACACAAATATTGTTAGTTCCACCATATATTTGAATAAGTGGGGATTTTTAACATTGCATCTACGGCATGGTAAATATTCGGTTCCGGGATATTTTATTTATAAGCGGGGTATTCGTTTATCCGTTATGCGATTAAGCAGAGGCGACGGTATTTACTGTACGAATGTTGAAATTCAGAAAAACTATTTTTAAAGAGAAAGAGCTATTCATTGGTCAAGTAGAAAAGCTAACGCTTTTCATGATAAGTGTACTAACAAGTGCTGCAGCGGAGAGAAGGATAATAGCGTGCGCCGACAGAATAATAATTTTCCAAATTGCAGCAAGTGCAATCTCCTTTATTTTTTGCTCAAATTCTGAAAGCGATTCAGATAGTTGTTGTAGAGTCATACTGTATATGTTAATGTATGGCATAACAATAAGAAACGCTTTGAATTTTCAAAAACCATTTTATTAAATTTTTCAATAGTACTTTTGTCATTTACTAATCATAAAACCAGACACATGTTTGCATATATATATATATATATATATATATATATATATATATATATATATATATATATATATATATACAATGGAGTCTCGAAAGTTAGAAGTTCCACTTAATTTGAGGTGTTTAATTTATATTATCAGTTATACAGTTTAGTTCCGAAAAATTGATCTTTATTAAAATCTAAAAATAAATACGTACAGACCTTGTGGGAAAAAAAAAGTTGCTTAGAGGTAATTAAAGCAAAATTTATGCTGAAATATCTGTGATAATTTTCCATGAAGACAATACTTCCTTTTCTTTGCACAAAGAAAAGAGGCTCTTCCATACATTCTCTAAAAGGGGTGCAAATTTAATCTGGAAGAATTTTCCGGATAATCCGAGTTTTCATCGATACGAGCCCCCAATTACCTTGAATTTATTTTCGAGTTTCTACTCTGTACCCATATGGTAGTTTCCGCTTAATGAGATTACTTGGACAATAATTTTGATACCTAGCTAAATTTGTTGAAAGTTTTTCAGGGATCCATCCAGTTTTTATTTTTTGGGACCCCATTTCGTGAAAAAGCTAAATATTTTTGTGAATTTTCTTTATTTTTGAAAAGTGAATCATTTTGAATTACCAGGTTATATTTCAATTTGATAGCTATGATCGTGGCAAAATGATGCTTGTGCAACCTTTTAATTAGGTGTACAAAGGAAATTGTTAATGTCCAAGCTATAGAATCACAAAAAGTCTTTATTGCGAGTCACCACTTTTTCAATTTGTAGTGTCCCATGGTGAGGGGATTCTGAATCTTGACTTTTATTTCATGATGCAAATTTTTGTGAATGAGCTGCATTTACAATGTGAAATTTTGTGAAGTATCCACAAAGTGGACCCAATTCAGGTCTGGGTCAATCCCTGTTCTTATATTTTTTCAAACAATTATGTATGATTAGATACATATTTTGGCAAGCTCTGGGCCACAGAGAGCCAAGGAGGGCCCCTTGTCCGTTTGGTCGATGGGTGTCCCGCTTCCTATAAAACTTATAACATTTCCTGAAATGGCCTATGGTCGGCTCTGGGTGAGCAACAAAGGTTGTTCACAAATTTTGAGGTACTCCCATTGTTGAAAAAGCAACAAGAATAGCTGAAAAAATATGCTGGTATCATTGTGGAACTCGACTATGGACATTTTTGCTGTCGTCATAATATGGCACTCGAGACTCGGGAGAAGCACAGCGTTTTTTTTTTGCAGAAATTTTTTAAGAGATAATTTGAATCACAGACAGTTTTAAATCTTATCAAGATTCTGGTTGAAGTTATTGTGTACTTAAATTTGTTATTTTTGATTTCAATGAAATCCTTCCAACTTGAAACAGCAAAACATGCGAGAAAAATCAAGTAATTTTGTTTGTTAATTGAGCTTTTTACCGAAACAATATTATCAATGTATCATGATTATTACATTGTGAAAGCAAATGAGATAGAACGAACTTCAAAACACCATAATTGAAATAACATTGGACAATAACTATTCTTACTTACCTGTCACAATCCAAAAAAGGGAAGCATATAGAACAAAAAAGGTCAGCAACAGAGTATGTTAGATTTTAAAGTATACTAGCACTCTCTTTTGCTGCCCATTTTGTTATCGATATTTCCATAATAAAGCTCGTTTGATGCAGTAGCGTAGTATTGACGAACTTTATATTAAAAAAAAAAAAAAAAAAACGATGCTCCGTTGAAAACAAAATAAAGACTGAAACAAAGCGCTTTTTGAAAAAAACCTTCTTTGATTCTTACGGCTATAATGCATACTCAACAAAATTAGTAATGAGAGCTAAATATCAATCAATTTCAAATAAGAGCTAATGAATAAGCTGCTCTTGCAGCCTTGTTTTTTTTTTCCAAAGCTTCCCTGATTATAAATTGACGATTAAACTAAGTCATCTTCTCAGAAACATTCAGAGAAAGCCACAGAATACTTAAAATTCATCCGATTGAATTTTTACATGCCTCTTCTTTAGACTAGCACGAAAACAACAATAGGATATTTATTCCTGAATTTTAAAAGCGAACTTTCAGTTTCACAGTAGTTAACACTGACTTTCAAAATCTACACTCCATTGCGCAAAAAAGCGAAATCGACCGGAACGACCGCGCGTTTGTTTATAAACTCCTTCGATTCAGTTGATGACCGTGACGTCAGAGCCGCGACCGGTCGAGATCGGAGCAACCGAAGATCAAGAGTTTATAAACGCCCCCAGAGTGTCGGATTCGCGGCCGTAGGGTCCCTGGTTCGAAGCTCGATGGTCGAAGACCCACCGTCGTCATTAAAGGGGACTGGGCGACGTTAAATAGGCTCGTAGTCTCAACGTCCTCCGAGTGAAACGATACCTCTGGGGGTGCTAGTACTAGGTAGCTATTAGCTCCTGAACTAGTTCTAAATTCTCATTAACTGTTCGATCCGGTGATGGTGCTGCCATCTATTGATATATAAAATAGTGGAGGCAAGGCACTTAGTATGCAGTCCTCGACATAAATACAGTTGTAGTCAGTTGTGACTCTGAATAGGAATAGGAACTCATCGGGCCGTTTTTTGCCCAAGCGAGTATGGCAAATTGATCGCACCTCTTACAAATATGCGTCTTTTAAAAACGCTGGCATCTGAGAAGCACGCGGTCGCCAAACAGCGTTTGGGCTACGCCTGTAGAGCTTTTCCCGGCAGCTGGAAAACCCGTTCAAGGGTTGCACTGCAACTCTGCCAAGTAAGAATGTTCGCGACTCTTAATATTGACGTGAAGTTGCCAACTTAGGGGTTTCCCCCCTAAATTTGGGGGAGAAATTTTAGAATGGGACTTTTTTAGGGGGATAAAATTTTTAGGGGTAAATTTAAGGGTATTAATTGTAGGGTTTTATCAGGTAAAAATGTTTTTCTTTTACCTTTGGAAATATAATTTTTCGATTGTTTCATTTATTTTTTTACTCACATACATTTTTTGAGCCTTTATAGCCCATGGTTTTGATCAGAAATGACATAAAAATACTTTGTATTATATTACTCACTCAGCAGCGAAAAATAGCAATGGTCACGTGACCTTTTAATCCCTTGTGTGACGTCACAGTCAAAGGATCACGTGACTTTTTGACGTCATTTAGGGGTTTTTAGGGGTTTCATGAGTACATTTTGTTTCTTTATTCAATTGAACTTACATATACTATTTTTATTTATATAATTATGTATATTTATAATTTTTTTTACGTATACACCAAAGACAAGGTTTCAGCTTCTTTTAAAGGGCAGTTTTCTTATCATAATCTCATGTAAAATCGTATTAATTGTTTGAGAATCATGACAAAAAAATGCCTATCTTTAAATGGAGATTGAAATCGGTACCTGCTTGTAAGTTACCTGTTTGTAATGAAGTAATTATTCAGGGATTTACTTGTAAGAGTAAATCTCTCGGAGTTCAAATATAATTGAACATATATATTTAATATACATATATACAGTGGCGGATCATCGATAAAAATTTGACAGGGGGGGCACAAAGTAAATTTTTAAAGATTTATATATTAACGTATTAAAAGTAAATATTAAATATTTGTAATGAAACAACTAATAATATTAATTAATTGTTATAATAGTAATAATTAAACATACAAAAGACACAAAAAAAAAAGATTCGAAAAAATTTAACCGATCTAAAAAAAATTCACCGAAAAAATCACCAGTAAAAGGCTTACCTACCTCAAGTTTATCATTGTTAAAAGCCTCACCTCTTGACTGAAAGCCTGCCTCACCTCAACTAGCCTCAGGCGAGTGGTGTCAAGAGGTAAATATAAATATGTCATTCCCGGGAATCGAACCCGAGTCCAACAAAAGATGTTCTAGGGATTTATTTCCGATGCACTAACCACTTGACCAAGAATATCTACACATTCGTTTGTAAAAATGAATCTGATCTTTTAGATGGACGGAGGACAGTGTGGTGATGGGAGTGATGACTGGGACTGGTATCCTATCTGATGGAGTTCTTTTGGGTTTTCTGGAACATTTAACTGTTTATATGTTTATACTTATGTCGTTTATCTTTCGGAATGTTGGTTTTTCGTCGTCTTCGTTTATACTTATGTTTTTATAGTATAAAGTCCTGTGGACCAGTGTATACAATGCTTTGGCGAAATAAAGGAAGATATCCCGATGACCGGTGGAATGTAGATTGCCTAGATATTTATCTAGCTTTCTTTTCTGTCGGTTTTCAGGTCTCCTATCTACAAGCTATCTACAATCAACAATTCGTTATTTTGAAAGAAGACAAGAAATAAGACAAGGTATGTATAACATTGCGGTAAGCCGCTGCGTTTATTTTGGAACATTGAAGTTAAAAAAATTTAATTTCCAGGAAAACACTTCTTGATCCTTTAATGATTTCTGTAATTTGAAATTGTTTCTTATAACTTGGTGTTCAGCATTCAGTTCATGCCGGAGCTGTGTCCATTTGCGATCAAAATGATATAATGCAGGTGCTGTTCTTACTTGGCTCCTGTGGGTTCTGCAATAAAATTCAAATACTTGTCTGTCTTTACTTTGCATGTGCATCTAAGGGAGCTGTAGATCACTTCTGGATTCAGATGCACCTTGACTTACATGTAACAATGTCATCTGAAAAGAAAAAAATATTCACTCAGGTGAATTGTCCATTTCTGGTGTACTGTTCACTTCTGCTGAACCGTCTATCTCAGGGGCCGGGCTATCATCAAACATGTTAGGGTCATCCAGGTGTGGTAGATTATTATAGTTGTAGTTTTGGCGTTCAACACTCTGCTTCGAGTTTGTCTAGGGGCACCCTGGTCAATAGGCTGTTTCGGAGCATTCTTTTCGGGTCGTTAATCAACTTTGACAGCTGTTTCAATTATTTCAGGCACGCGAATCCAAGTTATTTTGAAAATTGGTTTTAATTTATACGTCTCCAAAACCAGCCGATGCGGCAAAATGTTTAAGAAAATACATTATTGCTGATACTGGAGGTACGCATTCCAAGGTAAATGTTAAAATTATATATTTTCATAATTCTACCTCCAATTTATTGCTGCAAATACTTTTAAGAGCAATGCAACTTAAACTACAATTAATCTTTAAAAGCATACCATCATTAGTCTTTTTAATTTTTATAACAAAAAAAAAAAAAGAAAGAAAACTAAGTGGTTTATTGACCTTTGCGCCCCCCCCCCCCTTTTGCGCCCTTAAACCTGTGCACCTTTGTTTCCCCGCCCTCAAAACTTGTGTGCTTCCACTTTGTTTTACGCCTTCGAACCAGTACACCCTTGAGAGTCAAGGTTGACACCCTCGAGGAACCCAGTCGACCCCTGCAAGTAACAGAACACCAATTGAGGCAGTGAGAAGCAAAGGCAAAAGTAACAAGTGGCAGAATTAAAAATTTGGATCCCCAGGCAGTGAGATTGATTCCCCTCCTGGATACAACTTCCTTCCCGGTGCTGTAAATTGTCCTCCATAGTGCATCAAAAACAGAATGTATCTCTCTTGAAAACTCAGTCATATTGGGCACGAGTTCATAAACCGTCTTGTGAGACATAGTACATGCAAGTAAAAGTGCTTTAAATAGCCGCACCTCTGTTGACAATGATCCTAATTCCGGTCAACATTGGACCGCAAGCAATTATTTCCAATTATTGTGCTTCTTTTTATATGGTAATGCGATAATTCTTTTTCAAAACGTCTAAAATACACTGTTAATCAAGAGCGGCATCAAGGCTAGGCAATGCAGGCAACTGCTTAGGGTCCTGCTATGCGTCATTGAAAAAAAAAAAATCTATTTTGTGAAATAAAAATACATAGTCGTATAATATGCTAGGTTTATCTTCTTAAGATAAAATTAACAATAAAAAATAATTAAATTAAAACAAAAACACGACTGCGTAAAAACCGAAAAAACTAAAAAGAAAAATGTATAAGCCCAGTAGTTTAGAATGTTATTAAGTACTACTGAATAACTGCATGGTTGAAACAGTTTTATAACCGTACACAGATAAGACAAATCATCAATTCAAAAGCAGAATAGAAGGATCAACAGTCGGGGCTTATTCAAATTTTACGGTGTTCCGTGAATCAGAAAGGAATGGGCTATACCGCTACGGCCGACTAAGATTAATCACTTTTTTCAAGATTTGTGAAATGATTACATTTTTTTATCTCTCATATCTTTAATTTTAAATAACTATTATAATAAGTTGAAGTTGATTGTCTTTGTGTATTTGTAACATTGTAAGGGTTTATTTTTCGTTTTCTTTTTAAATGAGTGAGTAAAATAAGGTTAGTGTAAGGGTTGGAAAAAAAACTGGATTTTTAGCTTAAACTAGTTTTTTTTTGGTTCAAAATGGGTTTATTTGGTTTAAACACTATTTGTTAGAAGAACAGCTTTATTTTCTGAGATTCACAAAGACTTTGTTTATTGATTGTCAATTAATGTTAAATATTCATAGTTGTACTTAATTTCATGACTATTAATTAAATAATTAAGAGCAAAAACTTGTAATTTAATTTCTCCATAAGTAGTGCTTTCTATAGCAAAAATATTTTTTGAAAATCTTTTAACTTTTGAAAAACTCTACTTAAATAGGCTTTGGTATAAATAATTAATCAGAGCAATAATTTATTATGATATTTAAAGCATAATTATATATAATCAAGAATAAATCTTGCAAATTAATTTCCTGATAATAGTTTTTTTGTGAAAAAAAAGAGGTAAAATTTAAATCATTCATTCTCAAGTACAGAGAGCAATTTGAAGTATGGATAAATAGAGTCTAAATGAATGGAGTCTAAATGAAATGGAGTCAAAAGTCTAATGAACATCACATAGCTTTAAAATTCCAAAGATCAACATATTAAGCAATATCACAAATCAAGCAAGTTTGGTACTGAATTAAGTTTTGTTTGACATATACTTTTTAGGGTATTGAATTGTAAGAAGTACTTGGCCCATTTAATTCAAAGGAACTTAGTTGGTCAGCCTTGTACACTTATGTTCTCAGTAGAATAAGCTGCATTGATTTTGAAAAAGAGAAAGAAAAAACTAATTAACAAACCTGACCCAGATAGCATGCTCACTTGCGGCAAGTTTGATTTTTTCTTGATATTATCTTGTTGTGTCAAACATGACGTGACTGGTTAGAGGCAGACTTTCAGCAAGTTGGGCGGCACCACCGTAAACTACTCTTGCAAACGCTTGTTTGATGGACACTTGTTTCAATCCGGACACCCAGCGCATGCGCGTTAGTATGTATTCTACGTTTCGGCGCCAAACACGGAGCACCAAGCGAAGCGGGGAGCCATGATGGATTGACGAAGTAAGCCGCACGTTGGAACAGCAGAGAAAAGGTATTTATCAGTTTAATATTTATTCAAATGCAATTTTCTTTAAATTGTGATTCAGAAGAATGCACTGGTGTTTATATTTTTTTTACTATCACGATTCACGTCAAAGCATTTCTTTGTAGCGTAGCACATGTTTCAAGCTCAATGTTCTGCTTTTTAAACTTGATGTTTATGAATAATTTTGAATATATGCATACAGATGTCTTAAAAGGCCAAAATAAACTTTCTAACTCTATCTCAAATATACCTTAGTCGTTTTTTTTTTTTTTTTTTTTTTTTTTACGTTCTGTTGGCATTGAATCCTTTCTTTAAATTAATAGTTGATTACTTCATGCAAATAAAATGAAAATCATTCCTGAAACAAAATCAAATCAATAATAAGTATTGTTAATGGGAAACTTTGTTTATCTGCAATTTGCATAACTGATAACATCTGACCATCTGAGAATGTTCTCTTACATTAAAATTAAGTGGAATGTGATAATATTACAAAGTAACAGTTTGAAGAATTTTTTTGTACTATGGTGATATACTACATAGTCTATTCCAGTCAAGAAAAAAATACCTCTGAAAACCAAAGCATATGATAATACAAGCAATTTTCTAAAATTAATACTCAAATTGTAATGTTTTGTTGTAAGTCGAAAATTATTTTTGGTGTTATTAAATCATAAAGTTCTTGTAATTAACGTTTGAAATATTAATTGGGAACTCCGAATATTCTGTGCAGTATTTATTTAGGTAATTAATATTCAGCTCATTTGTATTTTTAATATTTTTCACAATTAGTCAAGTGCATGCATAGCAAAGTGAAATAATTCATTTCGTTTACTTATTCAATCATTTACCAAATCACTTACGTATTCATCAATTAACTAATTTTTCCTTAATTTAATAATTCTCTATTTCACTAATTTTCTTATGCATTCACTCTCTTTTATTCACTCATTTATTTTCTTTGTATCAATTAATAAATTAATTTATTTATTAGTTTATTGTTTCCTTATATTTTCATTTAGTGAATTATTTATTTAATCATTATTTTATTCGAAAAAATTTCTCTCAATCAAATAGAAAATAATACATTCTTCGCTTTGTCCCATGAAAAAAAAAAAAAAAACAGGATCAACTTCTACTTTTTCTTGAAGGCTAAATTTTACTACCAATAATAAAAAATAATGTTTTAACACAAGTTTTATTTTATGTGTAATGTTATTGCTTTATATATTGTTATTTTCAAAACAAATTTCCTATTTGTTCATTTTGAAAAAGTTCAGTCATCTTAACCATTTCGCTTTGCCCCACATTCCCCTGCTATTTATTTTAACTTTTATTTTATGTTTTATATTGAAACAGTTCTTGAATCAGAGGTGTAATTTTTTGTCCGATTTATGCTATATGACAAATTCAAATATTTTTAGTATTATAAAATTGGAAAAACAACTGGGTATTTAAAATTTTTATTCCAACATTTTTTTTTTTTTTTTTGGCAAACGTTCCCAGCAGGGCATGTTAAAATTTTAAAGAATTTTGTAGCCCTGACCTATTATTGTATATTTAAATTTGTTAAAATTCTACTTTAACTTCTACTCTTGTTAAACTTATTTAAGGTACCGTAAAGTCTCGAAAATGAGATGTAGTTGGGGCTCATGCCTCCTCGGATTACAACGTAGCAAAATATTTCAATTTTCAGATGTTAATGAAAATCATTTCATTCCAACTAAAAATGTAACTAAAAACATTAAGCACCTCAAATAGAGCAGAACCCAGAACTTTTAAGACTCTTTTGTATTTTGAATATTCGGTTTGTCTGCTGAATAGGCAGTTTACTGAATATTCAGTGTATCACTAAAACGTTAGTTTTGCTTCAATCTATATATTAAATAAAATTCATAATTTTGTTAATTCGTTGTTAATTGTATTCCTCTTTGATCTTTTCCTGAATACCGGGTAAATTTATCGATTTTACCACCCTGGCAGTGCCAACAAGAGGCCATGTCAGCTTTGTCGGAAATTAGTGGCCCGTCCTTTAAAGGGCTTGGAATCGCAGTAGACAAATTTAACAAGCTAAATGGGGGGACGGGGGCCTAGCGATAAAACCGACAAGTGGATTGCCTTAGCTCATGGCTGCCCTGCACCCTGGAACAAGTGTACCTTTTTTTTAGTAAAAGCTTTTAGACAGAATAACTACGAATATACTATTTGTTCTTCTCATTGAAGGAGTATTTTACATCAAATTAAAATGCAGAAATTAAATATATGATCTTTTGTCAAATATTGATTATAAGCATTTCAAATGAATGTGTTTTCTTTACCAGACTCCTGTCTTCAATCCCAATTTTCAAAATATTGGTGTATATTTCATTCAGTATAAAATTTGCACGAAGTAAAACACAGCCATATTATTGTTATCAGGGACCCTCTCAGTTTTATGATAGGAACTTCAAATTTTACTGACTGGTGAAATATGGTTATTCACACTTTGAGTTCGGGGGGAGACTTGTGAACATGGCATGTTTTACATAACATTAATCTTGAAAAAATCTCAAATAATAGCAGTCCCAGTACTCGATCTCTTGGACAAACATTTGGAACAATGAGATATATGTTTCTCTGGTCGAAACTTCTTCATTTGAGCAGCTGTTTTATGTAATTTCATCGTTTTCTTTTACTTGGGAATACATATTTTAAATTGTTTAGTCAAACTTCATTATTGCAAATCGTTATATTGTTTAAAATATAATGCATTTCCTGTATTTTTTAATCATGTTCATATGTGTCCCAGGCCTGATTATGTTCTCCTCAAAAAGGGCACATATAAGCAATTAAAGACATTTTTTAAAAAGTCCATGACACAAAGAAAAGGCTACCTATTAAATCTTGGAGATATTTTGGTGCTGCGAAATTGATAATATTTTTTTGAAAAATAAAGAAATGTCAAAAATTGTTCCCATGTGTCCCTTTCCCTACAGCTAATGAGAAGGAATATTTGGGTGTTTAAAAACTTGTAATTATATCTCCAGGTTTGCCAAATCATCAGCTAAAATTTGCTGAATATGGGATTTTGACTATTACCTCCCTTCGTGGCATTCTGATTTTTATAAATCTATGTCGTTTTCTCGTGGCAAAACTTCAAGTAAGATGCAGTGCACATATAATGACATACTTATGTGTTCACTTTTTAATTGTTTTGATTTTGTTCTTGCTTAAAATCAAGTATTAATTCTACTTTTTCCTCCTTTTTTCGAAAATATCCTACTTTTCGACACTGGAAATGTTCTATGTGCTCTGTAAATTTCATGCCATCTTTCTAGACATGTTTGTTGCACAGCATGATTTACATTTGCACTGATTATTGTTAACTATTTTGAGAAGGTGTTTTAAAGAAATGGTTTAAAATTTAAAAACATTTCTTTGAGATCTCTATACCAAAAAAAAGGGAAAAACATAACTTTTGTGTCTAACACGAGGCCTGAAATATACCTGTGCAGAATGATTATTCTGATAATTATTGTAAGATTTTTTACCTTTATCGAAACAAAGTTTGCTTGAATAATTTATTTTTTGCCTGTGGATTGCCAGATGATTTCATACGTTCCCAGACAACCACGAATATCTGTTAGACATCCAAAAAGATCCACCACATATCGAGATATCTGCTGGATATTTTAGTTATCTGGCAGACATCCAGGAATATCCAAGTCATGGATTTGGAGTTTCTAATATCTACCAGATATCCAGACTGTTACATGTTTTAGATATGGATATTCGGATATCCACTGGACATCTGGGTATATCCAAATCGTGGATTTGGATTTTTTTCGTATCTGTGAGATATCCAGACTTTTACATGTTTCAGATATAGATATTTGGATATCCTGTAGATAACTATTCGATAACCTCCATGTTACATAGCAAATGTCTAGGACATATCTTTTCAAGATATCTCCTAGATATTTGACTTATAGATATTGTAGGGTTTATTTACATTCAGACATCTGCGTGAAATTGTTTTATTTTTCATGTTTTATTAAAAAACAATATTTTTTATTGCACTGAAATGTGGTGGCATAGTGTTAATTAACTGTAACTTAAACGTTTGAGGTCTCGTGCTCTCTACATTTTACAAAACGTGGTTAATCAGTTAGAGTCGAGCACCCACGCCATTTCTAACCCTTCTTGTGTTTTGTTTTGAACGCAAACGATCGCTGTGCTCAATACTTTGAGTTTGTATTATGTATTAATTTGTATTAGTTTATTTCTTCATGTTATTATGCATATATTTTTGATATACGTTGGTTTAATTTGCATTCTAATTATTTTGAATTTTAGCTGTGGTTTTATGCTTTTCTTTGCTTAATAATTCGTATTAATAAAATTTGTAGGTGAACAATTATTTAGCATCATTTCTTTTCAATCTTTATAGTATGTTTTTGACATAACTATGTTCTTTTTTAGCAAAACTAACATAATGGTTTAACGTGTGAAATTTTTTTTCTAGCATAAACTCGCTTATTTTTGTAGCATAACTAGCTAACTTAATGCGCCATGCGAAGGCCAGGCATAATTCAAAGATAGCTACAAGCCCAGCTGTAGATGCTTCCCAATCTATTATTTAATTTTTTTATGTACAGTATTTGTTTATGTGTATGTAAATAAAGATCTTTGTGCTATTTCTGTCGGTTTCTTCAAATTTTTAATAAAAGGATTATTTTCACTAAAATATTTGTCATAAGATATAATTTTTATATGTTATAATTGTTATACGATATAATTTTTCAGCTTCTCAAAAAGTGGAATGAAGTCAAGATTACAGTTCCAAACACAATGTACATAATTTGATTATACAGGGTTAGGGAAACCTGAAAAAGCAGGGAGAGTACAGGAAATTCAAAAGTCCTGGAAATGTTGATAATTTTTTTACAACTCTGGAAAATGCAGGGAATTTTTATTAAATTGAAGTTGCAAAAACCAATGCCCAAATATGTGAACTTCCAAAAAAGAAAATAATAATTGAAAAATGAGAGATGAAGAACAAAATAAAATTAAGAGATGGTAATTTTTACTTTGAAGTTTTTTTTTTGCTTTAGTACGTTTTTAACTGTCTAGCATAAAAGCAAACATTGTTTATTGCTTTGTTTGACATAAATCTTGAATTTTATGCTAAAAGACCTTTTTTTTTAAAATAAAATTAAACATTACCTGAATTCAGTCACAACGCTATTATTTCAGTTATGATTACTTTTTATTTTTTTTTATTGGAGGAGAAATGAGGGAAAAGTCATCCTTTGTATGGAAGAAAAAAAAAAGGAAATCTGTAAGTAATTACTACAAAGTTTGTAAGACAGATATAATAACTCAATTTTTTGTATTAATAAATAAGTTATTTATAAATAACTATCAATAACATGGCTGTTATACTGCATTGAGCCTGTAAAATTGTATATAGTTATAAATAACTTATTCATAAGTTTAAAAAACTTCGATTTCTAAAGCCCTAAATCTTTACAACTTCATACTATTTGAACAATAAGACATCGTTTATGATATTGTGGAAATTAAAACTTTTCGTAAGAATATACAGTGAAAGACATGGTACTAATTTGTTTAATATTTTAAAGCTGTAAGAAAATTTACAGGTTTAAAAATCATAACTTTTTGTATTAACTTATGAGTTAGTTATAAATATCAACACTTTTACTCATATTAGTAAATGGGCTGTTATAACTGCATTGGGCCTTGAAAATGAAGATATTTATAAATAATTTATTTTTTAATACAAAAATATGCGATTTTTAAACCTGTAAATTTGCTTACAGCTTTAAAGTATATTTAAAACTACATCAAATCCAGAGAACATCGTTTTTGATATCTCATATACATCTAAGCGATTTAAAATGCATATCTATTTCATAACTATACGATATCCTAGAGCTATCTGGATATAATATCGTTTGAACATGAAAGAGATATCTATAGCATATCCAAGAGCTGTCCAAAACCTCCCTTCCATATCTCCAGCATATCCAAGGGAGATCGAGATATCTCGACGTCGCTTGGATTCCAGACGTTGCAACCTTTTTACCTCTGGTGGATATCCTCTTGGACATTTGGATATGCTATAGATATCTGTTGGATAAGGTCAATGTTCAGCTTGTTATCTCTTAGATATCTACAGGAAGTAGTTTGGAGATATGTGGCTGTCTGGGTTTAATATGGCTTTATTTCGGAATTCAAATTAAATTGTATACATAGCTTAACTGTAACTTAGTTTAGCTTCTAGCAATAACTTGTTTTTATTATTCAAAATATTAGCTCCATTAATAATATTTGTCTCCAATTTTAAAACTAGTTATATTTCCATAAAATAATTTTAGTCGACAATTTCAAAATAGTATTCTTGTTTGTTGACTTCACTTTGAGCTCTGGTTAAATGTATTAGCAAATATAGCATGTCCTATTGTTTATTCTTATGTTTTTTTATAGCTGCTTGTCAAAGAGTGTATAAGGATATATGGCAGCTGGCATCAAGAAATAATGTGAGTTTTTGAGTACAACATTATAATTTTTATTAATAAACTTCATAAATAGGATTTTTTAAAGCTGGGTGGTCAGGTTTTTGACTAGTAACAGTCTTTTACACTTGCACCTCTATTCAAAAATGTTTACCATATCTTAGTAAACGTAACCTATCATATTTCCCAAGTTTTATTGAATGGCTTTATATAAAGTATTCAGCAGCAGAATAATTATTTCCCTTCTTATTTGCTTTCAAGGTAAATATTCATTTTCAATTTTCTTTTAGGGGTCAAATAGGTGTGCATAAATAATACTTAAATGTATTTAATGTTTGGCAAAAAAAACACTTAGAGGTAAAAATGATTGTTTTTTTTAAATAAGTGCATTAATTATAAATACTTTTAAGTTAATTGGACTGACTAGATAGTAAATAATTGTGAAATTAACATTAAAAAAGAATATCATGCACTTGTATATGAGGTTAGCTCTTTTTGAAAATCTTATATATACATCCCATTTAGCATGTAAGCTAAATTAATGCATTTTGGCTATGTCAAATATATATGCTAGCTTGAATTTTTAAAGAAAAGGGGGGAAAACACAAAAATTTTTGAGTATGCATTGAAAATCAGATTTTAAACTTGTCATTTCATTTTACTTCCTATCATGTTTAAACCAACCAATTACCCATTTAAAATTTCAGCAGGATTTATGACAGCTATTGCAAGTTTTTAATTTGTATGTTTTTTCAGTAAGCTTTTGTTCGCAAGCAAATTTGAACGATTGGAGTTTTTTAGTTTAAACCGGTATTGTATTTCCGTCATATTTACAAACCTAAGCTTGTTTGGAAGTAATAAATCCTACAATTTGTGTGGGGAATGCTACAAATAGGTGTTGACAAGTCAGGATTTTTGTTTTGAGGAAAACTCACCAAATTAATTTTTTTTTTTCTATTTATGGGGAATGTGAAGGCTGGATTATGCTATTAAACTATCATTTCTAAATTTTACTTAAAACAAAGTGTGTCTTCTTTCAATCAAAGATTTTCAACAAACGTGAAATATTCAGTACTAGTGGTACCCGCACGGCTTTGCCCGTAATAGAAAAAATTAAAAGATCTTTTGGTTCGCCTGTATATTTACAAGTAATATATGAGGAATTTTCTCGCCAGTTGACTTGTACCCATTTTACGGTTCCACGTTATGATCATTTCGTATCTCGCCAATTGGCTTGGGCCCATGTTACGGTTCCACGTTATGATAATTTCGTAATTTACTCAATCATCTTACGAAAATTTTGTTCTAAAAATTGGAATAGAAAAAGAACCACATCGAATTTTCGAAAAATCGCTTTGAGGTGCACATCCCCATGCTACAAACTAACTTTGCCAAATTTCATGAAAATCGGCCGAACGGTCTAGGCGCTATGCCCGTCACAGAGATCCTTACAGACAGAGGAACTTTCAGCTTTATTATTAGTAAAGATTTTTTTTTAAGTTTGCTGATACAGTGAAACCTGTGTAAGTTGACCACCTGCAGTGCACTACTTTAATGGTCAACTCACAGAGTTTGATTTATATGATAAGGGCTAATTCCGTGCGTGAAAAAAGCGGTCAACTTAAGCTTACAAGGGTGCTCAACTTCACAGGTTTTACTGTACCTACTTTTAGTTATTCTCTTAGGTGTTTTGTTAGGTACTTGTTGCTTGGTTAGGTTCTTTCATACATAATTTTCATCATGCTCACCAACAATTCCATCAATGTTAAACTTAATTTTTGTTATTATATTTTCATACTTGAGCTGAATTAAATTTTGAACTTCCATATGAGGCAGTGAGATTGCAAAACTCTATAGCTCTGCCAAAAAAGTTATTTTGTTCCGCATTTCACAGTCGAGCGTTCAAAAGCATGCGGCATGACATAGTGCTTAAAACTGTCTTATTAAGTAAAAAATAATTATTTTTATGCTAGTGTTTAAAATGATTATTGTAGCTCAAAAATAATTTTAGATAAGTGTTTTTGAGATTTAAAGTTACTTTTTTGTTGAATTTTATGCAAAATACCGAGCTGCTCCTCAAATTCACCACAGATCAGGGTTGAGTTTTGGACTGTCTAAAACTGGTTTCGGACAGAACAGGCGGTTTTTACCGTCCAAAAACACACTAATCTGTCAAAGTATGCTAAAGCTAAAAGTGTAATCAAATCAACTCATATTTACTGCAATATTAATAATGCATAAATAATAAGTTTTAATTAATGAGTATTTGTATTTTCTCTGAAAGGTTCATTAATAAATATTTTATTTAAACAAATTGCCCATAACTCTATTATGCAAAAACTTTCTTAGTAACAGTTGGTAGAGTTATGAACAAAAATTCACTGCACTACCAAGACAACTAGTTTCAGTTCCATTTATAACTCAGAAAAATGTTATTAAATGTAATTTTTTGGTGGAAAAAAAAAAGAATTTTTTTTAATGGTTTTTGCGTTCAAGTTTTACATGATATTTTAACATTTTTTTTATGATAGATTAAAGAATAATAAATTGATTAAATACATTCACTAAAATTTTAAAACTTGTGCATTTTTTTTAAATTCATATTTTAATATAATATACATTCTGCAACTACTTACTGCATTTCAGTCAATTATTGAACTATATTTTGAAAACTTTCTTTTGTACACGTGCATAAATGCCAAAAAGTTTGGTTACTATTATGAAATAAAAAAAAAAAATGCGTACAATTTAGAATTAGCTGCATCATTCAGTTACATATATTTTTATACTTGAATGTTCACCATTGAATGAATATTCAATATAAAACATAACTTTGATGCAGTTTCTTCTGTTTTTGATATTTTCTCACAAAATAGTTTCTCAAAAAATGTAGTGTTGGACAGGACGGTAAAAACCGTGGTTTTTACTGTTGTGTCAAATCTTGCCAACCCTGCTACAGATGCTTGTCAAATTGTTTCTCCAAGGTTGGCAACCCTAACCCTGGAAGGTGCTGCTGTACAGCATGATTTAAAAAAAAATCAATGTTAGTCCACTTAGGACGTTATCTTTAAAGTCATTTTATTCAAAACTTGCATATGTCCACTTACATCCCTTCGCTTCTCACTGCTTCATCTGATGTACTTCTAAAAGAAGCTTCGCACTGTTTATATTTGCTATCATCTGAAAAAATATATTTTGGTACTGGGATTTTAAACTATTCATATTAGCTGAGACTTGTTCATGCTATTAGAAGGCTTAATCTGCTTTGCGCCCAGAGTTTGGGGATCTGTAAATCAGTTCCTGATCTTGTAGAAATGATCGCTTATGTTAATGCCACAGGACCAAAATGTTTTAACGGGTCTAGTTTGCATTTCAATGCTGGCGATTATTTTTGCATTAAATAGTTTTGAGAATACAAGGCTAATTTTTCTTTTAAAACATGTTTCAAAAGTGAAAACGTCTCCAAAAGTGATAAAACTTACCAGCAAAGATTCTTCTTCATTTTTAATAGAAGTAAAAAACAGAAATTGTGTGGTAACAAAAGCTCTCCATTGAAAAAAGATTTGAAAATAAATGCAAATATAACATTAAAAATATATTTCTCTTTAAGTTAACATTAGCAATTGGTGGTTTTCAAGTAGCCCCTTTAATGCGAGTAGGGTTCATAACTGGGGAACTATAGTTTATGCCTGTCTTTAAGACTACTGTTAGCAGAATTCTTTAATGAAAGTAAAACTTATAATTTTTTTACAATGCTTTTTTTTTAGGACACAAAGACATAAAGAAAAGTGTGAAGAATCGATGTATTATAATATTCTGTAAATACTGTTGGACAATTTGTTTGTAATTATTGTTAATAAAAAGTCTTTATTGATTTATTATAACCGTCTTTTTAAATTTATTTTGTGTTTGCTGAGAATAGGGTTACCACAAAACTGAAAAGTCTCCATAGAATAAAAGTTTATTTGATTGATGCTTGTGCCATATTTGTATATCATAGGAAAAAAAAGAACGGGGGAAATAATTTACTAGTAATTTATTCTCCATATAATTTAGTTTGAATTCTACATTTTAACAAGTATATTTTATTAATATAATGGCAAAAATTAACATTTCTGGAGAAGTCTACTGTATCAATTCAATGTTATTCAGTACAACTTGTACAATTTGACCTATACCTTACTTCCTGTGCTCTAATTTGTTAGAAGGTCGCTATGGGACCGTGAGCTAAATGCCAGTTCAATATCCAAAAACAAATTAATTTATTTAATAATAATATAATGTTACGTTGAATTTGGGATTTGTTTTGTGTTCATCTGCTTGATAATCAACTGTTCTTCATAAAATAAGATGAATGTATGATCACACATTAGCAAACTTTTTACGCCTGAATCAGATCCTACATATAGTAAATAATAAAGTAAAAAAAAAGGCTTCAAATTTACTTGAAAATTGGGTTTAAATTTACATTCACATGTATATAATTAACATTGTATTTACAGCATTCGATGAATGCATGAGAATTTTTGTTAAAGAAAAATGAAATGCCGTATTCAAATTTTAATTGGTAAATAAAGCTAGTACAGTGATACCTGTATAAGTTGACCACCTGTGGTGCATTACTTTAGTTGTCAACTTAAACAAGTGTCAACTTACAAAGGTAGATTTATATGATAAGGGCCAATTCCGTGCCTGAAAAAGCGGTCAACTTCACAGGTTTTACTGTACTACATTGTGTAAATTGGGATATAAAATTTTGAAAAGGTTTTAATCCTTTATTAAAAAACAAGTGAGAATTTGTTTAGAGAAAAACTTTTATAAAATTAGCAGTTGTTTAGCTTTGCGTTATAACTTTTGCAAATTTTCTGAAAACAAAAGTTTTGTTGTATCAAATTTTCGTGAATCAGATCAAAGGTACTGTTAACTTATTGCAAACTATTACAAACTTCTCTTGGATGCATAAATATTCGTTGTTATATTTAATTAAATTTTTATAGTGTAAAATATTTTTCTACAGTTATTGCTAAAACTAAAATAATTGTTTACTAGAAATACTACCAATTTTGAGACCTGATTTTTTTCAGACAAGTGTACCCAGACAACCACCTATCTTTAAAAGTCATCTATAAGAGATCCACTAGCTATAGAACTAGAGATGAGGCAAGTCCAAAAGATGACTATAAGATGTCCGAATGTCTAAATGAATATCTACCAGTGGTCGAAAGGTTGCACTTTTTTGACTCCCACTGACGTCGAAAATATCTAGACGTTCCGCGGCGATTTCAGAGATATCCAGGGGATATTCTGGATATCTCATAGACATCCGGAGAATGTTTCTTGCATATTCATAGGATGTCATGTCCAGATAGCTTTTGGATGTCTTAATAACTGGTTATTGATATCAATTTTTGATCCTGTAGATGTATAGGAGATATAAGAAACGATGTTTTATAGATTTAATGTTTTTAAATATATTTTAAAGCTGTAAACAAATTTACAGGTTTAAAACAAGCAACTTTTTTGTATATTAATAAATAAGTTATTTGTAAATATCTTAGTTTTACATTCTCAATGCAGTTATAAGATTCATTTTACTGATAATTATGAATAAAAGTGTTGATATTTGTAAAAAACTTATTTATTGATATATGAACAAAAAGTTGTGATTTTGAAACCAGTAAATTTGTTTACAGCTTTAAAATATATTCCACAAAAATTAATAAGTTATAAAGTCGGCATTCATTAGTTATTTATACTTTTCTTCTTTTTTCAAAAACCTTCAACAGATGGGTTTTCATTCCATGTGTACTTATGAAATATTTTTTTTTTTTTTTGCATACTGTTCCAGATTTTCCCCAATTAACTCCGCCCCCCCCGCCTTGCTAAAAAACAAAGAAGCAAGATGCTTTTTTCTTCTTTGTTTTAAATTCAAGTCTCAGTTTTGTGACTACTGGATTTAGTAGTTTTTTTTTTTTAAAGATTTATGTTGAAAAAATTTTACAATTTAAAAAGTGGTAACTCTTTGGTGTCAATGAATAAATAATCTAAAAAAACATCACAATTCTTCTAAAAGTGATGAGGACAAAACATCTCCATTCCTTTTTTTCTTTCTCATCATTTCAAGCTTCGATGTACCGTAACTAATTTTCAACTGCAACTTCCATAGCAGAATCTGTTGCGAGGAGCCTAATACTTGATTATTCCTATTTTGAGCAAAAACTGAGAAAAATATAAGTAATTTTAAAAAATACATGTAATGCTTGGAACTTACCTATTTTCTCTGAAACATCCATTTTTTCTGATTATTGTTCTTAAGAACAGTCAAGTAAACTTTTCAATTCAGAAAATAAGATTAAATAGTATAATGATGGATGATAATGTACAAAGCATGTGTTTTGCTATTTATAATGATTAAATTATGAGATATACTTACCTTACGTGCTTGAGCAGGATACAGCTCGGAAAATATAGACTTCACAGAGATGAAACATGAAAGAGATGCTACGTCAATTAAACTAGTGCCTCTTACATGTTCTTCCCTGTGCGTTTTGCCGGGGCCTTCCTTCCTTTCTTTCTTAAACTAAAACAGACAAATATTTTTATGTGAATCAATTGCATAGCATTAGTAATAGCTTCAAAAATATCACTATACCGAGTACTTAGTGCATACTCGGCATGGTGTTCATGAGGCAATGGTTTGAAGTATGTCTGACTTTCAGTACACTGCCAAGTTGAGTACTCACCTAAAGCGCTATTTGGTACGGCACTTGTGAAATCAATTAGGAACATCAATCACGCAAAACGTGAATTTTGAAAACTTGAAAGCACCACTGTTATGATAATTCATATTCCAACTTTATAAAATTTACAGTATTCAGATATTTTCAAACATCTCTAATTTCAATACAATAGCATCCTGAAAACCTGGCACCAGCCATAGAAACAAGAAATGAAATCTAGGTATTATAATGGCGCCTAGTATATGTTTCTAGTCATCAAAACAAACAACCTCAGCCATTTTTAATGAATCAACTATATGTCCCAAATAGAAAGCTCACTGTCAATAACTTCTCCTGTATACTACACACTACCAATTGTAGTGATGGGCATAATCAAGAACTTTTGATAATCGAGATCTCGGTAATCGAGTACTTCTGATAATCGAGATCTCGGTAATCGAGTACTTCTGATAATCGATGTAATTGATAATTGAGACTTTTCCAAATCGAGAACTCGAGCAATTGATAAGAAACCTTTTAAAATTGATAACTCGAGTGATTGATGCGAGAGCTTTTGGAATCGAGAAGTCAAGATGTGTCAATCGAGAAATTGAGCTGTGATAATTGAGTTCTCAAGGGATCTTGAATAATGGAGTGATTTGATTATGAGAACTATATTATGCCCATCACTAACCACTAGCATATTTCTAACATGCACAGAAAAAAATGGTTTTTTAAAAACAAAATTCGTAGCATTTGGAAGTTACTTCAACAAATTTACTCCTTCAATCACTGGTCCTAATCAGAGTCAGGAAAGAAAAGCTTTATTGAAATCCAAAATGGAATCAAATTTGCCACCTAAGAGTTTGAAAACTAGGCATTGAATCAAAAATTTTCAGCCGCAAAATGTGACTGATGACTGCTTATTTTTAACACTGGGTCACTTGGTAAGCCAACAAAAAAAAAAAAAAAAAAAAAAAAAAAAAAAAAAAAAGAAAAGAAAACTGGACCACATTCCAGCAAGATGAAAAAACTTGGACGCCCCGTTAAACTTTTGGATAGGTGAAATTCTTAATTTGCCAAAAAGGAATTTCAAACTTTGCTGACTTATAACATACGGTTATACACACCATGCGTACATTAATAATGAAAATCTTTATTCAGATTCAGGCAATCAATAATGGAAATAATGTCGTTATATTTGCCAAATAACCAAACATATGCTGAAAAAGCGCATAACTTCCCATCAGGGCTCCCCTACTTGCATGAAAAACTTTTAATGCCTATCCAATAACCCAGCATTTTAGAGCTACACCACTTCTTGGTCCCGCAGAGTTTTCTGGATTTGACTGTAATATCATTAAAGTGCAACAATCTGAAAATCAAACAAAATCATGATTAATACGGAGGGGTTTAATTAGGAGTATGAAATAAATACATTAGTTATTATAGGTAAAGTATATAAAACAAAAAATTCTAACATATTTGATAACATAACTACAGGAAGAAACCAATAAAAGTTACACATCGGACTAGTGTAAATGATGATACGTAGGATATCAGACATAATATGAATGGCAAGACGAAGGGTTTTTCGGTTTTTATCACAACACAACGACAAAATTTTCAATTTTTACAAATAAAAAGAATTGATACAATTTAAAGAAAAGATTCAGACTCTTTGATATTTGAATACACATTGAGAGAAAACTCGAATTTGTGGAAACTGAGTTTGCTTTATCTTTTTAATGCAAACCTAATTTTGAGCAATGTATGCATTTGAACAATTTAATTAAAAGGATATACTTTTTTTTTTTTGGAGAAATTTGAGCATAATACAAATCATTAAATTGGACATTCGGATACGTTGACACTTATAAAATTAAACTCAATTTTAAGTTTTAGCATCCCATTTTTCATCACAGTTATAAGAGTTTAAATATAATTTACTAGCAAAGTAACACAAGCATAGAAAACAAAGTACCTAGCCTAGTTGTACATAGATTTTTAACATTTAAGAAATAGCAACGAATGAAAGATTTAAGAAATGCAGACCAACCGTACACGCACAGAATCAAAGTTTGTTAGGGTTAAACTTGTAGTTTTGACTCCTCATATCATTAACCTTTCATTACAAACTTCCGTTGAAAAACAAATTAACACCTGTGGAAATTAAGAAATGAATATCACCTTCACTAAAAATTTAATCTTGCGTAAAGAAACAAAAGTCAGCAGACTTGAATCTCCGCATCGTCACAAGCGATCTTGAAAAAAATCAACAAAGTTTAGAAGTAGAAGAAGTTAGAGTTTTCTCAGTTTACACAACTCGATTTTTTTTAAAGAGTACGAATTGGGAAAAAAAAGAAATCACTTTTCTTCTATAAAATTTCAAAATAAAATAATTTCGCCGCAGAATTCAGAATACAAACAAATCCGGTCAGATCTAAAAGTCAAATATCTTGAAGTCATCCTGGAAGTAGACATTCGTGGATATTTATAATGCTACGTACGGGATATTGAGCAGTTATCTATAAGATATCCTAATATCTATATCTAAAACATGTTACTGCCTAGATCTCTGGAATACATGCACAAATCCATATCCATGATTTGGAGATACCATGATATCCTAAGGATGTCCACATATCTATATCAATGATTTAGACATTTTTGGACATTGTTCAGATGTCTAAGAAATCTAAAAGACGTCTGGACATGTTATAGACCTGTTTAGATGTCTTTGAGATATTTGTGGTTGTCTGGGTAGTATTATAAATTCAAATTTTTAATACAATAAAATTTGTTCAATAACGAATATTTCTGCAATGAATACAATAAAAGTATGTTCTAGTTTGCAGTGGGTTCACAATACTTTTTGTTAAAAATGGCTACTTATTCACTAATTTGTGGAAAATTTGGTACAACAAACTTTTCTATTAGTTTGCAGAAAATTTTCAGAATTTGATGCACCTAAGCAAATTTGCAATGAACCTGCAACAGTTTGATATGACTTACTGGACAAACTTGCTGCAAGTTCAGTTCGTGGGGACTACAAGGCTTGCATCAGACTTGCAGACTTGTCGCATCCATTTTGATGCAAGTTTGCAGAATTGCAAAGCCTGTTTGCTGCAAGCAAAAAAATGCTATGCAAATTTGATATGAACTGGTAGCAAATTTGATATGACAAAGCTCAGTTTGAAGCAAACTTGTCACAGCAAAGCTTCAGTTGCTTTGAACTTGCAGCAAGTTTGATACCACAAAAATGACTTTCCTACTGGTTTGCAACGAACTTGCAGCAAACTTGATAAGACTTGCAGGACAAACTTGCTGCAAGTTCACTTCGTGGGGAAAGCAAGGCTTGCATAAGCTTGCATCTCGTTTGCATCTGACTTGCAGACTTGTCTCATCCAATTTCATGCAAGTTTGCAGAATTCCAAAGCAAATTTGTTGCAAGTTCGCTGCAAGCAAAAAATGATATCTGGGCACTCACTCTGTCTGTCAGTGTCAGTCACTCTGTCAGTGAAACAGTCAGTCAGTCACTCTGTCAGTCAGTCAGTCAGTCACTCTATCAGTCAGTCAGTCAGTCACACTGTCAGTCAGTCAGTCAGCCAGTCTGTCAGTCAGTCAGTCAGTCAGTCACTCTGTCAGTCAGTCAGTCACTCAGTCTGTCAGTCAGTCAGTCAGTCACTCTGTCTGACAGTCAGTCAGTCACTCTGTCAGTCAGTCAGTCAGTCAGTCACTCTGTCAGGCAGTCAGTCACTCTGTCAGTTAGTCTGCCAGTCTGTCAGTCTCTCAGTCACTCTGTCTGTCAGTCAGTCAGTCACTCTGTCAGTCATTTAGTGAGTCAGTCACTCTGTCAGTCAGTCAGTCCGTCATTTAGTTAGTCACTCTGTCAGTCATTCTGTCAGTCAGTCATTCTGTCAGTCAATCAGTCAGTCAGTCACTCTGTCAGGCAGTCAGTCACTCCGTCAGTCAGTCAGTCTGTCAGTCAGTCTGCAAGTCTGTCAGTCTCTCAGTCGTCACTCTGTCAGTCAGTCAGTCATTCTGTCAGTCAGTCAGTCATTCTGTCTGTCAGTCAGTCAGTCACTCTGTCTGTCAGTTAGTCAGTCACTCTGTCGGTCAGTCTGTCAGTCAGTAAGTCAGTTTCTCTGTCAGTAAGTCAGTCACCCTGTCAGTCAGTCAGTCAATCAGTCAGTCAGTCAGTCACTCAGTCAGTCAGTCAGTCAGACAGTCAGTCAGTCACTCAGTCAGTCAATCAGTCAGTCAGTCAGTTAGTCAGGCATTCAGTCACATTGTCAGTCAGTCTGTCAGTCAGTCTGCCAGTCTGTCAGTCTGTCAGTCACTCTGTCTGTCAGTCAGTCAGTCAGTCAGTCAGTCAGTCAGTCAGTCAGTCAGTCTGTCACTCTGCCAGTCAGTCAGTCAGTCAGTCAGTCACTTTGTCAGTCAGTCACTCTGTCAGTCAGTCAGTGACTCTGTCAGTCAGTCAGTCACTTTGTCAGTCAGTCATTCAGTCAGTCACTCTGTCAGTCAGTCAGTCACTCTGTCAGTCAGTCAGTCAGTCAGTCACTCTGTCAGTCAGTCAGTCAGTCACTCTGTCAGTCAGTCAGTCAGTTAAAATGTCTGTCAGTCAGTCAGTCGCTTTGTCAGTCAGTCAGTCAGTCACTCTGTCTGGCAGTCAGTCAGTCACTCTGTCAGTCAGTCTATCAGTCAGTAAGTCAGTCTCTCTGTCAGTAAGTCAGTCACTCTGTCAGTCAGTCAGTCACTCTGTCAGTCACTCTGTCAGTTAGTCAGTCTGTCAGTCAGTCTGTCAGTCAGTCAGTCAATCAGTCAGTCAGTCACTCAGTCAGTCAGTCAGTCAGTCACTCTGTTAGTCAATCAGCCAGTCAGTCACTCAGTCAGGCAGTCAGTCTGTCAGTCAGTCTGCCAGTCTGTCAGTCTGTCATTCACTCTGTCAGTCAGTCAGTCAGTCAGTCACTCTGTCAGTCAGTCAGTCAGTCACCCTATCAGTCAGTCAGTCACTCTGTCAGTCAGTCAGTCAGTTAGACAGTCAGTCAGTCACTCTGTCAATCAGTCAGTCACTCAGTCTGTCAGTCAGTCTGTCAGTCAGTCATTAAGTCAGTCACTCTGTCAGTCAGTCAGTCAGTCACTCTGTCTACCAGTCAGTCAGTCACTCTGTCGGTCAGTCAGTCAGTTACTCTGTCAGGCAGTCAGTCACTCTGTCAGTCACTCTGTCAGTCAGTCACTCACTCTGTCAGTCAATCAGTCAGTCAGTCACTCTGTCAGGCAGTCAGTCACTCCGTCAGTCAGTCAGTCTGTCAGTCAGTCACTCTGTCAGTCATTCAGTCAGTCAGTCACTCTGTCAGTCAGTCAGTCAGTCACCCTATCAGTCAGTAAGTCACTCTGTCAGTCAGTCTGTCAGTCAGTCAGTCAGTCACACTGTCAGTCAGTCAGTGACTTTGTCAATCAGTCATTCACTTTGTCAGTCAGTCAGTCACTCTGTCAGTCAGTCAGTCAGTCACCCTATCAGTCAGTCAGTCAGTCAGTAAGTCACTCTGTCAGTCAGTCTGTCAGTCAGTCAGTCAGTCACTCTGTCAGTCACTCTGTCAGTTAGTCAGTCTGTCAGTCAGTCTGTCAGTCAGTCAGTCAATCAGTCAGTCAGTCACTCAGTCAGTCAGTCAGTCAGTCACTCTGTTAGTCAATCAGCCAGTCAGTCACTCAGTCAGGCAGTCAGTCTGTCAGTCAGTCTGCCAGTCTGTCAGTCTGTCATTCACTCTGTCAGTCAGTCAGTCAGTCAGTCACTCTGTCAGTCAGTCAGTCAGTCACCCTATCAGTCAGTCAGTCACTCTGTCAGTCAGTCAGTCAGTTAGACAGTCAGTCAGTCACTCTGTCAATCAGTCAGTCACTCAGTCTGTCAGTCAGTCTGTCAGTCAGTCATTAAGTCAGTCACTCTGTCAGTCAGTCAGTCAGTCACTCTGTCTACCAGTCAGTCAGTCACTCTGTCGGTCAGTCAGTCAGTTACTCTGTCAGGCAGTCAGTCACTCTGTCAGTCACTCTGTCAGTCAGTCACTCACTCTGTCAGTCAATCAGTCAGTCAGTCACTCTGTCAGGCAGTCAGTCACTCCGTCAGTCAGTCAGTCTGTCAGTCAGTCACTCTGTCAGTCATTCAGTCAGTCAGTCACTCTGTCAGTCAGTCAGTCAGTCACCCTATCAGTCAGTAAGTCACTCTGTCAGTCAGTCTGTCAGTCAGTCAGTCAGTCACACTGTCAGTCAGTCAGTGACTTTGTCAATCAGTCATTCACTTTGTCAGTCAGTCAGTCACTCTGTCAGTCAGTCAGTCAGTCACCCTATCAGTCAGTCAGTCAGTCAGTAAGTCACTCTGTCAGTCAGTCTGTCAGTCAGTCAGTCAGTCACACTGTCAGTCAGTCAGTGACTTTGTCAATCAGTCATTCACTTTGTCAGTCAGTCAGTCACTCTGTCAGTCAGTCAGTCAGTCAAAATGTCTGTCAGTCAGTCAGTCACTTTGTCAGTCAGTCTGTCAGTCACTCTGTCTGTCAGTCAGTCAGTCACTCTGTCAGTCAGTCAGTCAGTTAAAATGTCTGTCAGTCAGTCAGTCACTCTGTCAGTCAGTCAGTCAGTTAGACTGTCAGTCAGTCACTCTGTCAATCAGTCAGTCACTCAGTCTGTCAGTCAGTCATTAAGTCAGTCACTCTGTCAGTCAGTCAGTAAGTCACTCTGTCTAACAGTCAGTCAGTCACTTTGTCGGTCAGTCAGTCAGTTACTCTGTCAGGCAGTCAGTCACTCTGTCAGTCAGTCTGTCAGTCAGTCAGTCACTCTTTCAGTCAATCAGTCAGTCAGTCACTCTGTCAGGCAGTCAGTCACTCCATCAGTCAGTCACTCTGTCAGTCATTCAGTCAGTCAGTCACTCTGTCAGTCAGTCAGTCAGTCACACTATCAGTCAGTCAGTCAGTCAGTCAGTAAGTCACTCTGTCAGTCAGTCTGTCAGTCAGTCAGTCAGTCAGTCAGTCAGTCAAAATGTCTGTCAGTCAGTCAGTCACTTTGTCAGTCAGTCTGTCAGTCACTCTGTCTGTCAGTAAGTCAGTCACTCAGTCAGTCAGTCTGTCACTCAGTAAGTCAGTCTGTCAGTCAGTAAGTCAGTCTCTCTGTCAGTAATTCAGTCACTCTCTCAGTCACACTGTCAGTCAGTCTCTCAGTCAGTCACTCTGTCAGACAGTCAGTCAGTCACTCTGTCTGTCAGTCAGTCAGTCACTCTGTCATTCAGTCAGTCAGTCAGTCACTCTATCAGTCATTCAGTCAGTCACTCTGTCAGTCAGTCAGTCAGTCAGTCACTCTGTCTCTCAGTCAGTCAGTCACTCTGTCAGTCAGTCCGTCAGTCAGTCACTCTATCAGTCAGTCAGTCAGTCACTCTGTCTGTCAGTCAGTCAGTCACTCTGTCAGTCAGTCAGTCAGTTAGACAGTCAGTCCGTCACTCTGTCTGGCAGTCAGTCAGTCACTCTGTCAGTCAGTCTATCAGTCAGTAAGTCAGTCTCTCTGTCAGTAAGTCAGTCACTCTGTCAGTCAGTCAGTCACTCTGTCAGTCACTCTGTCAGTTAGTCAGTCTGTCAGTCAGTCTGTCAGTCAGTCAGTCAATCAGTCAGTCAGTCACTCAGTCAGTCAGTCAGTCAGTCACTCTGTTAGTCAATCAGCCAGTCAGTCACTCAGTCAGGCAGTCAGTCTGTCAGTCAGTCTGCCAGTCTGTCAGTCTGTCATTCACTCTGTCAGTCAGTCAGTCAGTCAGTCACTCTGTCAGTCAGTCAGTCAGTCACCCTATCAGTCAGTCAGTCACTCTGTCAGTCAGTCAGTCAGTTAGACAGTCAGTCAGTCACTCTGTCAATCAGTCAGTCACTCAGTCTGTCAGTCAGTCTGTCAGTCAGTCATTAAGTCAGTCACTCTGTCAGTCAGTCAGTCAGTCACTCTGTCTACCAGTCAGTCAGTCACTCTGTCGGTCAGTCAGTCAGTTACTCTGTCAGGCAGTCAGTCACTCTGTCAGTCACTCTGTCAGTCAGTCACTCACTCTGTCAGTCAATCAGTCAGTCAGTCACTCTGTCAGGCAGTCAGTCACTCCGTCAGTCAGTCAGTCTGTCAGTCAGTCACTCTGTCAGTCATTCAGTCAGTCAGTCACTCTGTCAGTCAGTCAGTCAGTCACCCTATCAGTCAGTAAGTCACTCTGTCAGTCAGTCTGTCAGTCAGTCAGTCAGTCACACTGTCAGTCAGTCAGTGACTTTGTCAATCAGTCATTCACTTTGTCAGTCAGTCAGTCACTCTGTCAGTCAGTCAGTCAGTCACCCTATCAGTCAGTCAGTCAGTCAGTAAGTCACTCTGTCAGTCAGTCTGTCAGTCAGTCAGTCAGTCACTCTGTCAGTCACTCTGTCAGTTAGTCAGTCTGTCAGTCAGTCTGTCAGTCAGTCAGTCAATCAGTCAGTCAGTCACTCAGTCAGTCAGTCAGTCAGTCACTCTGTTAGTCAATCAGCCAGTCAGTCACTCAGTCAGGCAGTCAGTCTGTCAGTCAGTCTGCCAGTCTGTCAGTCTGTCATTCACTCTGTCAGTCAGTCAGTCAGTCAGTCACTCTGTCAGTCAGTCAGTCAGTCACCCTATCAGTCAGTCAGTCACTCTGTCAGTCAGTCAGTCAGTTAGACAGTCAGTCAGTCACTCTGTCAATCAGTCAGTCACTCAGTCTGTCAGTCAGTCTGTCAGTCAGTCATTAAGTCAGTCACTCTGTCAGTCAGTCAGTCAGTCACTCTGTCTACCAGTCAGTCAGTCACTCTGTCGGTCAGTCAGTCAGTTACTCTGTCAGGCAGTCAGTCACTCTGTCAGTCACTCTGTCAGTCAGTCACTCACTCTGTCAGTCAATCAGTCAGTCAGTCACTCTGTCAGGCAGTCAGTCACTCCGTCAGTCAGTCAGTCTGTCAGTCAGTCACTCTGTCAGTCATTCAGTCAGTCAGTCACTCTGTCAGTCAGTCAGTCAGTCACCCTATCAGTCAGTAAGTCACTCTGTCAGTCAGTCTGTCAGTCAGTCAGTCAGTCACACTGTCAGTCAGTCAGTGACTTTGTCAATCAGTCATTCACTTTGTCAGTCAGTCAGTCACTCTGTCAGTCAGTCAGTCAGTCACCCTATCAGTCAGTCAGTCAGTCAGTAAGTCACTCTGTCAGTCAGTCTGTCAGTCAGTCAGTCAGTCACACTGTCAGTCAGTCAGTGACTTTGTCAATCAGTCATTCACTTTGTCAGTCAGTCAGTCACTCTGTCAGTCAGTCAGTCAGTCAAAATGTCTGTCAGTCAGTCAGTCACTTTGTCAGTCAGTCTGTCAGTCACTCTGTCTGTCAGTCAGTCAGTCACTCTGTCAGTCAGTCAGTCAGTTAAAATGTCTGTCAGTCAGTCAGTCACTCTGTCAGTCAGTCAGTCAGTTAGACTGTCAGTCAGTCACTCTGTCAATCAGTCAGTCACTCAGTCTGTCAGTCAGTCATTAAGTCAGTCACTCTGTCAGTCAGTCAGTCAGTCACTCTGTCTAACAGTCAGTCAGTCACTTTGTCGGTCAGTCAGTCAGTTACTCTGTCAGGCAGTCAGTCACTCTGTCAGTCAGTCTGTCAGTCAGTCAGTCACTCTTTCAGTCAATCAGTCAGTCAGTCACTCTGTCAGGCAGTCAGTCACTCCATCAGTCAGTCACTCTGTCAGTCATTCAGTCAGTCAGTCACTCTGTCAGTCAGTCAGTCAGTCACACTATCAGTCAGTCAGTCAGTCAGTCAGTAAGTCACTCTGTCAGTCAGTCTGTCAGTCAGTCAGTCAGTCAGTCAGTCAGTCAAAATGTCTGTCAGTCAGTCAGTCACTTTGTCAGTCAGTCTGTCAGTCACTCTGTCTGTCAGTAAGTCAGTCACTCAGTCAGTCAGTCTGTCACTCAGTAAGTCAGTCTGTCAGTCAGTAAGTCAGTCTCTCTGTCAGTAATTCAGTCACTCTCTCAGTCACACTGTCAGTCAGTCTCTCAGTCAGTCACTCTGTCAGACAGTCAGTCAGTCACTCTGTCTGTCAGTCAGTCAGTCACTCTGTCATTCAGTCAGTCAGTCAGTCACTCTATCAGTCATTCAGTCAGTCACTCTGTCAGTCAGTCAGTCAGTCAGTCACTCTGTCTCTCAGTCAGTCAGTCACTCTGTCAGTCAGTCCGTCAGTCAGTCACTCTATCAGTCAGTCAGTCAGTCACTCTGTCTGTCAGTCAGTCAGTCACTCTGTCAGTCAGTCAGTCAGTTAGACAGTCAGTCCGTCACTCTGTCTGTCAGTCAGTCAGTCAGTCAGTCAGTCAATCAATCAGTCACTCTGTCAGTCAGTCAATCACTCACTCTGTCAGTCAGTCAGTCAGTCAGTCACTCTGTCAGTCAGTCTGACAGTCAGTCAGTCAGTCAGTCACTCTGTCAGTCAGCCAGTGACTCTGTCAGTCAGTCAGTGACTCTGTCAGTCAGTCAGTCACTTTGTCAGTCAGTCAGTCATTTTGTCAGTCAGTCAGTCAGTCACTCTGTCAATCAGTCTATCAGTCAGTAAGTCAGTCTCTCTGTCAGTAAGTCATTCTGTCTGTCAGTAAGTCAGTCACTCTTTCAGTCAGTCAGTCACACTGTCAGTCAGTCAGTCACTCTGTCAGTTACTCTGTCATTTAGTCAGTCTGTCAGTCACACTTTCAGTCAGTCTGTCAGTCAGTCAGTCAATCACTCAGTCAGTCACTCTCTCATGCAGTCAGTCACTCTGTCAGTCAGTCAGTCTGTCATTTTATCAGTCAGTCAGTCAGTCGCTCTGTCAGTCAGTCATTCAGTCAGTCACTCTGTCAGTCTGTCAGTCAGTCACTCTGTCAGTCACTCAGTCAGTTAGACAGTCAGTCAGTCACTCTGTCAGTCAGTCAGTCAGTCACCCTATCAGTCAGCCAGTCAGTCAGTCACTCTGTCAGTCAGTCTGTCAGTCAGTCAGACAGTCAGTCACTTTGTCAGTCAGTCAGTCAGTCACTCTGTCTGTCAGTCAGTCAGTCACTCTGTCTGTCAGTCAGTCAGTCACTCTGTCAGTCAGTCTGTCAGTCAGTCAGTCACTCTGTCAGTCAGCCAGTGACTCTGTCAGTCAGTCAGTGACTCTGTCAGTCAGTCACTTTGTCAGTCAGTCAGTCACTTTGTCAGTCAGTCAGTCAGTCAGTCACTCTCTCAGTCAGTCAGTGAGTCACTCACTCAGTCAGTCAGTCTGTCAGTCAGTCAGTCAGTCAGTCACTCTGTCTATCAGTCAGTCAGTAACTCTGTCTGTCAGTCAGTCAGTTAGACAGTCAGTCAGTCAGTCACCCTGTCACAGTCAGTCAGTCACTCTGTCTGTCAGTCAGTCAGTCACTCTGTCACTCTGTCAGTCAGTCAGTCAGTCACTCTGTCTCTCAGTCAGTCAGTCACTCTGTCAGTCAGTCAGTCTCTCTGTCAGTCAGTCAGTCACCCTATCAGTCAGTCAGTCAGTCACTCTGTCAGTCAGTCAGTCAGTCAGTCACTCTGTCAGTCAGTCAGTCAGTCAAAATGTCTGTCAGTCAGTCAGTCACTTTGTCAGTCAGTCTGTCAGTCACTCTGTCTGTCAGTCAGTCAGTCACTCTGTCAGTCAGTCAGTCAGTTAAAATGTCTGTCAGTCAGTCAGTCACTCTGTCAGTCAGTCAGTCAGTCACTCTGTCTACCAGTCAGTCAGTCACTCTGTCGGTCAGTCAGTCAGTTACTCTGTCAGGCAGTCAGTCACTCTGTCAGTCAGTCACTCACTCTGTCAGTCAATCAGTCAGTCAGTCACTCTGTCAGGCAGTCAGTCACTCCGTCAGTCAGTCAGTCTGTCAGTCAGTCACTCTGTCAGTCATTCAGTCAGTCAGTCACTCTGTCAGTCAGTCAGTCAGTCACCCTATCAGTCAGTCAGTCAGTCAGTAAGTCACTCTGTCAGTCAGTCTGTCAGTCAGTCAGTCAGTCACACTGTCAGTCAGTCAGTGACTTTGTCAATCAGTCATTCACTTTGTCAGTCAGTCAGTCACTCTGTCAGTCAGTCAGTCAGTCACCCTATCAGTCAGTCAGTCAGTCAGTAAGTCACTCTGTCAGTCAGTCTGTCAGTCAGTCAGTCAGTCACACTGTCAGTCAGTCAGTGACTTTGTCAATCAGTCATTCACTTTGTCAGTCAGTCAGTCACTCTGTCAGTCAGTCAGTCAAAATGTCTGTCAGTCAGTCAGTCACTTTGTCAGTCAGTCTGTCAGTCACTCTGTCTGTCAGTCAGTCAGTCACTCTGTCAGTCAGTCAGTCAGTTAAAGTGTCTGTCAGTCAGTCAGTCACTCTGTCAGTCAGTCAGTCAGTTAGACAGTCAGTCAGTCACTCTGTCAATCAGTCAGTCACTCAGTCTGTCAGTCAGTCATTAAGTCAGTCACTCTGTCAGTCAGTCAGTCAGTCACTCTGTCTAACAGTCAGTCAGTCACTTTGTCGGTCAGTCAGTCAGTTACTCTGTCAGGCAGTCAGTCACTCTGTCAGTCAGTCTGTCAGTCAGTCAGTCACTCTTTCAGTCAATCAGTCAGTCAGTCACTCTGTCAGGCAGTCAGTCACTCCATCAGTCAGTCACTCTGTCAGTCATTCAGTCAGTCAGTCACTCTGTCAGTCAGTCAGTCAGTCACACTATCAGTCAGTCAGTCAGTCAGTCAGTAAGTCACTCTGTCAGTCAGTCTGTCAGTCAGTCAGTCAGTCAGTCAGTCAAAATGTCTGTCAGTCAGTCAGTCACTTTGTCAGTCAGTCTGTCAGTCACTCTGTCTGTCAGTAAGTCAGTCACTCAGTCAGTCAGTCTGTCACTCAGTAAGTCAGTCTGTCAGTCAGTAAGTCAGTCTCTCTGTCAGTAATTCAGTCACTCTGTCAGTCACACTGTCAGTCAGTCTCTCAGTCAGTCACTCTGTCAGACAGTCAGTCAGTCACTCTGTCTGTCAGTCAGTCAGTCACTCTGTCATTCAGTCAGTCAGTCAGTCACTCTATCAGTCATTCAGTCAGTCACTCTGTCAGTCAGTCAGTCAGTCAGTCACTCTGTCTCTCAGTCAGTCAGTCACTCTGTCAGTCAGTCCGTCAGTCAGTCACTCTATCAGTCAGTCAGCCAGTCACTCTGTCTGTCAGTCAGTCAGTCACTCTGTCAGTCAGTCAGTCAGTTAGACAGTCAGTCCGTCACTCTGTCTGTCAGTCAGTCAGTCAGTCAGTCAGTCAATCAATCAGTCACTCTGTCAGTCAGTCAATCACTCACTCTGTCAGTCAGTCAGTCAGTCAGTCACTCTGTCAGTCAGTCTGACAGTCAGTCAGTCAGTCAGTCACTCTGTCAGTCAGCCAGTGACTCTGTCAGTCAGTCAGTGACTCTGTCAGTCAGTCAGTCACTTTGTCAGTCAGTCAGTCATTTTGTCAGTCAGTCAGTCAGTCACTCTGTCAATCAGTCTATCAGTCAGTAAGTCAGTCTCTCTGTCAGTAAGTCATTCTGTCTGTCAGTAAGTCAGTCACTCTTTCAGTCAGTCAGTCACACTGTCAGTCAGTCAGTCACTCTGTCAGTTACTCTGTCATTTAGTCAGTCTGTCAGTCACACTTTCAGTCAGTCTGTCAGTCAGTCAGTCAATCACTCAGTCAGTCACTCTCTCATGCAGTCAGTCACTCTGTCAGTCAGTCAGTCTGTCATTTTATCAGTCAGTCAGTCAGTCACTCTGTCAGTCAGTCATTCAGTCAGTCACTCTGTCAGTCTGTCAGTCAGTCACTCTGTCTGTCAGCCAGTCAGTCACTCTGTCAGTCACTCAGTCAGTTAGACAGTCAGTCAGTCACTCTGTCAGTCAGTCAGTCAGTCACCCTATCAGTCAGTCAGTCAGTCAGTCACTCTGTCAGTCAGTCTGTCAGTCAGTCAGACAGTCAGTCACTTTGTCAGTCAGTCAGTCAGTCACTCTGTCTGTCAGTCAGTCAGTCACTCTGTCAGTCAGTCTGTCAGTCAGTCAGTCACTCTGTCAGTCAGCCAGTGACTCTGTCAGTCAGTCAGTGACTCTGTCAGTCAGTCAGTCACTTTGTCAGTCAGTCAGTCACTTTGTCAGTCAGTCAGTCAGTCAGTCACTCTCTCAGTCAGTCAGTGAGTCACTCACTCAGTCAGTCAGTCTGTCAGTCAGTCAGTCAGTCAGTCACTCTGTCTATCAGTCAGTCAGTAACTCTGTCTGTCAGTCAGTCAGTTAGACAGTCAGTCAGTCAGTCACCCTGTCACAGTCAGTCAGTCACTCTGTCTGTCAGTCAGTCAGTCACTCTGTCACTCTGTCAGTCAGTCAGCCAGTCACTCTGTCTCTCAGTCAGTCAGTCACTCTGTCAGTCAGTCAGTCAGTCAGTCACTCTGTCAGTCAGTCAGTCACCCTATCAGTCAGTCAGTCAGTCACTCTGTCAGTCAGTCAGTCAGTCAGTCACTCTGTCAGTCAGTCAGTCAGTCAAAATGTCTGTCAGTCAGTCAGTCACTTTGTCAGTCAGTCTGTCAGTCACTCTGTCTGTCAGTCAGTCAGTCACTCTGTCAGTCAGTCAGTCAGTTAAAATGTCTGTCAGTCAGTCAGTCACTCTGTCAGTCAGTCAGTCAGTTAGACAGTCAGTCAGTCACTCTGTCAATCAGTCAGTCACTCAGTCTGTCAGTCAGTCATTAAGTCAGTCACTCTGTCAGTCAGTCAGTCAGTCACTCTGTCTAACAGTCAGTCAGTCACTTTGTCGGTCAGTCAGTCAGTTACTCTGTCAGGCAGTCAGTCACTCTGTCAGTCAGTCTGTCAGTCAGTCAGTCACTCTTTCAGTCAATCAGTCAGTCAGTCACTCTGTCAGGCAGTCAGTCACTCCATCAGTCAGTCACTCTGTCAGTCATTCAGTCAGTCAGTCACTCTGTCAGTCAGTCAGTCAGTCACACTATCAGTCAGTCAGTCAGTCAGTCAGTAAGTCACTCTGTCAGTCAGTCTGTCAGTCAGTCAGTCAGTCAGTCAGTCAGTCAAAATGTCTGTCAGTCAATCAGTCACTTTGTCAGTCAGTCTGTCAGTCACTCTGTCTGTCAGTAAGTCAGTCACTCAGTCAGTCAGTCTTTCACTCAGTAAGTCACTCTGTCAGTCAGTCAGTCCGTCATTTAGTTAGTCACTCTGTCAGTCATTCTGTCAGTCAGTCATTCTGTCAGTCAATCAGTCAGTCAGTCACTCTGTCAGGCAGTCAGTCACTCCGTCAGTCAGTCAGTCTGTCAGTCAGTCTGCAAGTCTGTCAGTCTCTCAGTCGTCACTCTGTCTGTCAGTCAGTCACTCTGTCAGTCAGTCAGTCAGTCATTCTGTCAGCCAGTCTGTCAGTCAGTCAGTCAGTCAGTCATTCTGTCAGTCAGTCAGTCAAAATGTCTGTCAGTCAGTCAGTCACTCTGTCTGTCAGTTAGTCAGTCACTCTGTCGGTCAGTCTGTCAGTCAGTAAGTCAGTTTCTCTGTCAGTAAGTCAGTCACCCTGTCAGTCAGTCAGTCAATCAGTCAGTCAGTCAGTCACTCAGTCAGTCAGTCAGTCAGACAGTCAGTCAGTCACTCAGTCAGTCAATCAGTCAGTCAGTCAGTTAGTCAGGCATTCAGTCACATTGTCAGTCAGTCTGTCAGTCAGTCTGCCAGTCTGTCAGTCTGTCAGTCACTCTGTCAGTCAGTCAGTCAGTCAGTCAGTCAGTCAGTCAGTCAGTCAGTCAGTCTGTCACTCTGCCAGTCAGTCAGTCAGTCAGTCAGTCACTTTGTCAGTCAGTCACTCTGTCAGTCAGTCACTCTGTCAGTCAGTCAGTGACTCTGTCAGTCAGTCAGTCACTTTGTCAGTCAGTCATTCAGTCAGTCACTCTGTCAGTCAGTCAGTCACTCTGTCAGTCAGTCAGTCAGTCACTCAGTCTGTCAGTCAGTCAGTCAGTCACTCTGTCAGTCAGTCAGTCAGTTAAAATGTGTGTCAGTCAGTCAGTCGCTTTGTCAGTCAGTCAGTCAGTCACTCTGTCTGGCAGTCAGTCAGTCACTCTGTCAGTCAGTCTATCAGTCAGTAAGTCAGTCTCTCTGTCAGTAAGTCAGTCACTCTGTCAGTCAGTCAGTCACTCTGTCAGTCACTCTGTCAGTTAGTCAGTCTGTCAGTCAGTCTGTCAGTCAGTCAGTCAATCAGTCAGTCAGTCAGTCAGTCAGTCAGTCAGTCAGTCACTCTGTTAGTCAATCAGCCAGTCAGTCACTCAGTCAGGCAGTCAGTCTGTCAGTCAGTCTGCCAGTCTGTCAGTCTGTCATTCACTCTGTCAGTCAGTCAGTCAGTCAGTCACTCTGTCAGTCAGTCAGTCAGTCACCCTATCAGTCAGTCAGTCACTCTGTCAGTCAGTCAGTCAGTTAGACAGTCAGTCAGTCACTCTGTCAATCAGTCAGTCACTCAGTCTGTCAGTCAGTCTGTCAGTCACTCATTAAGTCAGTCACTCTGTCAGTCAGTCAGTCAGTCACTCTGTCTACCAGTCAGTCAGTCACTCTGTCGGTCAGTCAGTCAGTTACTCTGTCAGGCAGTCAGTCACTCTGTCAGTCACTCTGTCAGTCAGTCACTCACTCTGTCAGTCAATCAGTCAGTCAGTCACTCTGTCAGGCAGTCAGTCACTCCGTCAGTCAGTCAGTCTGTCAGTCAGTCACTCTGTCAGTCATTCAGTCAGTCAGTCACTCTGTCAGTCAGTCAGTCAGTCACCCTATCAGTCAGTCAGTCAGTCAGTAAGTCACTCTGTCAGTCAGTCTGTCAGTCAGTCAGTCAGTCACACTGTCAGTCAGTCAGTGACTTTGTCAATCAGTCATTCACTTTGTCAGTCAGTCAGTCACTCTGTCAGTCAGTCAGTCAGTCACCCTATCAGTCAGTCAGTCAGTCAGTAAGTCACTCTGTCAGTCAGTCTGTCAGTCAGTCAGTCAGTCACACTGTCAGTCAGTCAGTGACTTTGTCAATCAGTCATTCACTTTGTCAGTCAGTCAGTCACTCTGTCAGTCAGTCAGTCAGTCAAAATGTCTGTCAGTCAGTCAGTCACTTTGTCAGTCAGTCTGTCAGTCACTCTGTCTGTCAGTCAGTCAGTCACTCTGTCAGTCAGTCAGTCAGTTAAAATGTCTGTCAGTCAGTCAGTCACTCTGTCAGTCAGTCAGTCAGTTAGACAGTCAGTCAGTCACTCTGTCAATCAGTCAGTCACTCAGTCTGTCAGTCAGTCATTAAGTCAGTCACTCTGTCAGTCAGTCAGTCAGTCACTCTGTCTAACAGTCAGTCAGTCACTTTGTCGGTCAGTCAGTCAGTTACTCTGTCAGGCAATCAGTCACTCTGTCAGTCAGTCTGTCAGTCAGTCAGTCACTCTTTCAGTCAATCAGTCACTCAGTCACTCTGTCAGGCAGTCAGTCACTCCATCAGTCAGTCACTCTGTCGGTCAGTCAGTCAGTTACTCTGTCAGGCAATCAGTCACTCTGTCAGTCAGTCTGTCAGTCAGTCAGTCACTCTTTCAGTCAATCAGTCACTCAGTCACTCTGTCAGGCAGTCAGTCACTCCATCAGTCAGTCACTCTGTCAGTCATTCAGTCAGTCAGTCACTCTGTCAGTCAGTCAGTCAGTCACAATATCAGTCAGTCAGTCAGTCAGTCAGTCAGTCACTCTGTCAGTCAGTCTGTCAGTCAGTCAGTCAGTCAGTCAGTCAGTCAAAATGTCTGTCAGTCAGTCAGTCACTTTGTCAGTCAGTCTGTCAGTCACTCTGTCTGTCAGTAAGTCAGTCACTCAGTCAGTCAGTCTGTCACTCAGTAAGTCAGTCTGTCAGTCAGTAAGTCAGTCTCTCTGTCAGTAATTCAGTCACTCTGTCAGTCACACTGTCAGTCAGTCTCTCAGTCAGTCACTCTGTCAGACAGTCAGTCAGTCACTCTGTCTGTCAGTCAGTCAGTCACTCTGTCATTCAGTCAGTCAGTCAGTCACTCTATCAGTCATTCAGTCAGTCACTCTGTCAGTCAGTCAATCAGTCAGTCACTCTGTCTCTCAGTCAGTCAGTCACTCTGTCAGTCAGTCCGTCAGTCAGTCACTCTATCAGTCTTTCAGTCAGTCACTCTGTCTGTCAGTCAGTCAGTCACTCTGTCAGTCAGTCAGTCAGTTAGACAGTCAGTCCGTCACTCTGTCTGTCAGTCAGTCAGTCAGTCAGTCAGTCAATCAATCAGTCACTCTGTCAGTCAATCAATCACTCACTCTGTCAGTCAGTCAGTCAGTCAGTCACTCTGTCAGTCAGTCTGACAGTCAGTCAGTCAGTCAGTCACTCTGTCAGTCAGCCAGTGACTCTGTCAGTCAGTCAGTGACTCTGTCAGTCAGTCAGTCACTTTGTCAGTCAGTCAGTCATTTTGTCAGTCAGTCAGTCAGTCACTCTGTCAATCAGTCTATCAGTCAGTAAGTCAGTCTCTCTGTCAGTAAGTCATTCTGTCTGTCAGTAAGTCAGTCACTCTTTCAGTCAGTCAGTCACACTGTCAGTCAGTCAGTCACTCTGTCAGTTACTCTGTCATTTAGTCAGTCTGTCAGTCACACTTTCAGTCAGTCAGTCAGTCAATCACTCAGTCAGTCACTCTCTCATGCAGTCAGTCACTCTGTCAGTCAGTCAGTCTGTCATTTTATCAGTCAGTCAGTCAGTCACTCTGTCAGTCAGTCATTCAGTCAGTCACTCTGTCAGTCTGTCAGTCAGTCACTCTGTCTGTCAGCCAGTCAGTCACTCTGTCAGTCACTCAGTCAGTTAGACAGTCAGTCAGTCACTCTGTCAGTCAGTCAGTCAGTCACCCTATCAGTCAGCCAGTCAGTCAGTCACTCTGTCAGTCACTCTGTCAGTCAGTCTGTCAGTCAGTCAGACAGTCAGTCACTTTGTCAGTCAGTCAGTCAGTCACTCTGTCTGTCAGTCAGTCAGTCACTCTGTCAGTCAGTCTGTCAGTCAGTCAGTCACTCTGTCAGTCAGCCAGTGACTCTGTCAGTCAGTCAGTGACTCTGTCAGTCAGTCAGTCACTTTGTCAGTCAGTCAGTCACTTTGTCAGTCAGTCAGTCAGTCAGTCACTCTCTCAGTCAGTCAGTGAGTCACTCACTC